>NC_064810.1:8086054-8142980 GCF_023721935.1 Panthera uncia | reverse complement strand
CCCCCCCATCCTCCCTCCGTTTGTTCTCTGTATTTAAGAGTCTTATGGTTTGCCTCCCTCCCTCTCTGTTTGTAACTATTTTTTCCCCTTCCCCTCCCCCGTGGTCTTCTGTTAAGTTCCTCAAGATCCACATACGAGTGAAAACATATCTGTCCTTCTCTGACTGACATCTTTCACTCAGCATAATACCCTCCAGTTCCATCCACGTAGTTGCATGCTTCAATAAACCTTTTTACTACCTTCGTGATATTCCATCATCACTGATTTAGCCATTGCCATATGTTTAGACATATTTTCAACATTGTAAATAACACTATCATAAACATCTCTGTTAATTAATATCTTAATTTTTTTCATGTTTATGTACTTATTTTGAGAGAGAGAGACAGCACGTGTGCAAGCTGGGGAAGGGCAGAGAGAGAAGCAGAGAAGAGACTCAAGTCAGAAGCTTTAACCGACTGAACCACCCAGGCACCCCTAATATTCTTTAATATAGACCCAGAAGGAGAATTACTGAGCAGAGGTGACCATCTTTAAGGCACATGATTTACCTTGTCGTGCTTTCTCAGAAAGGTAACCTGACTACATTACCACAGGCTATATGAAAGACACTCATTTTAAGGCACCCATTGTTAAATATAGCATTTTATTGTTGTAATGTCTGCCAATGTTCTTTGATTTCCTCTACCCGTGTTATATACTCAGTGTCCTCTTTAGTCGTTTGTATGAAATGTTATATAGTAAGCTTAGTTATTAATTCCCCCCTCTGCCTTTAATTAGGTTTAATTATTGCCAAATAATTGCCAAAAAATCTGTTGCTTTTTAAAAAAAAAAAATTTAACGTTTATTTGTTTTTAAAAGAGAGACAGACAGACAGCGTGAGCAGGAGAGGAGCAGAGAGGGAGACACAGAATCCCGAGCAGTTTCCAGGCTCTGAGCGGTCAGCACGAAGCCGGACATGGGGCTTGAGCTCACCAACCACAGATCATGACCTGAGCCGAAGCGGGGCTGCTCAACCGACCCAGCCACCCTGGAGCCCTCAAAATCTGTTGCTTTTAAGGAAAGAAAATATGGAAATATACATACACACACACACACACACGTACATATATATATAAAATTTTTTTAATGTGGAAATATTTTTATCTCTGAAGTTCATTGCTTTCCCCCCCACCCCACCCCCATTAGTTTAAATCACAGGCAGCAAGCTCCAGTTCTCAAACGCAGAGCCAGTGGGGCACCGAGGAGCAGACGCTATTTAAGCAAGGGGCCCCCAGGCCGGGCCCGCGGCCTTCAGTGCCCTGTCGCCCGGGCAACTGATAAACCAGCATTCCTCCCACCTGACCCCGCGCCGGTGACGGTGGCGGCCGCGCTCCCGCGTCCCGCTCCAGCCCTGCAGCCTGGGGACGTGTCCTCAGCGTCCGGCAGCGGCCAGGCTCATCCAGGCGCTTTCTAAGTGCGGCCCCCGGGGTAACCGGAGGCAAGTCCCACGCACCCCCACGCGGGGCCACCTTCCTCTGCAAGGCCCGCGACGGCGAGGAGCGCGCTGTCCTCCCGCTCTCCTCTCCGCGGCCTTCCGCCCGCCTGGAAGTGTCGCCGCGTCTCCACCCCACCCGGTTCGCGCAGCGCCGTCGGGGCGTCCCGGGCGCTCCAGCACCGCAGGCAGGGCGGGTCCACGCGGGTTCCCAGACTTCCGTAGCCGCCCCCCAAAATCGCCCTGCCGCTTAAAAGTGGCGGACGTGAGGCTCTGCGGAAATCTGGGGACCCAGACGTTCCCGCGGCAACCAGAACCCCAGGGGCCGCGGGAAGAAGCCAGGGGCCCCTCCCCTCCCGCAGCGGGCGGGGGACACCCCCGGGCGAGGGTCCCGCCACCCCTGACCCATAAGGGTGAGTTCCTTGCAGAAATACACCCCCCCCCCCGCACGTGTCCTCTTCCCCGCGCTTCCCGAGACACTTCCCGTCGCCCATTCCCCGGGGTGCCTCGCCCCCGCCCTGGCAACCCTCCCTGGGTTTCCTTTGTCCCCGCCACACCCCTGCCCCGAGCTTCCAGAGTCCTCTCCAAGGATATCCCACCACCACTACCTCCCCCCCCCCCAACCCCCGCGCCGCGCCTCTTCGGGACCTTTTCTGGTCCCTTCCCCCTCTCCGCCTTCCCTGTCCCCTCCCCGAGCCTCTCCCGTGCCCTCCCCGCCCCCTCCCCGGTTTCCCCTGTCCCCTCCCGCCCCGCCCCCGTTTTTAAACCTGGCGCCGAGCGCCCTGGTAGGTGAGCGCCCTCGCCCGAGCGGTTAGAGGCGCGGCCGAGTCGCTGGCGCCGCCGGAGGGGCGCTGGCTGTGCGGGCACCATGAGACCCGAGGCGGCGGCCGGAGCCCGGGAGGCGCGGGGGCGCGTCTGTCACTGCCCCGCCGACGGTCCCCGGAGGCCACCGCCGCCGCGCGGGCCGGAGAGGTGAGGGTGTCCCCGCGGTGCGACGGTGAGGGGGGCGCAGAGCGGGATGCCCCGTGCGCCGCTGAGTCCCCCCCGAATCCGGGCGGAGCTCCGGAGCCCGACGGCGACGCAGGGCAAGTCCCTTAACCTTAGTCAGGGACGCAGAGTCCTCCGGGTTTCGGGGTACAGCGCCGAAGCGCGGAGGCCCAGGAACGGCCCGCGAGGAAATGGGCCAACGCTTCCATCCATAGATCTGAAATCACTGGGCTGGGAACGTTGAAGTTTCGGGGCCTCTCGGCGTGCCTAACAGGAGTCCCCTCACGTTGACTGTCACAGCCTTGGTGACAGTGTTTGGTTGGCCCAGTGCTTGGGGCTCAGCCCTTTCAAGGTAGTACAGTTAAAATCGAATTAGCCAAGGAGGTGTGGAAGGGGCTGCGTGGCTAGGCAGCCTGACAGGAGAAAACCATTTGCCCCTTTTGCATCCTAGATGCCTTGTGGAATGGTCTCGGCGAAGTCAAGATCCTTCAACAGCACGGGCGGTGCGGTAGAAATTAATGAGCCACAAAGTAGCCAGCTACAGTGGGGAATCAACGGAAGAATCCAGTCAGTCTCGGAGAGAAATCCCTAACTAATGTGACCTCTGATCATTGCATCAGATTTGGGACTTCTCAAAACCCAATGAGGGCAGAGAACTGATAATGTGGCAAGGAGAAAAAAAAAAAGAGAGAGAGACACCCCCCCCCCCAAATGGTACTGGTTTATCCACAGACTGAGAACTTGAGAGAACTTTCTGGGGTATCCAGTGATCCTTTCTCAGGCAAACATTAGAATTGATAAGAATGATAACTCTTACGATATTATTTTTTTTAAGTTTATTTGTTTGTTTTGAGAGGGAAAGAGAGAGAATCCCAAGCAGGCTCTGCATGGTCATGGCAGAGCCCCACATGGGTCTCAATCTCACAATCATAAGATCGTGACCTGAGCTGAGATCGAGTTGGATGCTTAACTGACTGAGCCCCCCCAGGTGCCCCTTATGACATAATTTTGAAAGAGCAGAAAATGCTGGGGTTCATCTCTGGTCCCTGCCTTTCCAGCCCCACACCATGGAGACCTTGGATCCTGACACCCCAAGAAACTGAGCTGCCCGCACCTGGAAACCCGGTAAGGTTAAGGGGGGCATTGTGGTATCCAACAGTTCAGCCAGAAAGTGGCACCAACTCAAAAATGACCATGAAGGCCTGTCCCTCTCTCGGTGGTCTAATACAGAAGTGCCTGTGGATTTGGGATTGGGAGCCTGGGTGAGGCTGCTGTTAATCAGACCTGAGTCACATGCACAGATTGGGCTCCTGCTTGCTTCTCTCTCTCTGTCTTCTTTTGAATCTTGATTCATTTTTTGAGAGCAAGATGGAGACAGAGCATGAGTGGGGGAGGGGGAGAGAGAGAGGGAGACACAGAATCAGAAGCAGGCTCCAGGCTCCCATCACAGAGCCGGATGTGGGACTTGAACCCGCAAACCATGAGATTGTGACCTAAACTAAAGTCGGACACTTCACCGACTGAGTCACCCCGGCGCCCCTGCTTGCTTCTTTCTTGAAAAGCAAAGCCTAGCTATGGCCTAGTTCTCTCAAGGGCATTCTGAGAGAAAGAAAGGGAGATTTCTTTTATGTTGTTTTTTCCCCTTGCAAACCAGCGGGTAGAGAGAGGAGGGGTTGGCTGTCTCTGGCTGCCTCCCCTCCCCTTAGAGAAAAGCTGAGGGTGCCATTACTGCTGGGCTGGTACCACAGTGCAAATAAGGGCAGAGACCAGTCTGGGGTGCCCAGAAGTTGCTGTTAAAAGCCCACCATCTGGCCCTTTCTGAAGGACTTTTGCCCAGTCTGCAAGCACTCCTGGGGTAATTCATGTTGTCTGAGCAAATACACTCTGGCTGAGGGCTTTGTGGGTAAAGATTAATCTCCACCACTATTCTTTTGTTTCCTGCACTGGTAACTAAATGGCTTTATACTTACTGAAGTAATGGCTTGCTTTCATAGAATTTACCTTTCCTTTTTTAAATCTTCAAATGTAAGTTGATGACTTTTATAATGCTGAAGAGCTAATCAGGCTGGGAAGGACTATGTATTTAATTTACGTAACATGTGGCATATGTTATGTGTGCAGTTATTTGTAATATGATAAGAAATTCAGGTGCGGGAAAGCTGACCTTGGACTGTATTTTGATATCCAGACTACTTTATTAAATTAGCCTGGATAATGGAAGTTTTTAATTCAGTTGCTATTATTTAAAGAATGAAAAAAATACAATCTATATCAAATGAATGATTTTGTAGCCGAAATTAGTCTTAAACACATGCAATCTCTAAATAATGGAAAATAATTTCGTCTTTTGCATCCAAGCTTAAGTTCGTTCTTAAATATAAGATTTAAGAGGTGCTTGGGAGAGGGAGAAAATATAGTTTACAATTATGCGATTTTTTTTTTTTGGTTAAATGAAATGTATATGGAGCGGTTGTTGCAAGAATAAAAATACTGTAGCACATTTATTAACGCAAGGCAGGTGGATTTTTTCCTATGATGACGAGAAGGCTATTTGTGAGAAAATTGTTAAGGTGTAGCAACTTTCTAGTTGATCGTTAGCATGGCACACTGGATAAAGCAGTTGTGTCCATGGATTTGGCGGGGAGGTGCTCTGTGGGGGCTGTAGCGCACGCCGCCCTGCGTGCCTGGACAGCTCTTTGTAGAGCCCACTTGGCGGGGCGAAGTCAGCGGGAGCCAGGGCCAGGTGAGCGCCGCCCGGCACCGGGAGGGACCGCTTCTTGCTCAACAGCGCCCTCTCCCGACGACGCGGGAGAACTCCTTGCCTCCCGGGCCCTGTTGTGTATTTCTGGAGAAATTGTAGGGCTGGATTGGAGGCCCTGTGCCCTGAGCCGTGGACTCACCCTCACCCATTTGGTATCCCTCCCTCTCCTTGGGGGCTGTCTGCCTCTCCTGCCTGGGGAAAATGAACGACAGCCTAATCCTTCGTTGACCTCCGTTGCATTTCTCTCCTTGCCACTTGCCGACCTTGCAAGGGAGGTGATTCCCTAAAAGGAGATGGGCCCATCCTCCCATCTCACAGGTTTCCCTGCCCTTGCACTTTGTTGGAGTCAGAGGCTGCATGGGGAGGAGAGTGGGAGACCCTCATGAAAGCCTCTGCTTGTATCTCTTCTCTTACTCTTAAGGACACACACATTGACATACTTACCCTGTATGCATTTCTGTTCCCCTTGCATCATCAAAATATGAATGTTTAGACATTTCTGTCATCAGAAAAGGATCTTTAATTAGAGTGTATTTGTGACATAAAGTTTTTGTTTTTATTTATTTAGTTTCTTTTCTTTTCCTTTTTTTTTTTTTTAGAGAGAGAGAGAGCATGAGTCGGGAAGAGGGGGGGGGGGGGGGGGGGGGGAGAGAGAATCTTAAGCAGGCTCCATGCTCAGTGCAGAGCCTGACATGGGGCTCGATCCCCTGATCCTGGGGTCATGACCTAAGCCGACATCAAGAGTCGGGTGCTCAATGGACTGAGCTACCCAGACCCCCTGGCATAAAGTTTTTAAAGCTGTGTATGTTTGTGGGTAAAGTTTTACAGTTTTTAAAGGTGTATTGAATGTTTCAGAGTCTGGTTAGAATTACTCAGTTTATTCTGTTTAAATTTTTTTTTTTCCACGTTTATTTTTGAGAGAGAGAGAGAGAAAGAACTTGAGTGGGGGAGGGGCAGAGAGAGAGCTCCGGAGACGCAGAATCTGAAGCAGACGCAGGGCTGGAACCCACAAGCCGAGAGATCATGGCCTGAGCCGAAGTCGGATGCTTAACCAACTGAGCCACCCAGGTGCCCCTAGAATTACTTGCTTTAAAGGAAGCTGTTTCTCTGTACTAACACTGCCTTTTGGTGCCACCAAAGTGTGTGCACTGTTGTATTAGACACAGCCATCGCCGGATATAAAATCACCTCTGACAGCCCAGGATTGCTTCCTGTGGTGGAGTGAGCAATTAGAGATATTTTATAAAGACAAATAAAGCTTAACACAGACACGATTCTCTGGAGTCCTCAAAAAGTGAACTTCATTTTGGAGAAGGTTTTGCTCAAAGAGCCTCATTTTCTTTCCCTAACTTAGCTCAGCACAGCATATTGGAAAGAAATATGGTTGGTAAAATATAATGACGTTTGGGGTGCCTCGGTGGCTCAGTCGGTTGAGCGTCCAACTTCAACATAGGTCATGATCTCACAGTTTGTGAGTTTGAGCCCCATGTGGTGCTCAGTCCACTTTGGATCTTCTCTCTCCCTCTCTCTCTGCCCCTCCCTCACTCATGTGCACTCTCTCGCTCTCTCAAAAATAAATAAACATTAAAAAATATAAATATACACATATGTGTGTGTATATATATATATACACACTTATATGTATGTATGTACATATAATGTATATGTATGTACATACAATATATATGTATGTACATATATATGTATATATAAAATGACGTTTGCTCACAAAGACCACACATATCACTGCAGGATGGAAGGATGTGATGATCGTTGGTGACAGTCCTCAGACTCCTTCCTTGTCACACTCCAGAAGATTTGGTCTCCCTCTCGATCTGGCTCCATGCAACCCAAGGGCTGGGGTTTCTGATCCATGGCCCCAGCCCATTTCAGCTCACTTTCAAGCTGTCCCCGGATGGTCTGTCCCAAGACACCCCACTTCGTGCTTTCCATATAACTAAAACTTTCAGAGCTCTAACATCAAATGGCAATTTCTGCCTTCTCAGCCCCTTAGATAATCTGGCCACAGTTCAGGCCAAATTCTTTGAGATTCAGGACCTCACAGAATGGACAGAAAGGGGTCAGCCCTGGACCAGAAGAGTGATTGTCCTTTCTCTCACTAACACCTACTCTGGTCACAGCGTGGACAAGCCTGGCTCGCTCTCTCTCTCTCTCTCTCTCTCTCTCTGTTTGTGTCTTATCTCCATTGTCCTTAGTTGCTCAGCCTAGCTTTTCTTTCCTCCACTCCTGATATTCAGGTGGTCACAGGGTTTTTTGAATACTACTGAAGTGCCCTTGAAATCCATCTTTCCTTTCCCTTCCTGTCACTGTCCAAATCTTTATTACCTCTTGCTATGTGCCTCTGGGCCCTTACCTCCCCAACCTAGGCTGTGCACTACTCCCAGGGGCCACCGTTATCCTTAAATACAGGTCTGACTATTGAACTCCTGACTTCAAAATCAGCAGTGGTCTTTACTGCTGCCTCCAGAATGAAACTGAGACTCAAAAATAGGTATTCAAGGGGCGCCTGGGTGGCTCAGTCGATCAAGCATCTGACTTTGGTTCAGGTCATGATCTCATGGTTCATGAGTTTGAGCCCCGCGTCGGGCTCTGTGCTGACAGCTCAGAGCCCGGAGCCTGCTTCAGATTCTGTTTCCCCATCTCTGCCCCACCCCTGCTTGTCTCTGTCTCTCTCTGTCAAAAATGAATAAATGTATAAATGTTAACAACAAAAAAATAGGTATTCAAGGAGTCCTGTAATGAGGATTCAGCTTCCTGTTGGAGCCCATTTACTACCACAGCTTCTCGTTCATTCCACACTGGGCTCCTCACTCTTCCCCATCTGTGCCCGTCAGAACTTGATGCTCTTCTCTGCCAGGAATGGTCTCAGAATCACACATTCAAATGCCACTGAGGTCTCTGCCAGGCCTTCCATGAACCTTTCCCTCCTCCCTGCTTAGAATTGCTGGCATCTTGCTATATGATGCTTTGTAGTGCGGCTATTTGACAGTGTGTGTGTGTCTTTTCCAATTATATTTAAAAAGCCTGAACTGGGGGCGTGTGGGTGGCTCAGGTTTAAAATCAATAGGAAAAGACCATCCAGAGAGAACGTAGGCAAACAGATGATTCAAAGACAAGAAGAGGCACCTGGGTGGCTCAGTTGGTTAAGCATCTGACTCTTGAATTCGGCTCAGGTCATGATCCCAGGGTTGTGGGATTGAGCCCCGCATCAGGCAACACACTGGGCATGGAGCCTGCTTGAGATTCTCTCCCTCTCTCTCTCTCTCTCTCTCTCTCTCAAAGAAAAAAAAAAACAACCCTGAACTGAAGGACTGTGTCAGACGGACTCCTCTTTCCATCTTTGAATCCCTCACAGTCCCCAAGACATCACTGTCAACAGGAAGAGGAAGAGAGACTTATCAAATACTGTTAAGGTTGGGGCACCTGGGTGGTTAAACGTTAAGCGTCCAACTTTGGCTCAGGTCATGATCTCACGGTTCACAAGATTGAGCCCTGTGTCGGGCTCTGTGCTGACATCTCGGAGCCTGGAGCCTGCTTTGGATTCTGTGTCTCCCTCTCTCTCTGCCGCTCCCCTGTTCACACTCTGTCTCTCTCTCAAAAATAAATAAAACATTAAAAATTTTTTTTAAAAAAAGAAGATAGAGAACTCGATCCATGTTCCCCTTAAGAATAAGGAGGATGAGGGGTACCTGGGGGGCTCAGTCGATTAAGCATCTGACTTCAGCCCAGGTCATGATCTCACGGTTCGTAGGTTCAAGCCCCGCATTGGGCTCTGGGCTGACAGCTGGGAGCCCGGAGCCTGCTTCGGATTCTGTGTCTTCCTCTCTCTCTGCCCCTCCCCCAGTCACACTGTCTCTCTCTCTCTCTCTCTCTCTCTCTCTCTCTCAAAAATAAACAGTAAAAAATTTAAAAACCCACAAATACTGTTAAGGTGTTTACATTGTCTCTAAAATTGGTATTGATACTAAGAAGCGCAGACCACTTATATTTTTTTAGAATTTCAGGATGCTACTTCAGACAGACTATATCTGTGTTTGATGTGTCTGTCTTTGCAGCTTGAACCTGGTGATGACCGGCAAACTCCGGGATCAAAGGGTGCCTTTGGGTTTCAGCATCCTGTAAGGTAACATGACTTCACAGCAAGAAATATGTTCTTTCTTTTTAATAGAAGCATAAGCATACTTTAGTGTCCTCACCTGTGTACATTCTCAACAAAGTGGAAAATAATTCAGTATAGTCTTCTGTATTTAGTTCTTACCCAAAGGAACTTCAAGGATATTTTGTTGGATTTCTGGAATTCATTCATTCATTCAGTGTTCCAGTTGCAAATTGGATTGACCTCTTTCCTTTATGTCTTTTGTTTATACCTCTCATTACATATTATGTCTTGTGTTAAATTTTTTTTAATGTTTGTATTTATTTTGGGGAAGGGGAGGGGCAGAGAGAGAGGGAGCCAGAGGATCCCAAGTGGGCTTTGTGCTGACCTCAGAGATCATGATTCGGGCTCGAATCAACCAACCGTGAGATCATGATCTGAGCTGAAGTCAGATGCTTAACCGACTGAGCCACCCAGGTGCTCCTGTCTTGTGTTAAATTTAATTGGATATGAATTGTATATGTGTATCTGCTTATTTACTTAAGTACTTAAGTACATTTCTATTTCTTTCCCAGAATATAAGTTAGCATATTGTCTAGAGCAAAGTAGACCTTGAAAATATGTGTGTGACCGAACAAGGGATTGGTTGGAGGGTTCTCCCACCGTTGGCTTCTCCGGCCTCTCTGTGCTGCCATGGTCCTTCCTGGTGGGGATCAGGACCCTCACTACTGTATCCCTCTTACATTTCATCCATTTTAGGCAGGTGGCTCGTGCTCAGGATTTTTTAACTGTGTCTCTGTCTCTTTCTCTCCCCATCTCTCATTTCCTGCAGCAGAATGAATCTAGTCTGTGCTACTCCTCATGAAAGTATTTTTACCCTAGTTATCCTGGAAAACTGAAAGCTCTAGTAAAACCCAGAGATACTAACTGCTAGAGATGCACTTGAAAGACCTTCAGACTGGTCAAAGAGTGATTTCTGGAAAAGGGAAGCTTTCCTAGTGTCCCTTACACCTGTGGTCTTTATTCCCCATGGGACTGGGGAAGCTTTAAAAATACAGATGCTGGGGGGCTCCCCTGGGAGTGTTGACTCATTTGTTCTGGGAAAGGCCTAGGTGTCTGTGTTCGTACGGTCTCCCAGGTGATCCCAATGTGCATGGGGGATGAACCTGCCACCCTCTGTCTTGCCCTGTGAGCGTCCACCTGCACGACCCACCCGTGGACCTGCCGGCCGCGGACGCTCTGGGGCTGCTCCCCAATTTTTGTTTCATTGAAAATGCAGTGACTGGTGAGGCATGCGTTACAAACTGAGTGCACAATTTTATCTTTTTATTACAGAAAATTTCAAACACAGACAAAAGTGGAGAGAACGGTACAGGGACCCACATGCCTGTCACCAGCCTCAATAATTATCAGCCGTCTTCAGATCTGCTGGTGTTTATCACCTTCTCCAACCTATTTTTTTAATTGTTGTTAGAATATTTTAAAGCAATTCCAGATATCCTACTAATTCACATTCCCCTACAATTACTTCAGCATTACAGCTAACTTTTTTTTTTTTCCACGTTTTTTATTTATTTTTGGGACAGAGAGAGACAGAGCATGAACAGGGGAGGGGCAGAGAGAGAGGGAGACACAGAATCGGAAACAGGCTCCAGGCTCCGAGCCATCAGCCCAGAGCCTGATGCGGGGCTCGAACTCACAGACCGCGAGATCGTGACCTGGCTGAAGTCGGACGCTTAACCGACTGCGCCACCCAGGCGCCCCGCATTACAGCTAACTTTTAATATGGCCAAACCCTGGGGGCACCTGGGTGGTTCAGTCAGTTAAGCACTGATTTCGGCTCAGGTCATGATCTGACAGTTCGTGAGTTCAAGCCCCATGTCGGGCTCTGTGCTCACAGCTCAGAGCCTGGAGCCTGCTTCAGATTCTGTGTTTCCCTCTCTCTCTGCCCCTCCCCTGCTTACTTGCTCTCTCTCTCTCAAAAATAAACAAACATTAAAAAAATTTGTAAGAGAAAATATGGCCAAACCCTAAACTATGTTTGTAGTTTATATTTTATTTATACATTTTATATAATATAGAATTTATGTTATTTATATTTTATACAATATAGAAATATGTTACATTTTTATATTTTATATTTAAATTTATATTTTTATATAACATTACTTGTATTTATATAATATAGAAATATATATATTTAAAGTATACATATACATATATGTATATATGTATAAAGTATATATATATACATATATGTATATATATACATGTATATATATATATATATATTTTTTTTTTTCTTCTGTTTGTTGCAGAGTTCCTCAACCCCAGCACTATTGAACTTTGAGCTGGATGATTGTTTGTTGTAAGGGGCTGTTGTGGGCATGACACAATGTTCAGTGGAATCACTGGCCTCTGCCCACCACATACTAATAGCTTCTTCTCAGTTGTGGCAACCAGAAAGGTCTCCAGACGTTGCCACATGTCCCCTGGAGGCTGAGAATCCCTGGCTTATCAGAAATCTTGGGACGTTCAGAATTGTCACGCATTATTTATAGCAGGGTGTTTCCGCTCTTTTCTCTTCCATCCAAAAAGAAGGAAATGGAAATCAGCTCTACAGGGGCGCCTGGCTGGCTCAGTCGGTAGACTGTGTGACTCTTGATCTCGGGGTTGTAGGTTCGAGTCCCATGCTGGGTGTAGAAATTACTTAAAAATATAAAAAAATAAATCAGCTTTGCAACTAAGTAGTGATCAGTTGATAATCCCTCTCAGTTCCTCAGGAGACCTCAGGGGAAAACGCCAATAAATTAGTGAGTAAATGGTAAGAAAAAAGGATTATGGGGAGAGTGAGGGGTATTTTAAATACTTCCCATGTGTAACTGGAATCATAAATTCTATAAAACCTGGATTTAGAGGTTCCAAATTTATATATTTAGGTTATTTCCCTTCCTTCCTTCTTTTCTTTCTTCCTATTCTTTAGACTAGACAAGTAACCAGGGTTCCCATCTTCTGTACTGGCAAAGTGAGGAACCCACCCCTATCACTTTTCTATAGCAACGTCCAGAAAGATTAGCTGCTTCTCTAGACTGGGGCCTCAGGGTCAAGTTTCCTCCAGGGCCCAAAGGGCTACAATGTTCCCCATGCTCAGGGGTGTTAGGGAGAGTGGGACCCAACCTAAATAGGACATATATTCTCCAGGATAAATCAAGTTCTCCATTCGATCAGAGTGAGACTCTTCATCTTGAAACTTGGTGTTTTAATTCCCCCTTACCTTCACGGAAGCAGACCCTTTTTCCTGTGTTGGTCTAAATTGATTTGCTCACTCACGTTTTAGCTCATTTCTGAACTGGTGTAGGGTTCCTCACCAGCTCTCTCCACCTGCCCACAGTCTTGTGTTCTGGTGACTTAGAAAACACACCTCGGGGTGCCTAGGTGGCTCAGTTGGTTAGCATCCGACTTCGGCCTCAGCTCATGGTTTCATGGCTCCTAAGTTCAAGCCTCACGTCAGGCTCTCTGCTGACAGCTCAGGGCCTGGAGCCTGCATTGGATTCTGTGTCTCTGCCTCTCTCTGCCCCTCCCCAGCTCACAATCTGTCTGTCTCTCTCTCTCTCAAAAATAAATAAACATGAAAGAAAGAAAGAAAGAAAAGAAAAAAATTAAAAAAGGAAGGAAAAGAAAAGAAAGAAAAGAAAACACTCCGGGCACAGTGAAGGCAAGATCAGAGAGGGAGATTGGGAGTTAGCTGCTTTTAGGGAAGAGGACCCTCTCGATGGAGTTCAGCATTGTTTCGGGGTGATTAATGGTGTATTTTTTTCTTGAATATTAGACTTTATTTACCCATTTCAAAGCGCCAAGAGTATCTGCAGAGTTCTGGGGAAAAAGTGCTGGCCAGCTTCCCGGTGCAAGCCACAATCCACTTCTACAACGATGAATCCGATTCAGACGACGAAGAACAAGAAGAAGAAACCCAGTCTTCCGAACTTCAGTGCCAGGAGACAGAAGGTCAGGCGGAGAATGGCCCAGGAGGGAAGGGCAAGGGCCAGCTCACAAACCTGGGACGGAGGTCTGTAGGACACGGTGGCCTCAGTGGTAAGGGTCTACTCCCTCATGGTGACTCTCTGGGGAGCACAGAGTGTTCCTCACCCAAATAAATGGGGTCTCTCTCCTACACCAGACCTGGCTCACATGCACTCCTGGGGACAGCCGTGCCAGGACACCTTGCATTTCCCTTGGTGTTTGGGGGTCGGGGGCTACCTCTGGCCAGGACGCCACTCACAGCCAGAACTTAGCTTTTAACTTTTCCTTCTCCTGGTGATTCTCTTCAGGGCACTCATGCACACTGTTGAGAAAGGATTCCAGGACCAGGAGAAGGTTTGTGTTGACATGGGTTGTTATTAGTTGGGACCAACTTTCAAAGCACCATTTACCATTGTCACTGTGCCATCAAGTGACAGATTATTCCAGTATAGGTTACTACCCCACCTGTGCCTCTCACTTAATCTCGGACTCTTTATTTAGCGATTTCTACTTTTGTAAAAATGATGAAGCTGTTGTCCCAGGGTTGATGTATTTGCTTACTGGCATTCCCAAAATATTTATGAAAAATAAATAAAACTGAATAATTTCCATAAGAGTAACAGAAATTTTAAATGTGGATTTTTAGGGGACAATTCTGGATAAAAATTTGTGATTCTTGTCTAAGGGCTGAGTGTATGAATAAATGGAGAGAAGAGCTTTAACTCTTAGTTGGGGACTGGTTTGGGCTTATTACTTGAATAGAATAACACTGTTTTCAATCAAATTATCTAATATAAAATTATTTCCATTTTTTAAATATTTTGATGATTAAATGAGTGTACTCCACAAGTTTATCACTTAACTATCTTACATGTGGTTGTTTTCCTATATATAGTACATTATATAAATTTATACTTGAAATAAATATTTTGAAAGAAAAATGTTTGATAATCACCTTTTTTGTGTAAAATAATTTTATTTATTTATTTATTTATATTGTATTTTTTTTTTAAGTAATCTCTACACCCATGTGGGACTCAGACTCAGAACCCTGAGATCAAGAGTTGCACGCTTCGCCCACTGAGCCATCCGGGCACTCCATGTTTAAGACAATTTTAGATTTTAATTAGTGCCTGCTTTAAAGTTTTTAAAAGTTTGTCAGAGTGTTTTCATATTTAACTCTTTAAATGACATTAATTGTGTTTAAGAATATAAAAGTGTAAAAAGAATGTAGACAGGATTGTAACCTCGATGCTCAAAAAGTCCATTAATATTTAAAAAAATGGAGCTAGGGGCACCTGGGTGGCTCAGTTGGTTAAATGTCCAACTTCAGCTCAGGTCGTGATCTTGTGGTTCATGGGTTTGAGCCCCGCATCGGGCTCTGTGCTGACAGCTTAGAGCCTGGAGCCTGCTTCAGATTCTGTGTCTCCCTCTTCTCTCTGCCCTTCCCCTTGTGCTTGGTCTCTCTATCAAAAAAGAAAAAAAAATTGAAGTAATATATGCAAATATTTTAACAATCCAAACAGTATAGAAAAGTATACATTTGCATAGTAAATGCACCCTCTCCTGTTTTGCTTTCTCTGTGCAAAATACCCAACATCAATTGTTTTTTATTTGTCTACCTCTTTAAAAATTGCTGTTTGTAGGGCATCTGGGTGGCTTAGTCAGTTGAGCATCCGACTCTTGATTTTGGCTCAGGTCATGATCCCAGGGTCATGGGATCAAGCCCCGCATAGGGCTCCATGCTGTGTGTGGAGCCTGCTTGAGATTCTCTCTCTCTCTCCCTCTGCCCCTGTCCCGCACCCATGGTCCCATGCTTTCTCTCTTTCTAAAATAAAATAAAAATAAAAATTACTTTCTTTCTCTCTTAATAACTGGAAATTTGTAGCTCTTAATCCCCTTTATTTCACCCATCCCCCATCCACTTTGCCTCTGGCAATCACCACCATTGAAGAGTATTTAAAAGTCTGTTTTGTCTGGCCATTTGCTTTGTTTTTGAGACTCCACATATAAGTGAAATCATATGGTATTTGTCCATCCATAGTGTTGCAAATGGCAAGATCTCATTCTTTTTTATGGCTGAGTAATATCCCATTATCTATCTCTATCTATCTCTATCTCTCTCTATCTCTATCTCACATCTTTATCCATTTATCTCTTCACAGACACTTGGGCTGCTTCTATGTCTTGGCTGTCGTAAATAATGCTGCAGGAAACACAGAGGTGCATCTGTCTTTTCAAATTCGTGTTTTTGCTCTCTTTGGGTAAATACGGAGCTGTGGAATTACTGGATTCTATTTTTAAGTTTTTGAGGATCCTCCATAACTGTTTTCCACAGTGGCTGTACCAATTTTCATTCCCGCCTGTAGTGCACAAGAGTTCCTTTTTTTTTTTTTCACATCCTCCCTGACGCTTGTTATTTCCTGTCTTTTTTTAAAAGATTTTATTTTTAAGTAATCTCTACACCCATCGTGGGACTCGAGCTTACAACCCTGAGATTGAGTCACACGCTCTACTGACTGAGCCAGCCAGTCGCCCCTATTTCTTGTCTTTTTTTAAATTTAATGTCTTATTTTTTTTTTATTTTTGAGACACAGAGACAGAACATGAACAGGGGAGGGGCAGAGAGAGAGGGAGACACAGAATCCGAAGCAGGTTCCAGGCTCTGAGCTGTCAGCACAGAGCCAGATGCGGGGCTCGAACCCACAGACTGTGAGATCATGACCTGAGCCGAAGTCGGACGCTCAACCAACTGAACCACCCAGGCGCCCCTTGTCTTTTTGATACTAGTCGTTCTGATAGGCGTGAGGTGGTATCTCCTTGTGGTTTGATTTCATTTCCCTGATGGTGAGTGACACTGAGCATCGTTGCGTGTGCCTGTTGGCCATCTGAATGTCTTCTTTGGAAAAATGTCTATTTAGATCCTCTGCTCATTTGTTAATTGGATTGTTTGATTTTTTTTTTTTTGGAGTTTTTTTTCTTCTTTTCAGATTTTTTCTTCAAAATTTTTTTTTGTTAATATGATTATTTTACTTGTTTAAAGTGCCTTTTTTCAAACTTTAAAACAATTCTACCTGGGCTTATTTCAGAAAGGATTTCAGATGGCGTCCTACTTTGCCAGGTTGTAACAGAAAAACATTAGAAGTCTTACCCTTACTGTCCCTTCATCGGATGCTTGAGGTGAAGCTTCGGTCATCACATTTGGCTTTGTTTAGTTTTCTCAATAAATCAGTTTTACTGAGAAAAAAAGATCTGGCCCATTTGCCCGTTTCCCATCAAGAAAACAAACTTGGTCTGCCATATATTCACTTATAAACTATACATTATATGGAACCATTTGAAATTGCTGATGTTTGGCTGTTTTGACCTCCATTTCCATTCGTTTACAAAAAAGAAAAAAAAGTCACCTTGATGGCGTTTTCTTTTTTAAAAAAAAATTTTTTTTAACGTTTATTTATTTTTGAGACAGAGAGACAGAGCATGAACGGGGGAGAGTCACAGAGAGAGGGAGACACAGAATCTGAAACAGGCTCCAGGCTCTGAGCTGTCAGCACAGAGCCCGACGCGGGGCTCGAACCCACGGACCGCGAGATCGTGACCTGAGCCGAAGTCAGACGCTTAACCGACCGAGCCACCCAGGCGCCCCGATGGCGTTTTCTAAAACCTACATTTCTCCTTCATTTTCTGCAACAGCTTGCCTGATAATGTAGAAAACAGAGATCACATGTGGTACCATCTATACACTTTTTCTCCGGAATCTTTAAAAAATTCGAATCAAGTCAGCCACTCCAACAATGGTTACAATTAGCCAGGTTTCCATTAACTGTTTATTTTGAATAAGTAATCTGTGGTTCCGGCTGACTTCTGTGAGACATCTTTTAGCGGCTCACAAAAAAATAGCTCCTAATGAATGTGATTATGGAAACAGAAT
Source organism: Panthera uncia (assembly GCF_023721935.1). NCBI lineage: Eukaryota > Metazoa > Chordata > Mammalia > Carnivora > Felidae > Panthera > Panthera uncia. The sequence goes on along the minus strand of NC_064810.1, from coordinate 8,125,690 downwards.
CTTGCAAATACCAGGGGCTGAAGCCCGCTGGAAACATTTGTACTTTCACCCAGCTGTGTGACAAGCCTCCCACGCTGGGTAATTTGCTGTAATATTTGTTTCTTCACGTCTCCAGTGCATTTTCTATGAGCCTTCCAGCGGATTTGCCGACAAAAGAACGCATTTCAATGTGTGGCCATATTGTTTTCTGTTTGCTATTTTATTTTATTTTTTTTTTAATTAAAAAAAAATTTTTTTTTAACGTTTTTTTTTTTTTTTAATTTATTTTTGAGACAGGGAGAGACAGAGCATGAACGGGGGAGGGTCAGAGAGAGGGAGACACAGAATCTGAAACAGGCTCCAGGCTCTGAGCTGTCAGCACAGAGCCCGACACGGGGCTCGAACTCACGGACCGCAAGATCATGACCTGAGCCAAAGTCGGCCGCCCAATCGACTGAGCCACCCAGGCGCCCCTCTGTTTGCTATTTTAACCGCTGTTACTGTGGTAGGAGGAAAAAGTATCCTCTCCAGGGCTATATTTCTTTTTGAACTTCTGTATTAAACAAGAAATTGCAAAATAATCTAAACATTTATCGTTAAGGTCGGTGAAATTTGGTAGACTGCTAGGTTGAGGTTCACATGATTTTAAACATACCAGTAAAATCTGAGGTACTATTTATGCCTTGCTTGAGGTTCAATGATCCTGTGTTAATAACCCAATTTTTTTTTTCTTGAGAATTTCAATTATTTTTTGCTCGCTTCCTATCAGAGCTTCTTACTTGTTATGTGGCTGAACATAAGCTTGTAAGAAAAGCAGGTTTCAGCTTTGTCATTTTCTTGTGGTTTGCCTGTGCTTCGATTACCTGTATTATTTTCAACCCAATTTCTTGGGCAGAAAATTTTTTTTTGATCTATAATTTACATACTATAAAATTCAATTTTTTAAAAAGTTTATTTATTTATTTTGAAAGAGAGAGATTGAGAGCATGAGCAGGGAAGGGGCAGAGAGAGGGGGAGAGAAAGAATCCCAAGCAGCCTCCACTCTGACAGTGAAGAAAGAGCCCCACACTGGGCTTGAACTCATGAACTGTGAGATCATGACCTGAGCCGAAATCAAGGGTCCAATGCTTAACTGACTGAGCCGTCCAGGCACTCCTAAAATCACATTTTAAGAGAGTAACAATTCAGCAGTTTTTGGTGCATATTCAAAGAGTTGCATAACCACCCCCTACTATCAAGTTCCAGAATATTTTCATCATTCCAAAAAACCCCACCATATCCATTAGCCCCTAATGGTCACTCCCATTGCCGGCTTCACCCCAGCCTCTCTCAACAACTAATCTACTTTCTGTCCCCCTGGATTTCTTTTTGTAGGCATTTCGTGTAAATGGAGTCACCACATGTGGCCTTTTATGTCTGGCTCATTTCACTTAGCATAATGTTTCCAAGGTTCTTCCATGATGAAGCGTGTATCAAAGCTTCATTGCATTTTATGGCCTGAATAACGTTTTATTGTATGGCTACAGCCCATCTTATATACCCATTCATTAGTTGATGGACACTTGGGTTTTCACTTTGGGGCTCTTATGAATAATACTCCTATGAACATTTGTGTACAAGGGTTTGTGTGGACATAATATTTTCATCTCTCTTTGGAATATCCCCAGGAGTGGAATTCTTGGGTCAAAGATAGCTTTTTTTTTTTAATGTTGATTTATTTTTGAGAGAGACAGAGCATGAATGGGGGAGGGGCAGAGAGAGAGGGAGACACAGAATCTGAAACAGGCTCCAGGCTCTGAGCTGTCAGCACAGAGCCTGACACGGGGCTCGAACCCACAAACTGTGAGATCATGACCTGAGCTGAAGTCAGACGCTTAACTGACTGAGCCACCCAGGCGCCCCCAAATGATAGCTCTTTTTACCTGAGAAACTGCCAGAAGTTTCCAAAGCAATTGCACCATTGTCCATTCCCATCAGCAGCACATGAAGGTTCCAATTTGCATCCTTGGTTATGCTTGTGACTGTCTGTTTTTCTGATTACAGCCAGTCTAGTGGGTCTGAATGGATACCTCACTGTGGTTTTGATTTGCAGTTCCCTAATGACTAATGATGGGCACTTTTCATGTGCTTCCTGGCAATTTGTATATCTTCTTTGATGAAATGTCGATTCCAGTCTTTGTGCATTTTCTAACTGGGTTGTCTTTTTCTTGTTGAATTGTGATAATTGGGCAGAATTATTTTTAAAACGCTTTGTCTTTCTGGTGTGTGTTAATTTAGTTACAATTGGTTAACACAACCTATAAATCTACGTCATCACACATGTATACACGGCAATATACTGGGCCCAGTAAGTACAGGTGACTCCATCACCTGCTGTTATGCAAACCCTCTTCCTGTCTCACGAGACCTTGTATGATCCATGACCAGGTGCCAAGCAAAGGTACAGTGTCGATCTGTGCATTAAATTAACAAGGGTGAGGGGCGCCTGCGTGGCTCAGTCGGCTGGGTGTCCAACTTGAGCTCAGGTCATGAGCTCACGGTTCATGGATTTAAGCCCACGTCGGGCTCTGTGCGGACAGCTCGGAGCCTGGAGCCTGCTTTGGACTCTGTCTTCCTCTCTCTCTGCCCCTCCCCCACTTACACTCTGTCTCTCAAAAATAATAAGCGTTAAAAAAATTTTTTTAAATAAAATAAATTAATAGAGGTTAAATTAAATTATTTAAAAATTTTTTTAGACTTCTAAAACTCCAGAACTCCCAATATTCCTTATGGATTTCTTTGCACCTTCCCCTGTGTACCCACGGTGCAGACGCCCCGACTTGGTTAAGGCACGGTGCCAATGGCTTCACCAACTCAGATTTGATTCCTATACGATCCAGTTACACTAGCTCAGAGAAAATTTCATTCTGAATCAGGAAATAAGCAAATCCTTGTTCTGCAAATTCCTGTTATTGGCCTGGAGAGAGACAGATAAGGCTGCAGGGCCTTGCTGCACCTGACCCATTGCTCCCCAGTGGAATGTTCCACCACCTGGTTTACAGTCCATCTTCAATAACATTATCTTCCCTCAGGGGAAACAACATTAGTCCTCGAAGAAGGCTGCAATGAAATAAAATATGTACCACTGACCAGCCAGTAGGCTCACAGATTTTTACTTTTCGGGACTTTGGAGTAAATTCTGGTGGGCTTTCTACAAAGGAAGTAGAGATTTTATTTTAGGTAGATTTTAGAATTTTTTTAAATGTTTTTATTTATTTTTGAGACAGAGAGAGACAGAGCATGAGCAGGGGAGGGGCAGAGAGAGAGGGAGACACAGAATCCGAAGCAGACTCCAGGCTCTGAGCTGTCAGCACAGAGCCCGATGCGGGGCTCGAACTCAAGAACTGTGAGATCATGACCTGAGCCGAAGTCAGATGCTTAACCGACTGAGCCATCCAGGCGCCCACATTTTAGGTAGATTTTAAAGTAAGGCATAAAACTCTCTCTGAAATTATATAAAAGATTATCATTTCTCTTTATATTCCAGAGGTCTATTTGAATAATATATTGAAAAACACATTTGTTTAGGGGAAATTTCATAGCAATTTTATTATAAATACTGACATTAAGAAATAAAGCATCCTTTCTTCCCTCCAGGCTAATTTTTCATTGTAAATTTTTTATTGAAGAATGACACCTATGAAAACATATGGCATAAGCTTGATATGTATTTGCAAGGTTAATATGATCATGCAAACAGCACTCCAGATCAAATAGAAAACACAAGTAGGGGCACGTGGGTGGCTCAGTCTGTTAAGGGTCTGACCTCAGCTTAGGTCATGATATCACAGTTTGTGAGTTTGAGCCTTGCATCGGGCTCTCTGCTGTCAGCACAGAGCCTGCTTCGGGTCCTCTGTGCCCCTCTCTCTCTGCCCCTGTTCATTCTCTGTCTCTCTCAAAATAAGTAAATTGAAAAAAAAAAACCTCAAAAAAGTTTTAGGGTGCCTGGGTTGCTCAGTTAAGTGTCCACCTTCGCTCAGCTCAGGTCTTCATCTCCCGGTTCATGAGTTCGAGCCCCACGTCGGGCTCTGTGCTGACAGCTCAGAGCCTGCAGCCTGCTTTGGATTCTGTGTCTCCCTCTCTCTCTGCCCCTCTCCGACTCATGCTCTGTCTCCCAGTCTCTCTCTGAAAAATAAATAAACATTAAAAAACACATTTTTTTTTAAAAAAGGAAACACAACTAGCCGCCTAGGATAAGTGCTCCCTTCCAGTCATGACCCCCTCTTACACTATAGACTCCATTTGACAGGTTTTGAACTTGGGATCAGTAGGATCACAGGACATGTGCTCTTTCCTGTCTGGCTTCTTTCCTTGACATTCGTTTGTGAGATTCTTTCCAACTGTGTGGGCAGTTGTAGGGGTCTCATTCTCTGCTGAAGAGACCCCCACTGCGTGGCTGTACATGTGTCCATCCCCTCTCCTTGTGGTGCGTATGTGGTTTGTTTCCAGCTTGGGGCTATGAGAAATAACACTTCTTCAGCTGTTTCCATACCCGTCTACTGGTGGACAGGGGCCCGATTCCGTTGTGTGTACATGTAGGAGCAGGAACAAGAGCACAGTTTTTAGAAGCCTGTCCTGAACATGTCTGGTCTCCTCCAGCCAGAAAATAACATAAGGAGTTGGGTGAAGGTGCACGGACCAGGAAGTTCCAGAGGAAAAGAACGACATTACCAACAAGGCCAATCTTTTCTTTGAGACCTTTTTTTTTTTTTTTTTAATTAATTAATTTAATTTTTGAGAGAAGGAGAAAGTGCGAGTGTGTACGAGTGCAGGAGGGGCAGAGAGAGGATCCCAAGCAGGCTCAACACTGTCGGAGCAGAGCCCAATGTGGGGCTCAAAATGAGGTTTGAACCCATGAACCATGAGATCATGACCTGAGCTGAAGTCAGATGTTACCCAGCTGAGCCACTCAGAGGCCCCTCTTTAGATCTTTATGAATGGCCTAGAGCTTAGGAGTGCTGAGGTGCCCAGTGAGTGACCATGGGCAGTGGGCTCTTCATTTTTCTTGAGTCGAGATTTTGTAAAAGGATTTAGGAGCTTACCTCATTAGCAATGAAACGGGTTGTGAAATGGAAATGTGACAAGAGATCTGGAACATTCTGTCCTGGAGGAGAAAGTCTAAGAACTCTTCTCTGCAGGTTCCAAGAAGTTTCCAGGAATTTGGTAAGGTTTCAACCAAGCTCTTGAACTCATCTGATGCCTTTACATACAGAGGAAATTCAGTTACAACAAGAGTCAAGTTTGAGAACAGAACCCGCATCCGGCAACATGTCCCCTTTCCAACAATGAGGCCCAGCTCCGTCCCCACTTCCCCGTGATGGGGCAGCTTTGTACGCCAACCACGGGTCACATGATGCTTTTTCTAGCTGTTTCTGTAGCTCATCCCTGCCATGCTAATTATATAGACTCTACTAAGAGTTTTCCATTATTTTATTTTAGACCCTGAACAACCAACTGAAATCAGAGGGGTTGTTTGTTTGTTTGTTTGGGCAACTTATTTTTATCATCTCTCCCCCCACGATAGCAAGATAATATACCCAAGCAAAAGGAAAAACTACCTGTTTTTCTCTGTCTGTGTGACTCATTTTTGTAGAATTGCTGGTGAAACACCAACGCATAAATAGGTTAACTTTTTATGATGATTACGAAAATGATGGATATTTATAAAAATAACTTCAACTGCCTTGGAGTTTGCTGGGCAAATCTAGAATATGATAGTATTGTAATATTCCATTATATCATTACACAGTAACCTTTACAAGCAGATTTTATTTTATAGTTTGAAATATTTAAAAAAGATGCTTAACACAACTAGCTATGACATAAATGAAAATTAAAACCACAGATACTGTCACGCACCTACTAGAATGATTACATTAAAAAAATTTCTTTATGCTTATTTATTTATTTCGAGAGAGAGAGAGATTGAAAGTGTGTGCACAAGAGGGGGAGGGGCAGAGAGAGAGGAGAGAGAATTCCAAGCTGACTCCGTGCTGTCAGGGAAAAGCCCAACGCGAGTCTGGAACCCACGAACCATGAGATCATGGCCTGAGCCGAAATCAAGAGTCGGATGCTCAACCAACTGAGCTGCCCAGGCGTCCCTAGAATGATTACAATTTTTAAGAGACAGATAATAACAAGTATTGGTGGGGATGTGCAGTAATAATTGGAAGCCTCATACGTCACTGGTGGGAACGTAAAATGGTTAACGGTTTGGAAAACAGTTTGGCAATTTCATTAAAAAGTTAAACATACAGGGGCGCCTGGGTGGCTCAGTCGGTTGAGCGTCCGACTTCGGCTCAGGTCACGATCTCGCGGTTCGTGAGTTCGAGCCCCGCGTCAGGCTCTGGGCTGATGGCTCAGAGCCTGGAGCCTGCTTCCGATTCTGTGTCTCCCTCTCTCTCTGCCCCTCCCCCGTTCATGCTCTGTCTCTCTCTGTCCCAAAAATAAATAAACGTTAAAAAGTTAAACATACATCACTCACCATCAGAGAAATACAAATCAAAACCACAATGAGATACCACCTCACGCCTGTCAGAATGGCGAACACTGACGACTCCAGCAACAACAGATGTTGGCGAGGATGCGGAGAAAGAGGATCCCTTTTGCACTGTTGGTGGGAAAGCAAGCTGGTGCAGCCACTCTGGAAAACAATATGGAGGTTCCTCAAAAAATTAAAAATAGAACTATCCTACAACCCAGCAACTGCACTACTGGGCATTTATCCAAGGGATACAGGTGTGCTGTTTTGAAGGAGCACGTACACCCCAATGTTTATAGCAGTGCTATGGACAATAGCCAAATTACAGAAAAAGACCCAATGTCTACCAATGGATGAGTGGATAAAGAAGATGTGGTATAGATATATATACAATGGAGTATTACTGTGTCATCAAAAAGAATGAAATCTTGCCATTTGCAACAACATGGATGGGAACTAGAGGGTATTATGCTAAGCAAAATAAGTCATTCAGAGAAAGACAGATAACATATGATTTCACTCATATATGGAATTTAAGATACAAAACAGAAGAACATAAGAGAAGCAAAAATAATATAAAAACAGAGAGGGGACAAGACATAAGAGACTCTTAAATACAGAGAACAAACTGTTGCTGGAGGGGAGGTGGGTGGGGGGGATGGGCTAAATGGGCAAGTGGCATTAAGGAGGACACTTGTTGGGATGAGCACTGGGTGTTATATGTAGGGGATGAATCACTGGAATCTACTCCTGAAATCATTATAACACTATATGCTATACTATAATCATTATAACATTATATGCTAACTAACTTGGATGTAAATGAAAAAAAAAACTGATAAAACAGAATAAAATGAAAAATATCCCCCCCCCCAAAAAAAGAATTCTTGCTTAAGTTTCATTATATGTGTCACATCATTCGCTTCTTTTCAAGTTGAGTCTTCTCTCTAGTACAAAACTTAGAACATTATAACACTCAGTAAATATTTTTAAATGGAGAGATTTATAAAGGTATAAAATGAGCATATGCAATGCTTGGAGGCTCATGCTTTATTTAACTGGTCTATCACTATTACTGCAATAAATAAAAAATCCAAATAGAAAAAAAAAAGTTAAACATAAATTTACCACACAACCCAACACTACCACTCGCAGGTGTCTACCCAGGAGAAGTGAAAACATTTGTCCACACAAAGACACGGACACCAATGTCCATAGCAGCTTTATTTGCAAGAATCCCAAACTGAAACCAATCCAGATGTAGATCAACTGGTGAATGGATCAATAAAATGTGGTCTATCCATGCAATGGGATATAATTCAGTAATAAAAAGAGTTGAAATGCAATAGTAAAACATGCTGACACATGAATGGACCGTGAAAACATTGTGCCAAGTGAAAGAATCCAGATACCACAGACTACCCTGCGTGGTTCCATTACATGAAATGTCAAGAGAAGGCTTGCAGCGTGCTCGGAAAGAGAGGCATTGTTCAGGAACCAGGTCGAAGGGTCTTGTGCAGCAAGCTCAGGGGCCCGGCCGATCCACAGAGGGCTTTGGAGAAGAGCCTTGTAGAGCTTTGAACGGGAAAGTGATAGGATCAGGTTTGTGTTCTGAGCATTCTTTCTGTAGAGACGCAAGACTGGGCACAGGAAAGTCAGGTGGGAGGCTGTCACAGTGGCTGGGACCCCGGGAGGAAGACCAGAGAGGAGGACACCTGTTTGAGGATGTACATTTCCGTATGCACATTTCTGAGCACTTGTTGTTGGGGTTGCTGACTCGTAGAAGATACTCCTGCTGACTAGACAACTGCCGTAGCTCCCCCAAATTCATGCTGGCCAACTTACACAGGCGATTGCTTTAGGACACCCCAGCTATTCTCCATTCCTCTGTCTTCCTATAATGAGATTTCGTATAAACTGCTCCATGAAGGAGATTGTACTCTCTGATTATGGGTAAAGAAAATCAAAAGCTTTGTCTTAAGCATGTGATTTCCCCTCTGCCTTCTGTCCCACTGTGCTGAGCTCCTCAGCAGATTGAAAGGCATGCTTGTTTCTTTTTTTTTTTTTTAATTTTTATTTAATGTTTATTTATTTTTGAGAGAGACAGAGACAGCATGCGAGTGGGTTAGGGGCAGAGAGAGAGGGAGACGCAGAAGTAGAAGCAGGCTCCAGGCTCTGAGCTGTCAGCACAGAGCCCGACGTGGGGCTCGAACTCACGAACTGTGAGATCATAACCTGAGCAGAAGTCTGACGCTCAACCGACTGAGCCACCCAGGCGCCCCAAGGCATGCTTGTTTCTTATTAATAGGCCCTGACCATAAATCTAAGTAAGCAAGAAAAAACAAAAGAAAAAAAAGAGAAAAGGCAAGTCTTTAACACAATGCATAATATATATTTATATATTATATATGACTATAGAACATGCATTATACATTATATATATGTGTATAATGCAGAATGCTTGCTTAGCGCTGGGAGTGAGTGCCCTCCTACAACAGGGATTGACTGACAATGGGTGCAAAGAAATTTTTGGGGTGATGGAAATGTTCTAAAACTGGATTATGGTGATTGTTGCACAATTCTATAAATTTCCTAAAATTATTGAATTGTGCAGTGCCATGATTGGGTAAATACATGGTACATAAGCTACACCCCAATAAAGCTGTTTAAAGAGCTGAGACTCAACTACTAAAACAGTATTTGTATCTTTTCTTTGGCCATTAAGCCACTAAACAAATTATGTAATCTTTTTTTAGCATGAAAAAAAAACCCATATTAAAAAAAAAATTAACTCAAAGGAGAAAGCTCTAAAGAAATCATTTGGTTTCTTCCCTGACACCCTTCGTTTTTGACTCTCTGGGTTTCTCAAGGCCTTGTCTTCTGCACACTTGCAGTGACCTCTGAGCCATCCATCACAAAAAGGTGAAGAGGTCTCAGGTGTATGTTCAGGATGATGACTTCAGTTCCAAAGACACGAAAGGAAGACCATTTGCTGAGATCCAGGCCATCAGGAAGTTAGATCTTTCTGTGAGTATCTTAAGTTACTTTAAACTCCAAGATTACATTTTTGAACAATGTGGTAGGGTTATGACCCAGATTTAAGTTAGGTGTCAGACTTGGGGCTCATTACTAACAATGCCAAACAATAATGGTCACCAGCTGTCATAATTTGGGGGTCTCTCCAAGTACATCCACTACACCTGCAAATGCAAAAGTTTTACATAGTTTTCCACAAACAATATACTGATTCAATAGTTACACCTACCATATAGATGGTTAAAAGATATTTTTTAAAATACATTTATCAGCCTACAACAGATACAGAAAAGTGAACAAATCATAAGTGCTTGATGAATTTTATTTTTTTTTATTAAAGATTTTGTTTTTAAGTAGTGTCTCAACCCAACATGGGCCTTGAACTCACAATCCCTAGATCAAGGGTCCCACGCTCTACCAACTAAGCTAACTGGGTTTCCCGGTACTTGATGAATTTTAAAATAGAACACAGCCTTTAAAATACAAGCCAGGGGGATGCCTTGAGTGGCTCAGTCAGTTGAGCGTCTGACTTTGGCTCAGGTGGTGATCTGAGTTCATGAATTCAAGCCCCATATTGGGCTAACTGCTGTCAGCATGGAGCCCGATTTGGATCCTCTGTCCCTCTCTCTGCCCCTTCCCCGCTTGTGCGTCCACACACACACTCTCTCTCTCTCTCTCTCTTTGTCTCTCTCTCTCTTTGTCTCTCTCTCTCTCTCTCTCAAAAATAAATACAACACTAAAAATTTTTTTTAAATACAAGCCAGGTTAAGAAATAGATTATCATCACCCCAGAAGCTCCTTTTATGTGTTCCCCTGGCTAACACCCTCACTCCCTTCCCCAAGGATAGCCACTATTCTGACTTCTAATACCACTGATTTTTCTTGCCCAATTTTGAAATTTACCGTGCAGTGTGTGCTTATTTGTGTCTGGCTTCTTTTACTCAAGATTGTGTACCTAAGAGTCACTCATTGTTCTAGGGTATTCTATTGTAGGAGTATATCACTATTTACCCATTCTATTGTCGATGGATGTTTGGATTGCTTCCAGGGTTTTGGCTATTATGGATAATTCCGCTATGAATTCTTCTGAATATGCCTTTTGTGCATATGTGTGTGCATTTCTATTGAGTACGTATCTAGGAGCAGTCTCTGGGTCATAGGGTATGTGTATGGTTAGCTTTAGTATAAATCATTTTAGTTTGCTAAAATCAAGAAAGCCACTTGAAGTGATTTAAGAGTAAACACACTCAAATGCAGAAATTTTCTAAATATAAACACACGTTCATTCTTCGTCAGAGTTGGTCTGAACAAACACTGTCATAGGCAGGACAATTGAATATCAGTCACGAAGTTACTGGAGTGTGATGTCTCACAAACATAACTTCTGAAGACACCATCTCCTGTGAGTTTCAGCCCTCAGGAAATGAGGCCGCTGTGAGCTCTCTGGCATTCCTGTCTGCGCCTGGGCGGGAGTCTAAATGAGCAAGGATTGTATCCCTGCCTTGGCTTGGATCTCAGAGAAAGCATTATGTTTGTTCCATTTCCCCCTAAAATCTGGAAATAAATTTATTTTGGGGTTAGTAAAAAGTCTAAGGTAGTTATTTGCACAGGATACCAGGCTGAGGCTCTCGGTTCCTGGCTGTCTTCTGGAGCTCCGTGGCTGTTTCCCAGGAGGGCCTGCAGGCCTTGTCTACAACCAGTTCTTCTGGGGTGGCCTTGGGCTCATCAACTACCCTGTGTCATAGCCTACCCCTGACCTGACACCTTGAGATTTGAATTTAAGCCAAGGGAACCCTGATTCAACCCACAGCCTTCCAGCAGGATGTTTTTGTGGCACAGGTTAATTTCAGAAATTCAGAGGATTTGCCCCAACAAACAATGCATCCACATCAGTTTCACTTCCTGGTCTCTGGACTGGTTTTCCACTGGGATTTGGAGAAAACTTTCTCTCAAAACAAGGAAACTTCTAGCTTCCTGCCTGCCTTTGGGAATTTGAGGGGCTCACCGGAATTCCTGGGCCTCGGGGTTTTTACAACCCTTAATAGACCAGGCTGTGGCAGGAGGGGGCGGGGGTCTCAGTTTTCTTCTCTTTTTTTTTTTTATTAAATTTTTTTTTTTTTTTAACATTTATTTATTTTTGAGACAGAGAGAGACAGAGCATGAACGGGGGAGGGTCAGAGAGAGGGAGACACAGAATCTGAAACAGGCTCCAGGCTCTGAGCTGTCAGCACAGAGCCCGACGTGGGGCTCGAACTCACGGACCTTGAGATCATGACCTGAGCTGAAGTCGGCCGCTTAACCTACTGAGCCACCCAGGCGCCCCAGTTTTATTTTCTTTCTATTTGGATTCCTCCTGTTGCTGCCTGTTCTTTCTGAGGTCTCCAAGGTACTTAGTCCCTAGAAGGAGCGGCTTTTGGAATAGTGTCCATTATGTCTTAGTGTTTAGACGGGAAGCGATGACTACATCTTCTTTCTTTTTTACAACACCCTAGTGTCCCAAAGAGACCGGCTTCAGCTTTAAGAGAAGTTACCATACGCTCTTAACTGTCCGCTTTGGTTTGCTTTAAAAATTGCCACAATGTTTGACGTTCTCATTTGCCAGTGGCTGAACAGAAATTATGTTCTCTGAGTCAGATGGGCTCCCTGAATTCAGTCACACTTTTCATGTTTTGATAAACCATGGCCGTGTTCTAAAGCTCTGCCCAGAACATGTTTTGTGGAAAACTTGTTATTTGTAAAATGGCAAATATTTAATACAAAGACATATAGGACAGCTATAATGACCTACTTGCTTAGGTTTATGAAATGGAAAGTATTTATTTGGGATCCCATATTTTGGGCTAACTTAACATTTTAAAATAATTATTTATTGCATAAGAATATATATTCTTAGGGGCACCTGGGTGGCTCAGTTGGTTAAGCGTCTGACTCTTGACTTTGGCTCAGGTCATGATCTCACAGTTCATGAGTTTGAGCCACGTCAGGCTCTGCGCTGACAGTGTGGAGCCTGCTTGGGATTCTCTCTCTCTCCCTCTTTCCAGGCCCCCTTCCCTGCTTACTCGCTCTCTCTCAAAATAAATAAAAATAAACTTAAAAAGAAGTATACATCCTTATAACATATAAGAATGCAATGAATATAAATTCACTCACCATTAGAAAGCTGGTTTGTCAATACAAGAGGAGAAGTCTTTATCAAGAGAACAGGTGAGGGGTGCTTGGTTGGCTCAGTCAGTACAGCATATGACTCTTGATCTCGAGGTCATGAGTTCAAGCCCCATATCGGGCAGGGAGCTCATCTAAAAAAAAAAAATTAAAAAAAAAAAGAGAGAGAGAGAGAGACCAAGTTAGTCAACCAGCCCTTCCTAGTTTTCCATGTTTAAGACGATATAGATGTGGCTGACTTAAATTGCTTTTTTTTTTTAAGTTTACTTATTAATCCAGAGAGAGAGAGAGAGAGGAGTGGGGCAGGAGCAGAGAGAGGGAGAGACAGAGAATTCCAAGCAGGCTCCGTGCTGTCAGCACAGAGCCCAATATGGGGCTCGATCCCACAAACTATGAGATCACCACCTGAGCCAAAATCAAGAGTCAGATGCTTAACCAACTGAGCCACCCAGGTGTTCCAGATAGCTTTTTGTTTTAAAACCAGTTTTCTTCCATCCAACCATCCAACAATTAATTTTTTAGCAGCTTTATTGAGATGGAATTCACATATACTGTAATTCATTCATTTAAATTGTACAACTCAGTGGTTTTTTTAGTACATTCACAAATATGTGCAACTCTCACCACAGTAAATTTTAGAACATTTCATCATCTCGAAAAGAAACCCCACAGTCTTTAGTTATCAGCTCCTTCCTCTCCCACCCCAGCCCCGAGCAACCACAAATCTGCTTTTGGTTTCTGTAGATTTACATTTTTCCCCCCAAGTTTTAATTTTATTTATTTATTTATTTATTTATATTAAAAATTTTTAAATCGTTTATTTATTTTTGAGAGACAGAGACAGGATGTGAGCGGGGGAGAGGCAGAGAGAGAGAGAGAGAGAGAGAGAGAGGAGACACAGATTCCGAAGGAGGCTCCCGGCTGAGCTGTCAGCATAGAGCCCGACGTGGGGCTCAAACTCATGAACTATGAGAACATGACTTGAACTGATGTCAAACACTTAACAGACCGAGCCACCCAGGTGCCCTGAGAATCCCATGTTTAATGAATTGCTCTTTCTTACTCTTCCATTTGCTTCTCTGCTGGCTCTTTCAAATAAAACTAAAATAAAAATAGGAGATACACGAAGGATTTCCTCAATTAACCAAGAAAATGAGCACAATTATTCTGTGCACAAGGGAAGCCACAAAGCTCACAGGAATAGCGGTTTTATTTGTCAGTTACTTTGATCACCCTGAGTACTTTTCAGTATGGTTTGACCATTTCCAAGTGCATCACTCAGAAAAGCTATCTTCTGGGATGCCTGGGTGGCTCAAGTAGGTTAAGCGTCCGATTTCTGCTCAGGTCTTGATCTCATGGGTTCATGAGTTTGAGCCTCACATTGGGCTCTGTGTTAACAGCTCAGAGTCTGGAATCTGCTTTGGATTCTGTGTGTGTGTCTCTCTCTCTCTGTCCCTTCCCCGCTCATGCTCTGTCTCTCTCTGTCTCAAAAAAAAAAAAAAGAAAAGAAAGAAAAAAAAACACACACACAAAAAAGAAAAGATATCTTCTTCACCTCATACATCCAACGAAATATTTAAAATGCAACAAGAAGGTAACAGTAGACGCAATAAAAATAACTTCAGAAATTTTAAAATAGCTTCTGAATAGTCCAAGCCCTTGAGATCAGGACTGTGCCTTTTCTTTATGCCATTGTGCCTTGGTTGTTATTTGAAGTGCAATGGCTTCCAACTTCAGGTCCAAATAAAAGAAAATATCGTTTTGCATTAGTCCAAGAGATATCTTGATTTAATTGTACCGATAGTGACATCTAATGTTTTAGTTTTTTGCTTTTTCATTTCAGAAAGGACAGAAATTCTGACTGTCATTTTGATATCGGCATACGATGAATTCCTACTGATGCTCTCTTTTGTCCTCTAGTAGACATCTTTTGGGGGGGGGGTATGTCCAACTCACAATCATTTCCCTCTTCTTTGGGGATCATCCCTCAGTTCACCAGGGAAGCCAACCTAGGAACGTGGGTGGGTCTATACCACGAGCATTTCGGAGTTGTGAGTGGACACATCTGGCCCCGCAGTAGACAAGGTTGATCTGTAGAGAGATGAGAAATGAAACAGACGTGCTTGGAGGAACAGAGATGAGCGGCCAAGAAACCTGTTGGTTGGTCAATTCCTGGTTCCGCTGCACTCCTGACACCTGGCTGCATTCCTGCCCTGTAGATGTTCCCTCCACACAAAAGTTTAAAATAAGGAGACCTATAGAAGCCGAAACTAATACTGTAGTGTATGTTAACTAGCTGGAACTTAAACAAAAACTTGGAATAGGGCGTCCGGGTGGCTCAGTCAGTTGAGTGTCCAACTCTTGATTTTGGCTCAGGTCATGATCTCACGGTTCCTGCCCTGAGATGTTATGTTTTTTTCAACAAGAGTAATACATACTCATATGACACCGATAGAATACCTACCATGTGCCAGATGCTGTTCTAAGGACTTCTGTTGTGACAGTCTCACGAGACCCTATGATGTCATGACTGTTATGGTGCCCGCTTGACAGATGAGAAAACCGTTCAACCCTTGCTGGAGACACTTGGGGGCAGTGCCCAAGACCCCGGGACTCTGCTGGTGGCACGCAGGAGGGGTGGCCCTGTCAGAGAGTGCTGAGGGAGGAGCAAGGAACCCACAGCCACGGGTTGGCCTGAGGAAGGACCTCAAGGGTAGAACAAGAGAGTGTCTGTCCAGCTCCAGGTGAATGAGCATTGCAGCAAGTAAGTGACCCTGTTCTCTGCCTCTGCTGCCTACCAGCCTGACATCAGTGAGGAAGAAAGGGAAGATCTGGGGTGACAATGGAAGGTGAGATTATAGTTTCTCCCACCTCAGAGAGGGGGAGGACTACTGGCATAGACATGGGGGCCTCAGGTCTGTCTTTCGGAAAGCTGGCCCCTTTCACCAGCACTTCTGGGGGTTCCGAGAGTGGGTGACTCTATTTGCGCGGTGGCCGGGACAGGCATCCTCAACACTCGGGAGTGGACGTTTAGCCCAGGGCTGCCCACGGCCACACAGTTAAGAGCATTGCAGACTTACGCTTCTTACATCACAGACACGGCACTGTGGCTAAGGTTACACCGTTGTGTCCACAAGCCAGGTGCATGGGCCGACGTGACGCCCTGGAAGGGCCTGGCCCGGGGTGCCGACCGCCCGGAGCCCATCCTCTTGCCAGAGAAGCCCCTGTCTTCCTTGTCGTTCTAGGCCTGCCCCCTTGTCCTGTCCCTCCCTCCCCCTGCACTGGGCGATGCAGCCACCGTGCCTCTTCCAAGCTCCACTGCTTTCTGTGGCCTGTGGCACCAGGTTCCACCGCCCACCCTGGGCTGAGTGACGATGGAATGTGTCTTCCTGACTCCCCTCTGCTTTCTGTCCTGGACTCAATACCTTAGGTGGAGCCATGTGAAACGGCTGTTCTCATTTACCTACAGAAATCATACGTTCTCATAGGTCAACTTAAACGTAGGCCTTTTAATTTTTTTATTTATGGGAGAGCACAAGCAGGGGGAGAGGCAGAGAGAGGGGGACAGCGGATCCGAAGCGGGCCCTGCCCTGACGGCAGAGAGCCCGATGTGGGGCCGGAACTCGCCAACCGTGAGATCATCACTTGAGGGGAAGTCAGACGCTCAACTGACTGAGCCACCCAGGCGCCCCAAACAGTAGGCCTTTTTTATTTGAAACATCTTGCTCCTCACTGCCGCAGGAAAATACACAGAAAGAAACAAAGTAGGAAATCTGGGCACACGACAGTCTCCCTGGAGACTGTACAAGATCGTTTTTCCGGCCTGTCTGCCTTTCCCAGGGGCCTTTTAAACAGGGAGTTTTGAGGACGTCTCCCAAGGTTACCTCATGGCCTGACCTGAATGTCGGACCTGGCGGCTCTGCTCAGACGGTGGCCGCGCCCCACCCTCCTATCCTCGTCCTCACATCTCCGCTTCCCTCTTCTCTCCTTCCTGCAGGCTTTTCTTCTGCAGCCGCCTCTTGGTCCCAGGCTGTCTCCCAACCCCCGTGAGAAGGAGGCCTGGCTGCTCAGGCCTGTGTGACCTCGCCATTACCTCCCCGTCCTGTCCTGGAGGCCCCTGGGGCCAGCCCCCCGCCCCCCCCTTGCCTGTTTCTCTCTGTACTGTGTGTTTTGCCCACAACATTTCTCCTGGCCAGGCTGCTAAGTCCAGAAAAGTTTAGTTGCCTTATCTCCGCTGTGGGTTTCTATCTGAGCCAGCTCTCTCCTCAATTCATGTTTCCCTACACAGCAGGGGCCACCTTTGCAAGCCCACCAGCGGCTTCCCCCACCCCCACCCTGCAGATTCTGTCTCTGTTTCGGCCCGAGTCCCTGCTGGCCTCCCTCTGGGGCCCAGTGTCGAGGCTGCATGGCCCACTCTGGAGCAGAGGGCCGCTGCCCGCCAGCTGACTCCACCCAAACCTGACTCCCCAGACTCACTCTCTGAAACTCCCCTCAGGTAGCCCATTGCCCCCTCCCAGTGCACGGCAATGGATTTTGAGCGGAATTTCTACTCGGGGTCCTCGGAGGGAATCTGATCAGAGATCAGAGGGTTACCAGTCGGAACACGGGGCACAGGCCGAGCAGAGCTACTCTGGGATAAAACCAGGCTGCTACGTTGGCAAAGCCCGCTCCTGGGGCCTCTCATGAGCCTGGGCAGGGAGAGCACTGCTGAGTCATTCCTGGGCCCCTGCTGGTCCCCCATGATGCCTGCAGACTTCACCACCAGCACCCAGCCACTTGGCCAACAGTGACCAACCCAGCCAATCCACCCATCGGACCCCTCTTTTCTACACACCCTCTTTTATAGTGACCGGTTGTTCATTCAACCACTCACGCCATTCAATAGAAATGTGTTGAACACCTAGCACCTGCCAGGTACCATTTTAGGCCTTAGGGACATGTGGTGAATAAGACAGATGAGGTCCCTTCCCCTATGGAGTTAATAGTCCAATGGGGACAAACCAATGATTATCCAGCTGCATGGGCTAGTAGGGTCTGTGGACCAGAGCTGGGCCACAGATTTGTGTTACCAGCTTGAGATGATTTTAGAAAGTGTTTAGAAACTTCTTTTTTATTTATTTTTATTTTTTTAATGTTTATTTTTGAGAGAGAGAGGGGCGGGGAGGGGCAGAAACAGAGGGAGACACAGAATCTGAAGCAGGCTCCAGGCTCTGAGCTGTCAGCACAGAGCCTGACAAGAGGCTTGAACTCACAAGCTGTGAGATCATGACGTTTAACCAACTGAGCCACTCAGGCACCCCTAGAAACTTCTATAGTGATTTGATAGAGTAATCTTATGTTCATTGAGTCTAGTAAAAAAAAAAAAAATCTGGCTTCTATTGTTTGTCTTTTTTTCATTTTATTTTTCTAGTAATTCGTTTCTAATATATTTTACAAAAATATAGATCTGCAATGGGCTGGAAATTTAGAAAAATTCATCCTATACTCCAGAAATTTTGAGAAGCATTGCTCTAAATTACAAATTGCAATTTGTGCCATGAAAAACATGATGGAGAACAACGGGAAAAACTTGGTCTAAGAAGGGTGGTGTGTGATGTGACCTAAAGGGTGAGGAGGAAGAGAACCAGGCAGAGCTGGGGATGGAGCTTTCCAGGCAAAGGAACAGACGATACAAAGGCCCTGAGGGGAGTGAGAACGTGGAGGGCTAAAACAGAAAAGAACCTAGCGGAGGTGAAGGCAGAAGTAAGGGGACACAGGTGGGGCAGGTGGGGTGGGCGGAGCAAGGGGGACAGGCGGGGCAGGTGGGGTGGGCGGAGCAAGGGGGACAGGCGGGGCAGGTGGGGTGGGCGGAGCAAGGGAGACAGGCGGGGCAGGTGGGGTGGGCGGAGCAAGGGGAGACAGGTCAGGCAGGCGGGGTGGGCAGGCAGAGGCCCCCATCCCAGGAGTGCATTGGAAGGGTAAGGAGAAGCTACTGAAGTGCTTTAAGTGTCACGTCAGGGCTTCCTACCTGCCCTTTCCGATAACACATGCACAGCCAAAAAGGGACCGCTTCATCCTGGACTCCATCGGGAGGGTTTATTTGCTGGATCCAGGACATCGTGATGGCAGTATCTCTACTAAAGTCCAGTCCTGAAACAGGGATTTTCATAACAGCTTTCTTGGGGCAGCTGGGTGGCTCAGTCAGTTAAGGGCCCGAGTTGGGCTCAGGTCATTATCTCAAGGTCCGTGAGTTCAAGCCCCGCGTCTGGCTCTGTGCTGACAGCTCAGAGCCTGGAGCCTGTTTCAGATTCTGTGTCTCCCTCTTTCTCTGACCCTCCCTTGTTCATGTTCTGTCTCTCTCTGTCTCAAAAATAAATAAACGTTAACAAAAAAGTTTAAAAAAAAAACAGCTTTCTTGTAAAGGTCTGCAAACCTTTTTTAAAGGAACTTCTTGTGGGGCACCTGGGTGGCTCAGTCAGTTAAAAGTGTCAGATTCTTGATACTGGCTCAGGTCACGATCTCATGGTTCATGAGTTCGAGCCCCGCGTTGAGCTCTGTGCTGACAGTGCTGAGCCTGCTTGGGATTCTTTCTGTCTTCCTCTCTCTCTCTGCCCCTCCTCCATCTCTTTCCCTCAAAATAAATAACATTAAAGAAAAAAAAAGACACTTCTTGTACCTTGGGCACTTACTGGTTGAGACAAAATGTTGCCAGGATGGAATTTGATTTAAAGAAGGATTTTCAGGGCACCTGGCTGGCTCAGTCGTTAGAGCATGAGACTCTTGATCTCAAGGTCATAAGCTAGAGCCCCACATTGGGCATAGAGTTTACTTAAAAAACAAAAACAAAATCTTTAAAAGAAATAAAGAAGAATGTTCTCAAAGATACTACACTTTGCAGGGTGCCTGGTGGCTCTGTCGGTTAAACATCTGACTTTGGCTCAGGTCGTGATCTCCTGGTTTCTGAGTTCAAGCCCCGCATTGGGCTGTCTGCTGTCAGCACAGAGCCCACTTTGGTCCCCCTCTTTCTGCCCCTCCCCTGCTCACTCCTCTCTCTCTCAAAAATAAATAAATATTTTTTAAAAAGATACTGTATTTTGCAACTAGGGAAAGAAACTAAAGAATGGAAAAGAGGATTCTAATCCATCATTTTTCCTTTTTTAAAGTTTTCATTTAAATTTCAGTTAGTTAACATACAGTATATTAGTTTCAGTTGCACAATATAGTGAATCAACACTTCCATACAATACCTGGTGCTCATCACAGGTGTGCACTCTTTTTTTAAATTAGAATAGGGATTGGGTAATATGGCTGGTTGATCTGGCCTTCTATCAACCGGTCTGTGCTTCAACAACTGTTCATAACGACAATGATGCTAAGGTTCTAAATATTTCTAAAGTATCTTGTAAGTCCCCCAAAGGAAAATTATATAATTTAAGCATAATTCTAGAATTGTGGTTTCTGTATTCTTTAAAAAGAAATGTGGTGCCTGGGTGGCTCAGTCGGTGGAGCATTAACTCTTGATCTTGGCTCAGGTCATGATTTTGCCATTTGTGTTGGGCTCTGCACTGACAGCATGGAGCCTGCTTGAGATTCTCTCTCTCCCTTTCTCTCTGCCTTTTCCCTGCATGTGCATGCACACAGTCTCTCTCAAAATAAACTTAAAAAAAAAAATGTAACTGAGATCTATTGAACAGGATGGTCTATACGTCTTTAACGACTGGCTTGTGTCTAAAATGAGATCATTGTCGTCTCCTTGCATTCTGTTACTTTAACAGACTTTGCTAGGCTCTTTTCACTGCAGGTGAAGGTCTTTGTATATTCCAGAGAGTTATTGCACATTGTTTGCAAAACATAACTTAGGTGGGTTCAAAGTTTGAACCAGCCCCATAACCTTTTTCATTATTGTAAAATAATTACTTTGTATGTGAAGGGGATTTCCTGCATGAGTTTGGTGAAAACTTTAAGTTATGCCCTACAGATAAGTCATTTCTACCTCCTAGACCTGCCAGGAAGCTCTTAGCTCTGGTTTACATGTTAAATAAGTCTCGCTAAATTCCTAAGAGATCATTGCTTTCAAATTTCTTTGAACTTATTTAGTTATTCTGAAAATGACCATAGAAGATCTACTATCATTTTCTTGAATAGTTAAAGCTTAAAATGCATATTAAATAAATAAATAGGTTATCAATACATGATGTTGACAAATGAACAGTCACGCTTTGCTGGTGGAAATGTAAAAACGGAGGTTAGCTTCCTGGCAATTTGGCGATAGGTAATAAGAGCTTTAAGAAATTTCATATCGCTTACCCTTCAAATACATTTCCAAGAGATATAATCAGAGATAAGAACAAAGATTTCTATACAGGGATATTTGTTACACTGACATTTATAAAAATGAAAATCAGAACCATCCTTAGAGTCCGTTAATAGAGAATTTGTGAAATTATGGTGCATCCATATGCCACAATATTATGCAATTATTAACTGCTCATAATGTAATGTTATTTGAAAAATGAGGCACACAAAATTATATTCACAGTATTTTTTTGTTTTTTGTTTGTTTGCACACACATGTAGAAGGGCTTATAGAAGACAATTAAGAATATCTTTGAGTGATGGGTTATGGTTGATTTAGTTTTATTTGTTTTCTATAATTTAAAAATTCTCGGGGTGCCTGGGTGGCTCGGTCAGCTAAGCGTCCGACTTCAGCTCAGGTCATGAACTTGCAGTTTGTGGGTTCGAGCCCCACGTCAGGCTCCGTGCTAACAGCTTAGGGCCTGGACCCTCCTTCGGATTCTGTGTTTCCCTCTCTCTCTGTTCCTCCCCTGCTCGCACCCTGTCTCTCTGTCTTTGTCTCAAAAATAAATAAAGAATAAAAATAAATAAATAAATCTCTATGATGCATGTGTATTACTTTTAAAATAAATGATACTGATTAAAAACAATGCAAATATTTAAAGTATCCGTCATTAGATACCATTCCACATTCATTACTTATGTAGATTTAAAATGCTATAATCATGAAATGATGTTAGCCAAAATCTTACGAACTTTAATCAAGGGCATTTCTGATATGGTCTGTTGATCCATAGACTGTGTGGCTGATGGGCTCTTCAGCACCTTTCAATCACATAAGTTATTTGGTTCTTGGCATTTTCATGATTAATCCAACATGAAAAATCTGATTTAGCCCAATGCACTAACGACCACTAATCTTATTGGTGACAAGAAGCTTCTGATAAGGATGGCTTGGAGAGGTGAAAAAGAGGGCAAGTTTGGGGATTTAACTTCACTGAAACCATTTTCTTTGAGGGATGGGATATCTGATCCGATTTCGTTTACTTCAGATCTTTGAACAAATCATTACACAGGGATTTTGGGGGAAAAGGAGTTAAGTCGAGAAGCAGTGCTTGATTTAGCATTTGTTTTGGAATCACTTACCTTTTGGGTTGCTGACAGCAACAAACATTTTCTAAATGGCCAAAAGAATGAAAGTAGATTGTCTTCCCATAAGAAGTGGCAGATGAAAGTTGGTTATTTCTCTATATTCATTCAGATGAATGTTTGAGCGAGAAAAAAACCCAAGAAACAACCTGAAACCAAAACAAAACAGGTAAAAGTTACCTCTTAAATTTGTCAGGCATCCGTACATGGTGTGTGGCCTTCTCTAACTTCCAAGATGGCCTAGGAGAGATATTTATTTTGTAAAATAAAGTTCAGAAAGGCAGAGATATCATCCACTTAGACCAAACATTCAGTAACTCCTGCAAATGGATTGTCAATAGGCCTTGACACCCATTCCTTATTCTGGCCAGGAAGGAATAGAGTTATTCTCAAGGTTAAGTAAAGGTCATCTCTCTCTGCCAACTGCCAGTCAGCAGTGATGGAAAAGCACAGGCTGGGGCTAGGTGCCTGGAAATTTCACTTAAGAAACAAATGGCCCCAGTCTGTCTGTTCACTCAGGTCACTTCTGTTAGTTTTCCCATAATTGTGCTAGATCGGTAGGCAAGTGAAACGACAGATTCGTCACTGATAGAATCTCTATCTTGGGTTGACAATTCTTTAATTTGTGGCCCTTTGTGGTCAGAGGCCATTATTTCTGATTGCCTTTTTGTCCCACGGCAGTTCATCTGTCTTTCACGTGCATTAAATTTAATCTTCTCGTTCAGAGATGACAGTGAATTCAGTCTGAAGTAGCTTTCAAACTGATTTCATAAATTTAGTAAATTCAGGGGGAAAAAAAATCTTAAAAGGCACCAGAATTTGAAAGTAGAAGACAAATAATGATGGCTTTCTGGACATTTCGGGTCGTTACAAGATCTCCACATTGATCATTCTAAATATTTAGGGCCTTAAATGATTTGACTCCTTAAAATATGAGAAAAGTTTATATCTCCCTCTTTCCACCTTCAAAACCATTTAATTGTAATGCTTCTGATGATTCCAGCTAGGAGCCTCTGAATTTTTCCTTTTTCACTCCATAACCATATACTTTGTTGTCTGTGCTAGAAACCCAGGACCCAAGATGAATCAGCCAAATTCTCAGGAAGTGAAGTAAAAACCAAGTGTGTGCGTGGCCCCTTGTGTGTAGCACAGAGGACGTTCGGAGAGAGATGGACACAGTGTGGACGGGGTGTGGGGTGTGGACAGGGAGCAGCAGGGACAGATGTGGGCCAGGATCTGTGATTCCAGGGTTTTCGTCCGCTTTACCTGATTCAACCCTCAAGATTATCTCAAGGTAGGTGTATCCCTCTAGCACGTGAGAAAACGGAGCTTTCAGGGTGGGGGGAGGGGAAATCTCTCCAAGGCCTCCCACTCCACCCAGGAGGTGATGTGAGGACTCGAGAGCTTGTGTTCTCATCCAAAACCCAAACTCTTAACTTTGCAGGCTCTCTTCCTGAGGACAGGGGCAAAATCGGAAAGGGTTTCTATGAGTGTGGTGGTCCAGCCAAGTGGGGGTGAGGGGACGGGACAGGTGGGGGTAGAGAGAGACAGCAGAGGAGAGAGAGAAGAGTAATACTGTGTATGGGCATGTTGATCTCTCTCTCTGAGTCACAAGAGGGATTTATTATCTAACACAGTCCACTTATGGCATCGGCTCTCTCTGGGTTTGGGGTATTCTGTGGCACACTTTGCCATCAAAGATAAAGGGTTTTCTTCGTCGTGCTGTGCCAACCTTAGCACTTGGGTTTTCATCCTCAGGCTTGAGGGAATACTTTCTCTTCTGTTTCCTGACCTGGATTTTAAGCCAACCTTGATATATGATTGGGGTAACCTGAATAATGGCCCCCAAAGACATTGGCAGGTGCCAGTTCCTGGACTCTGTAAATGTCATCTTATAAGGGAAGAACAGTCTCTGAAGATGTGACAAAGTTAAGCCTTGTCTTGTTTTGCTATATAAACACTTTATTAAAAGCAGCAGACCAGTGGGGCGCCTGGGTGGTTCAGTTGGTTAAGCATCTGACTTTGATCTCACAGTTCACCAGTTCGAGCCCCGTGTCGGGCTCTGTGCTGACAGCTCAGGGCCTGGAGCCTGCTTTGGATTCTGTGTCTCCCTCTCTCTCTGCCCCTTCCCCACTCACACTCACGCTCTCTTTCTCTCTCTCTCTCTCTCAAAAATAAATAAACAGTGACAGGTCAGCCCTATGGGCCAGTGGTCAACCCAGATGCTCAGGACCCAGCAGCAAGCCCAGCACTCACCTCTTGCTCTGACTCTGTTGGGGTGAGCACGTCACACTCATGCACTGAGCCTTTCTCGCTGAGGATGTGGAGTGGCTTGTGTCATTTCTGAATTCTATGTGCACCTGCATGCACTGTCCCCGAGAACCAGTCCTGCCCAGTGCCTTGGTGACCCCGCACATGGTTTATATCTGTGATGGTGATGCAGGTGGTGTTTGGGAGCAGACAAATTAAGGATCTTGACATGGGGAGATGAACTTTGATTATCTAGGTGGGTCCTAAATCCAATCACAAGTGTCCTTATTTATTTTTAATGTTTATTTATTTTTGAGGGAGAGAGAGAGAGAACACGTGCACGTGCACATGCGCATGCGAGTTGAGAAGGGGCAGAGAGAGGGGGGACAGAGGACCCAAAGCAGGCTCTGCGCTGACAGCAGAGAGCTTGATGCGGGGCTCGAACTCACAAACTGCGAGATCATGACCTGAGCGGAGGTCGGACACTCAATTGACAGAGCCACCCAGGCGCCCCGCACGTGTCCTCATGAGAGAGGCTGAGGGAGATTTGATACATGCAGGAGAGAATACCATGTGTCTTGGCCAGCTCGGGCTGCTGTCACAGAGTACCCTGGCTGGGCGGCTTTAACAACAAACACTTATTTCGCACTGTTCTGGAGGCTGGGAGTCCAAGGTCAAAGTGCCTGCACGTTCTGGGTCTGGTGAGCACCTTCTCCCTGGTTCATAAGTGATCATCTTCTCGGGGCATCTGGGTGGCACCTGTGTGGCTCCTGACTTCGGCTCGGGTCATGATTTCACCGTTCATGGGTTCTGACCCTGCCTCCGACTCTCTGCTGTCAAAACGGAGCCTGCTTCAGATCCTCTGTCCCCCCCCCCCTCTCAAAAGTAAACATTAAAATAATGATCATCTTCTCACTGTGTGCTCACATGGAAGAAGGAGAAAAGGAGCTCTCTGGGGTCTCTTTATTTCATTTTTAAAAAATTTTTTTTCACGTTTTATTTATTAAAAAAAATTTTTTTTAATATTTATTTATTTTTGACAGAAACAGAGCATGAGCAGGGGAGTGGCAGAGTGAGAGGGAGACACAGAATCTGAAACAGGCTCCAAGCTCTCAGCTGTTGGCACAGAGCACGACGCGGGGCTCGAACTCACAGACCGCAAGATGGTGACCTGAGCTGAAGTCGCCGCTTAACAGACTGAGCCACCCAGGCGCCCCTCAGTCAAACTATTTTTTGCCTTCCATGGGCATAGGCGACTTCCAGGTAAGGCTATAACTTCTGTAGTGCTCAGCCAATGAGGAACCAGGGGAGGGACTTACCTCTGTGGTGCTCAGCCAATGAAGAACCAGGGGAGGGACTTACACAGTAGGAGATAAATTATCTGCTGTAACTGCCCCAAGTGTGCCTATCCGTCAGACACCTGCTCTTGCCAGAACGTTGATTAAAGCCTCGCTTCACTGTGCTCTGCCTCCCTCCTTTGATTGATTGGGTTGGTGGGCTTATTCCTCCCTTTAAGTATCTTCAAGATGTTCAAGCCCTTTGATCCTGTAACAATTCCAATGTCAGGAACCTAGCCCAAGGGCACAATTTCACAAAGCTTATCCACAAAGATTTCCACTGATTGTTCCTAATAGGGGAAAACAGGAGACAACCTAAGTGGCCAGAGTAGGGAAACCATCATCCTTCTGCTCATATTTCTGCCTCAGTGACTAAAACAGTCTGCCTTCTTGGGAAAGCATTGGGGGAACACACTCCTGCACTATATTCCACACTCAACACTCACAGGTGTGTGACTTATCTGATGGGTGAGAAATGGCCACACTGACTGCACAAGAGTTGTCTGCTATCTGCCAGGACCACACAGGACGCAGTGCACCACGCTGTCTTGTGCATGCAGATGGCTGGGCCGTGTCTAACTCTGCAGGCCAGCCCTCCTCACATCAGATTTAAGGAAGAAAGCTGGGTTTTAGCTTCATTTTTATGCAGCACTTGAACATCTGGCTCCATCAGTATTAAGGTGGACAATGTATTTAAAAAAATTTTTTTTTAATGTTTATTTTTGAGAGAGACAGAGCACAAGTTGGGGAGGGGCAGAGAGAGAAGAGGGAGAAACAATCCAAAGCAGGCTGCAGGCTCTTGACTGTCAGCACAGAGCCTAATGCAGGGCTCAAACTCACAAAAGGTGAGATCATGACCTGAGCTTAAGTTGGAGGCTTAATTGACTGAGCCACCCAGGTGCCCCAATGGACAATGTATTTGAATTCCCATCAGGCACTTGTCCTTCACAGAACAGTGACGACGAGTGTTGTGTTCACCCCAGTGGTGTGCATGTCAACCTGTGGTTCACTGAGAGGTGTCAAAAGAGGGGGTCCTGGAAACTATAGTGTCAGAAGGCAGGATGGGGCCTTTAGAAGCGGCCACAGGAGCAGGGTGAACAGGCTTTATAACACAAGTGGGCCAGCCTGGCCAACTATGGTGCAATTGGAGGGTGCCATTTGATGCTTTAACTGGCATCATCCAGCCCTGGCCATATGGCCCTCTGTGACTGACCTATACAAGCAGAGCTTGGACACTGGATTTGCAGAAAGAGCCTGATGAGACAGGTATTGAGTTACTGGAGTTTTTCCCCTGCATCACGTGAAACAGATTCACAGGCGGAAAACTCAGATCCACAAAAGCATCTGCTCACTAATTATAACTCAGTTTCTGTAATGCCATTATTTCGAACTCCGTGGCTCCTTCGGTCCCTGAGGTTTCCGTTGCATTTCTGGAACACTGGGACTTATGTGGTGGTGAGGAATGGAGGGGTAAGGAACATTTGGTCCCTGGTCATAAGTCCACACAGGTGACCACTGAGACATCCACGGTCTCTGTCTACATGGCTCCATTCTGATTTGGCGGTTATCTCCAAGTGCTGAACTTTTGTTGTGTCTAGACCGATTGGAAAGGTGGGGTAAGTACGTCTGCCCATTCTGAAATAGTATATATATAGTGCTACGGTTAATCCACCTGAGTTTTACCCTGAACGAGGAGAATCTTGACAACGGCCACAGCCTGACCTGCACCTTGGGAAGACAAACCAAAAAGAATCTCGTTTCTGCCTCCCTTTCCCCACATCCCATCCAGTCTGCGCTGAAGTGATTGCCTAGGACGGGAGGTCTGTATTGTCCAATGCACTGGGTCTGGGATAACTGCAGTAGCACTGGATTTACTTGAGTTTTCCAAGTTCTGTGGGCATGGGCCTGTTAATAGGATACTGCTTGTCCCATCGGCTCTTTGAAATAGTGGCACATAGAAGAAATTATGGGCTGGATCAATTTGCTTAAGGAGTAACACCCCTCTAATGAGCCCCGAGGCATCAGCTTCTGTAGAAAACCCAGCCTCCTGATTGAGATACTTCTCAGTAAGACAGGTAAGGTCAAGAAATTAGGGAGGGAAGAATTTTGGATTTGAATTGTTGGCTTTTCATTTAGGTGATTTAATATCTGGACTTCTATAATATAATTCTAGTTGATAATCAATTACTAGAGGGGGTTTTGCCAAAATCAGAAAATGTTTATATTGCTGACATTTGGGGAGTATTTTATGCTATTATTTAGGCTTATTGTAAAACATGGTGTCTTTCAAAGCTTTTTCTTTTTAAAATTGTTTCAGTGTTTATTTTTGAGAGAGAAAGAGAGAGAGAGAGATATCATGAGCCAGGGAGGGGCAGAGAGGGAGACACAGAATCAGAAGCAGGCTCCAGGCTCTGAGATGTCAGCACAGAGTCCAAAGCGGGGCTCGAACCCACGGAGTGGGCCGTGAGATCACGACCTGAGGTGAAGTCTGACTCTTAACCAACTGAGCCACCCAGGCACTCCTCAAATCTTTTTCTTAAACTACAGCATGCAGCAGGGAAATGCATTACATATCACGGCCCTGCAACTGAAGCAAAATTTTTACAGAAAAGCCCCATCTCAGCCTGGGGTTCTCATGAAAGCAGAGCCTGTGACAAAGGCTTGTGCGTAGGCAGTCTATTTGGAAAGTGACACTAGGGAAGAGTGGGCAGCAATGGAGCAAAACCGAGAAGAGCCAATTCAGGCATGCGCTACTGAGCTCACCATTGCCATGGTGACCACAGCTCAATCTCCCAGGGCCTCCTGAGGAGCTCCCGAAAATGAAGCTCACGATTGCTTCTTTGGGGGAGGGACACCTGCCCCACATGGAGCTCCATGGCATCCTCTGGGGGTTGACTTCCCCTCTCTCCAGGGTGCATTGTCAAGGGGCACCTGTGGCTGATCAAAGGGGCATCAGTGGCTGGAATAAGGCGTGGAACCAAGCAGATGTGAAGTGGCCATTAGAGGTATTCAATTAAGATACTTATCCTTCCTAAGTGCAATACTGTATCCTACACACACACACACACACACACACACACACACACAGTCTCTCTCTCTCTCTCTCTCTTTCTAGTTGAGGCCCACTAACCAGTAGTTCTCCAAGTGTGGTCTGGAGACTCTGTTTCAGGGGGTCCATGAGGTCAAAACCAATTTCATAAAACCATTAAGATGCTATTTGTCTTTTCCACTCTCATTCTCTCACAAGTGTGCAGTGGTTTTCCAGAAGCTCTGTGACATGTGGTATTGGAACAGACTGAATACAGAAGCAGACAGGAGAACCCAGCTGTCTTCCATTAAGCCAGATATTTAAAGTGATTTGCAAAAATGTAAAACAATTCCACTCATTTCACTAAGTTTCTTTTAGGAAAATATAGTTGTTTTTCATAAAATGTTATTTAAACATGTCAAAATGTAATGGGTATATTATTTATAAACAAATATTTTAAAAATTCCTATGTTAATTTCTAAATATAATCCACCTACACAAAAGCTCTTTGGGAACACTCTTTATGAATATAAAGGGGTCCTGAGGTTTAAAAAAAATGGTGAGAACTGCTGCACTAAACCAAGACCCTGGAAAGAACTGCATCCCATAATCTAAGAAAAAGCGACATACGGACAAAATGTCTTATAAAGTGTAAGAACAGCAGGGCTGGGAAACAGAATGAAAAGTTAATAGGGGGCTGGAGGCGAGGTGGGGTACTGCAGTTAATGAAGGGCCTTTTCTCACCCATTTCAACACCTTCATAGGCCTATCATTGGCCTGAGGGGAATGCAAAGGAGTGATGCTGATCCGGGCAGGAGTCTCACAAAGGTGGGAGGGCTGCTCCAACACTGCCTGTTCTTTCAAAGCTAACACCACTCCCTGGTTGACCGCAGGCTCAGTTAAATCCAATGAATTAAGGCAGGAAGTTCTCAATCCTGGCTGCATGTTTTAAGTGTCAGGTTGTCATTAAAAACTACCCCTGCTTGGGTCCCACTCCAGACCAATGAATTAAAATTTCTGGGGATGAGGCATTGGCACTGTTCTTTACCTTTTTATTGATGTGTGAGTAACTTCTTGGTTGAAGGGACGGGTGAAACAGGTGTAGGGGATGGAAGGAACTTCTAACTTACAAACTTCTCATAAAATAAGCCACAGGGATGTAATATACAACATAGGGAATACGGTCGATAACACTGTAATAACTTTATATGGTGACCTACTGTGGTGGGCATTTTGTAATGTACAAAACTATCCAATTACTAACTTGTACACTTGAAACGAATACAACATTGTATATAAACCATAATTCAATTTTAAAAAGCATTAAGTCAAATGATATTAACACAATGATTGTTATACCCAAGTAACTACAACCCATATCAAGGTGCGGGGCATTTTCAACAACCCCCCCCGCCCCCTGCAGGTTCCCTCATGGCTCTGCTAGTTAATATCACCATTCCAATATTTATCACCAGAGTAGTTTTTCCTGATTTTGAATTTCATGTAAATGAGAACATATAGTATATATTCTTTTACGTCTGTTTTTTCCCCCCAACATATATCTGTGATATTCATTCCTGTTGTTAGATAAAGCAGTGATTCATTGTTTGTACGGCTGTAGGGTTTTTCAATGTATAAAGAGATCACCATGTATTTACCATTCTATCCTGGATGGACCTGACTGGTCCTCTTAAACTGCTCTTAAATGTGGTGAGACGCTCTTACCATAAAAATACAGGAAATGGGACAAACAACAGAACAGAAATAGCAGATTCCTGTTATCCATCTCGTGCTCATTGGGCAGGGATACTGTCCTTGAAATGGAAGTCCTAGTTTTCTCAACTATTTAAAATTAATAGTTTCTTTTTTTTTCATTTTACAGAAGGTATAGTTAAATCTGCACAAAAATGGGTAGCTCCACCTCTATGTAGAGATTTAGTGTGTTCAAAGTTAGAAGACCTTGAATGCTTGCTAAGACTGGCCAACTGTGAGTATACTCTTACAAAGTTATACATGGTTTGTTTTTTAAACTTTAAGCTTCTTAATCTCACGTGGACGCAAACAGATGTTCACAAGGTGGCATCAGTCCAAGTAACTCATATACCAAATTCTCCAACCTCCTCACCTACACTTCCCCCAAATACTGTCTGATTTGGCAAAAGGTAGAACCATCTACTCATTGATCCAAAAGAACCCAGGAGGGGCCCTTGATCACAACTTGTCTCAGCAGCTTGCCTCCCCCGCACAGTCAGTCAGCTGCGTCTCCGACAAAGGCTGCAGAGTGACTCCTCCCCAGCTCCACCGCCACCACTCTGCTCCATACTCTTGCCCCATCCCGGACTCTCCCTCCTGAATCCATCCTCTATCCACCAGCCTGAGCGACTTTTTAAAAACATACATCAGGCCATGTCATGCCTTCCCTTAAAGCCTCCCGATCGCTCAGTGTCTAAAGGGTTCCAACTCCTCACACAGACCCTTAAGTCCAGACTTCCTACACTGGCCCACAAAGCCCACTGCCGTGTCGCTGGCCTCTCCGGGCTCCCCCGACCACACCCCCTGGCACAGAGCACTCTAGGCCCCCTGCTGGCCTTCCGTCCTCAGGACACGCTGAGCTCCTTCTCACCTGGAGGCCTCTGCCCTGGCTGCTTCACACCTGCAAGGTCTCCCTTGTTTCTGATCCTTCTGTTGGGCTCCTGTTTTTGCTAATCAAATTTCAGTCCCAACTGCCTCTCTCTGAGCAGCCTTCCCTGACCCAATCTAAAGTAGTCATCCCTTTACTTTCTAGATTATATTATTTCAATTCTCTGCATAGCACTCATCACAAATATTTTATTTGCTTAGTCTGTCTCAATCTGCCTCTAAAATGTAGGCTCTTTCAGAGAGAATCTTTTCATCGCTACGTCTAGAAAAATACCTGGTATGTTGGAAGTACTCCACAAATGTTGCTTTGTGTCTTAGACACAAATGTGATGGCAAGAACATACAAATTAAATGTACCCTTCTCCCAAATCAGAGTTCGAATTCTGGGCTTCCAAGAACAAACGGCAGGAAGGACATAATTGCCATTTAAAAATTGCAGCATGAGGGGCGCCTGTGTGGCTCAGTTGGTTAACTGGCCGACTTTGGATCGTGTCATGATCTCACGGTTCGTGAGTTTGAGCCCCACATCGGGCTCTCTGCTGACAGCTTGGAGCCCGGAGCCTGCTTTTGATCCTGTGTCTCCTCTCTCTCGGCCCCTGCCCTGCTTGCAGTCTCTATCTCGCTCTCAAAAATAAATAAACATTAAAAAAAAATTAAAAAAGAATTACAGCATAAATGTCTCTCTGGAGGGATTTCTTGATTTTACAGATACTTATGTTTCAAAAAGTCTGGTATGTGGTAATGCAGTATTTATTTATTTTGTCCATTAATAACTAATACTTGAGAACATCTACATTTTTTTAATGTTTATTTTTGAGAGAGAGAGAGAGCGTGTGTGCACGCACAAGATGGGGAGGGGCAGAGAGAGGGGGAGAAAGAGGATCTGAAGTGGGCTCTGTGCTGATAGCAGACAGCCCAATGTGGGGCTCGAACTCACAAACTGTGAGATCATGACCTGAGCTGAACTCAGATGCTTAACCGACTGAGCTACCCAGGCGCCCCAAGAATATTTACAATATTAACGGAACTTTATCTAAAACAGGCTCAACTTATTTTTTTACATTTCAATATCATGTTTTAACAAGAGAGTGAAAATAATTATGGTCAAAATTATTACATCAAAAACTTTTATAATAAATGCTTGTTGTTAGTCTACATACAATTTAGTTTTGGGTGTGATGTTCTTTGGCTGCAAGAAAGAACATTTGGTTTACTTCACTAATAGGAATATCTCTTAATGCCGGGATGGCCTCTTCTTGGTAATTCTTCCGCTGTTGATTTTTAGCATAGTTATCTGTAAGAAGAGGACAAAAAGCTATGCTTACCTAAGTAATTTCTTCTACGGTTTCTGTGGTTTATGGAGATCCACCACATAGTTTACTGAGCTAATATCTGCATAATAATAAACACCGTGTTAACATAATTAAGACTACTTGAATGCTCTCATTAAAAGAAATGTCCCAACTGGAATAAAAATCAGGAAAGTCCTTTCTATATCTAACTAGGGTAAGAAATTAATATTTCATTCAACTGTACAGTGATGGTTAAAGTCCCACTTGCACTCTTCTCATAGGGACAGAATTAGACTGAGGCTTGGAAAACAGATTTAACCCAATATCCCCAAACTATTAAATCATTCATGCAAACTTAACGACATCCCCTTTGTACAAATTGTCTATTTGCGGTAATTCCAGGCAAGAATTCAGGAAATACAGTAGGTTCTCAGAAAAGAAATATAAAAATACTGTAACTGGTTCAAAATATATTGTAGAGACTCATGAAACAAAAGCTTTGAAAAGTTAAAAAAAATCATACCAAGCAATATGGTGTGATTAATACCATAAGTATAATAAAAAACACTTCTTATAATCTGAGCAAGCTCAGGAATTTACTTTGATCGTTAGACTGAAGGGAATTTAAAAAAACTACAGAAACCTGCTGTGGCTCTTTATCTATAGAACTGGGATCAGATGGACACAAGGGTCCTGAGGAGGGGGCACACTGTCACATTGCTCTCCTAGACAAGGTCTACATGGAACGATTTGCCTGCCTTGATCAACACTGCCTGTTTAGGATAAAATTTGTTTTTCTCATGAACAGTTGCTAAGGAATATATTATGTACTTGTGGTCTTTATGGGAAAATACACATGCTATAAACAGCAGATTTAGAATTTATTTCTGCCATGTAAACATCTCCTCTGGTATAACTTTGTATTTATTTCTCCCAGGTTCTTTTTACTGGGCCAGTGTGTGTCACCTACTGTAGCCTATTCTCGGTTGCTTTTCTTGATAAAACTGCTGACTCTTTCTCTTCCATTCCCCCACACTTCCCTCTGAGGTACATTTACCTGTGATCGTATGAATGGAGTTGAGTGGAGAGGTACTCATCATGTTTATTCCAAACAAGAGTACATAACCGATTACTATAGTAATGAGGAGGTAGACGGGCAATGCAATCGCCCAATACCTGCAGAAGAAAATAATAAAGTAGGTAACTGCCTAAAAAGTCATCATTCTCAAGAGTCCATCACCAAGGTAACATGCTTTTTGAATTTAATTTAATTTTTGATTAGACAAATCGTTCTACAAGGTCTCATGATGAAAAGCTGCAATCCTGTATCATTCCATACCATAACAACATGGAAAAAGTAGAAACTAAGTCAGTTACCACTCACCTACCTGCAATCCATTTCCTTAAATTCTGTTGATACTTCTTACCTGCTATCCCATTATTTGTTCCCAAGGGTTTATACCTTAAAATGTTTTTTTCTGTAGTGTTACCTGAGCAAGATGTCAGGAGGAAATGGAGATAATGATGTTGTGTCCACCTCACCATTTTTAACTAAAGGTGTATCAGTGATGTCCTTTAAAAAGCTTTAGATTTCTATACGGCTTTTTATGGATCTTAAAAGAATAAATATTTAAGATTTGGGAAGTCTAAAGGAAAAACTATGATCCTGAGAAACAGCATTAATACATTTTTATTTAAGAAAATCATTAAACTTACTTTTGAGGCCAGTAGGTTAAGCCTAAGGAGTTTAGCCAAGTTTCAGGAATAAAAGCCCACACAAGATATAGTACTGCAGAAAAGGGGAACAAAAAGAAAAAAGAGAAGTTAGTAAGGCATGTATCTAATCTATCAAGGTTTAGATAACACAAAACCTCCTTTGAAGGTTCCCTGATCACCTCAAAAATGACTTTTCTTTCCCTTCAGTCTTCTAGCTCCTTATCTGTATCATTCCTATGATACTTACAACAAGTTAAAGTAGTATATTTCCATTGCTGTGAAATGGATCTCTAGAACTTTACCATCTTGCAAATCTAAAACTCTATACTCATTAAGCTACTCTTCCCCCACCATTAGTCTTTTTTGTTTTAAAACATGTCTTAAGTCTTATACTATATTTTAAGCAATGTAAGGTCAGAAATCACTTTTTAAAAAAATGTTTATTTATTCTGAGAGAGAGCACATGTGTCTGAGGGAGGGAGGGGCAGAGAGAGAGGAGAAAGATAATCCTAAGCAGGCTCCATGGGGTCAGCACAGAGCCCAACGCAGAGCCCAATGTTGGGCTTAGTCCCATCCATCAACAGTGACATCAAGAGTCAGTTGATGAGCTGAAATCAAGAGTCAGTTGCTTAACTGACTGAGCCACCCAGGCTCCCCAGGATATAAATCACATCTTAGCTGTTACTGTGATCCTTACAGAACCTAGCAATTTGCCTTATATACAGTAGCTGTTCAACACTTCGTCCCCACAGGGTTGAAATGATTACAGACACTTGTTGCTCAAAGGTGAACGTATCTACTACCCTTGTTTGGACCTACTACCTGTTGGGCTTCTGCCCCATCTCCCAGAATACAATCTTATTTCCCTCAAGTGGAGTCTTTGTGGCACCCTTTACTGTTGTTAATATGTAAAAACAATAGTCAACCTCCAAGCACTCACTGTTGGCTAACCATTTCACATGCAGTATTTAATTTAATCCTTAAAACAATCCTATGTGTGTATGTCATTGTTACAGCTGAGTAAATGAAATCTTAGAAATGTTACATCATCTGCCCAAGGTAAGGGGCAGAGATAAAATTCGAACTATTGGTATCAATGATGATGAGTCATATTCTACATCAGGAGCATGAGAAACGGTGGTGAACCCAAAAGACATGGCCTCTGTCCTCCCCGAGCATAAAACTTAGGGGAGGGGGACGGAGAGAAGTAAATTGATATTTTCACTGCACTATGATTAAGTGGTATGAGTAATAAAAGACGACATAAGAACATATGAGGACCTTAGCCCACACTAGTGCGGATGGAGGTGATGTTAGTGGTCAGGAAAGATTTCCTGGAAGAAATGACTAAACTGGGGCCTAAATAATGAGTAGCGGATTCGCCAGATTAAAGATGCATATAATTGGGGCCTGCAGATGAGGAAGGAAGGAAATATGAGACAACGATGTTCCCTGCCATGATCCACAGAGAGAGCATGAAGGATCTGGTGAGGCATTTAGTGTGGCTGGATGGTAGAAGGAAAAGATGGCAAGGGACCAGCTTGAAGCTTGTGATGGCTTTTAAGACTAAAGAAATGCAGAGGCGCCTGGGTGGTTCAGTCGGTTAAGCATCTGACTGCAGCTCAGGTCATGATCTCATGGTTTGTGAGTTCGAGCCTGGTGTCTGGCTCTGTGCTGACAGCCTGGAGCCTGCTTCGGATTCTGTGTCTCCTTCTCTCTCTCTGCCCCTCCCCAACTTGTGCTCTGTCTCTCAAAAATAAATACATGTAAAAAAAAATTAAAAACAAAACAAAAAAACAAACTAGTGTGTGAGACAGAAATGAGTCAAATGTAATGGCAGGAACTTCCCATACAGTATCTTGTCTGACCCTTTCCAAATCCTTTGAGGTGCATGCTATTATTATTCATAAGCCACAGACAGAAAAATCAAAGCACAGGGAATTTAAGTAACTTGCCTAAGCTGGACTGTGAACCCATGCAGTGTGTTCATACTATGCTTTCAGGCAGCAGCAAGAGCATTGGTTAAAACGGAAGTGAAGAGGAATGTGATGCTTCTGGGGGAAACTAAGGAGTTTAGAGTACGTGCGGCATAAAGCATAAGGCTGTGAGTGCTGAGAGATAAAGCCGGAAAAGTGAACAGGTCCCAGATCATGAAATATGTTGTACAAGGAACTTGGGACTTTATGCTCTAGGCAATGAGGACAGCCGGAGATACATATATATACACACATATATACACATATACGTATATATATATATTTTTTGCTTTCAAGATCTAGCAAACTATGAAGACAAATAACCATTTACACTCCAACCAGAGGTTTTAAGTAGAGGAGTTGGGTCTGCGTCCCAAATGAGTCACTGTGATGGTTGTGTGCGTGGGATCTATCTGTGGAAGAGCAGAGGCAGTAGAAATCCCCACCAGATTCAGCGGCAGGAGCAGATGAATGAGTTGGGAGAAGAAAAAGTGTAAGTGAAGAACGACTCCGGGTTTTTCGAGTGGGTGTCTAGTAATTTCAAGGCTGAGAACACGTGAGCAGTCATTCTCCACACAGCAATGAGTGATCTTCCAAAGATATAAATCTGACTATACTGCTTGCCTGCTCAAACCCTTAGAATAAATTAAGTGCCTTTAGAATAAAATTCAAACTCCTTTCTTGCAAGAACTTCAACATTCTGCTCACTTCTCCAATGTCTAGTCCTGCTGCGCAATGCTCCTGCTCTAGGTGGAGTCTCAGGGCCCTTGCACTGACAGTGAGTGCAGTGATTACTGTCTGCCTGGAATGTTCTTCATTTGATTCTTTCAATGGATGATTCCTTCTCTTCCATTCATTTCTTGGCTCAAATACCCTCTTTTCCAATGAGGCGTTTTCCATCACTTGCTGTTCCAGCTGTGTGCCACCACCACCCCCTCCTGACTCCTATCATTTCCCTTTATTTCCTTCTAAGTTACTATCAAAATCTATAATTATTGTTATGGAACCAAGGTTTATATCTCCCTCAAATTCGTATGTTGAAGCTAGAATCCCCAATGTGGAGGTATTTGGAGGCAGGGCCTTTGGGAGGTAGTTAGGTTTAGAAAAGGTCATGAGGGTGGGGCCCCATGCTGGGATTAGTGTCCTTGTAAGGAAAGTAAGAGACCAGAGCTTCCACTTGCTCTCTCGCCACTCTGTGAGGACACATCAAGAAGGTGGCTGTCTGTAAGCCAGGAGGAGGGCCTTCACCAAGAACCACCCATGCTGTTACCCTGATCTTGCACCTCCCAGCTTCCAGAACCGGAAGAAATGTTGATTGTTTAAGCCTCCAGTCTATGGAATTGTTACAGTGGCCTAAGCAGACTAAGAAAATTGCTTGTTTTCAATTCAGTAAATATTTAAATGTAGAGAGAATCATGTAATCCCTTTGTACCCAATACCTTCTTTTATCATAACTGCTGGGTACAGCCTCTGACCTCTGTCCTATTACTTTCTACCTCATTTTCTCAGGCTTCAAGCCTACACCTCCATCGGTTCCTCAAACTCATAGGCACGTTCTTCTAAATGCTTCTGGTACTGGCTGTTCTCTGTCTGACTTTTTCCCCTGACTGCCCCACAGCTAACTCGCACTTTTCATGTCTGTGCTTAAATCACATCTCTCAGGGAGGTGCTTCCAGATTGCTGTATTTAAAACAACAACCTCCTCCCATTAACCTTAGCCTCCTTTCTTGCTTCATTTTTCCCCATGGTACATGTTATCATCTGACATCATATATGTGGTACTTACTTAATTTGTCCACTGGCTATCTCCCCATACTAGAATGAAAACCCTAGGAGAGCAGGTAAGTTTTGAATGTTTTGCTCCTCCTTTGCCTATCACAGTGCCTGGCATCTGGTAAGTACTCAAAAATTTGTAGCATTACTTTTTGGTTGTGGGCTGTAGCAATTTCTTACCAGGTAGGTTTCCTGAGGCAAGAGAAACAAAAGCAAAAATAAACTACCGGGACCTCGTCAAGATAAAAACTTTTGCACAGCGAAGGAAACAATCAACAAAACTCATAACGCAGTCTATGAAATGGGAGAAGATAATCACAAATGACGTATCTGACAATGGGTTAGTAGTGAAGATATATAAAGAACTTATCAAACTCAACACCCATAAAACAAACAATCCAGTCAAAAAAACGGGCAGAAGAATGGACATTTTTCCAAAGAAGACATACAGATGGCTAACAGATGCATGAAAAGATGTCCAACGTGGCCCATCATCAAGGAAATACAAATCAAAACTAAAATGAGATACCACCTCACACGGTCAGAATGGCTAAAATGAATTAAAGAAAACAAGCAATACTGGCGAGGGTGTGGCCCTTATACTGTTGGGAATGCAACCTGGTGCAGCCACTCTGAAAAACCCGTATGGAGGTTTCTCAAAAAATTAAAAGTAGTGGGTATTATTGGATTTAGGTCTTAAAGTCATTGCCTTTATTTATTTGTATAGTTTGTAATCTTTCTAATACGAAAACAGGGATTTTTAAAAATGATGTTGTTGATGATAATAGTAACAGCAGCTAACACTTAAGTAATTATGTTCCTATATGTTAACTGCTTTGCATAAATCACAGCAATTAATCCTCACGAGACCCGTGAGAGGCAGCAGGGTGAAGTCAACCCAGTGTCTGGGTTCAAATTCCAAGCTGTATCATTTACAGGGTATATTAGCTTGAACACATTACTAAAACCCTGTGCCTCAGGACTGTCGTTCTAAAATGAGGACAGTAATAGTAATATCTACTTCACAGGACTGTCTTGCACGCAATAAACATTCAGTAAACTTGACCACCACCTTTTCACAGATGAAGAATCTGGAAGTTCAAGAGGTTAAGCAAATGGTCTCAGGTGACACAGCTCGTCTCTAGAGGAGTCACGATTTGAACTCAAGTTAGAACATCTTTACTCCATACGCTACCCTAGCCAAAAGCATGGCTGGCTGTACTGATGCAGTTAAGGTTCAGAAACACCACCACTCCCTCACCTCCCTGGTTTCTACAAAATTCCAAGATGTTGGATGGGGACACCCAATTTTCTCTCAGGTTTTCCTCACAATTCCCGCATCCTTTTTTTTATTAAAAAAAATTTTTTTTTAAGTTTGAGACAGCACAAGTGGGGGAGAGGCAGAGAGGAGAGAGGGAGAGGGGGAGGGGGAGAGGGAGGGAGAGACGGAGGGAGAGACGGAGGGAGGAAGGGAGGGAGAGGGAGAGGGAGAGGGAGGGGGGGG
>NC_064810.1:7838217-8085954 GCF_023721935.1 Panthera uncia | reverse complement strand
AGGGGGGAGAGAGAGAGAGAGAGAGAGAGAGAGAGAGAGAATCCCAAGCCGGTTCTGTCAGCGCGGAGGCGGAGCTCAAACCCAGGGAACCGCTACTAGATCATAACGGAGCCAAAACCAAGAGTCAGATGCTTCACTGTCTGAGCCACAGAGGCATCCCCCCACATCCTTTAGAGGAGAGTTGTGGGTCCTGCTGTGTGACCGTGGGCACATTAGTGTCTCAATGAGCATCAGTTTTCTTATCTGGAAAACCGGATCCTCCCCAGGGACTGAGCCAGATCCAGGATGTGAAGCACCCATGGCTTCTCAGGCCTAATTCTCTTCACTTCCTAGCTCCCACAGGCTGCACCCGCACCAAATTACTCACTCTACACCCTTCATTCAAAACCTTCCCACGTCTAGGGGCGCCTGAGTGGCTCAGCGGGTTAAGCGTCCCACTTTGGCTCAGGTCATGATCTTGCGGTTTGTGAGTTCGAGCCCCGCGTCAGGCTCTGTGCTGACAGCTCAGAGCCTGGAGCCTGCTTGGGATTCTGTGTCTCCCTCTCTGCCCCTCCCCTACTTATGCTCTGTCTCTCTCAATAATAAATTAACGTTAAAAAAAAAACAACAAAAAGTAAACCTTCCCACGTCTTGCTTCTTATTGGTTATTGTCGGGGAGAAAGCTAACCCTGATTTCCCAGGTTGATTTCATGTCGCTCTACTGGGTTCCCATGGCTCTTTTCACACTCTTTTTTTTTTTTTTTCAACGTTTTTTATTTTTATTTTTGGGACAGAGAGAGACAGAGCATGAACGGGGGAGGGGCAGAGAGAGAGGGAGACACAGAATCGGAAGCAGGCTCCAGGCTCCGAGCCATCAGCCCAGAGCCCGACGCGGGGCTCGAACTCACGGACCGCGAGATCGTGACCTGAGCTGAAGTCGGACGCTTAACCGACTGCGCCACCCAGGCGCCCCCTCTTTTCACACTCTTAATTGTAAATTTACTTGTCTGCCTTGTCCAGAAGACTATGACCACTGGGACCAGGTTTTATCCACTTTGCAGTCCTGTCTGGTGCTATCTAAATATTTGTTGAGTTAAACGATTTACGCTGGTGCCTGGCATACACAACACCAAACACAACTTCCCTTCGGGTTTTCTTAAAGACATAGGTAGAAAGAATCACAGTTCAGATGGGCCCATTCTAAGAACAAATGCAGTAATTTCCTTGTCCTTGAACACCAGAAAAAGGCGCTGGCCATCAAAGTACTTACTGAAGCCAAACTGGGAGCTTAAGAAAAGAACAAAGCCATAAATCGCTCTTTCTGGTAATGGCGACGGTGAATTTTCCACCATTTTCCCTGTGGCTTTGGACAATCTGTGGGAAAGAAACACAATCATCGTCAGTGATTTCCTCCCCCTCGTCACTGGTCTGTCGTAGCCTCATTGCTTTGCTATGGGCACAGCCTCTGCAGTTTTTTCCCCTAGCCTAAACCACTGCACGCGGCCAACCTGCGGACACACCTCCCAACACACACCGCTTGCACGCGCGCACAAGCCCCCGGACCTCGCGTGCGCGCGCACACCCTGCAGCTGAGGGGAAGGGAGCGCAGAGGAGGGACAGACGCCGCTCCAGCCCTGGAGGCTTCGCTTCCCTGCGGAAGGGCAGGGCAGGGCCGGGCCGGGCTCCTCCCCAGGTTTGGGCCCCGGCACCCGGGACCGGACCCTGCCCTCTCGGAGGAGCTTCTTGTTTCTTATTCGAGGCTAGGGGTGGGGGTTGGCCCTCGACCTTGGGTCCTTGAAGCGTCCACTCAAGCCCCTCCCGACAGCTCGACCACCTCAGCTTCGAGTCCCCTGCGCAAGCGCTGTCCGGGAAGCCTCGGGGGGGGGGGGGTGCGAGAGAAGAAAAACTGAAGGAAAGGCCGGGTCGCGATGGCGCTCCCCCCACGCCTCCCCCCCACCCCAGGCGCAGGCGCACCGCGACCCTCGCCGGCTTGCAGCAAGCCAGCACTGGGGAAAGCTACATCGCTCCGCTCGCCGCCGCGGAAGGGGGGGGCAGGGGGGCACGGTTACGCATGCGCGCTGCTGCCCACGTGATACGCCCGCCGCCTGCGCTGCCTCCCGCTCCCGCCCGCCCGCCGGCTGACGTGGAGGGCCCGAGGCGGCGGCGTCGGCGGCGGCCCGCGTCCGAGGCTCGCGGGCGGCGGGCCCCGGTGAGTGCACATCTGGCGCGCGGCGGGGCTCCCGGATGTGTCACCTTGTCGCGCTGCAGCCGAGATGCCCGGGGAGAGGGGCCCTCCACACCCCCCCCGTGGGTGTGTGGTGAGTGTGGGTGTGTGTGCGTCGCCCCGCGTCGCTAGCTGTGGTGCCCGAGGTGTGTCTGCGTGGGTCGGGGTGCCGGTGCGCTGGGGGTGTGGCCGCCTTTTTCGGCCCCAGTGGGTGTGTCCCCTTTGTCTTACGGTCCCCTTCTGCAAGCTTGGGCCCCTCCGGGCGTCTGTGCGAGGGTGGGAGTAGCCCCTTTGTGTGCGCATCCCCCTGCCGCCCGCGCACTCTCGTCTGGAGGGTGACAACCCTGATAGGCGAGGGGTCCTTCGGCCCGGGCGTGCGAGCACGCGCCTGTGTGTCCACTCTCGGCTTCTTTGTGTCGCGACCGTTCTTCTTGGCGTGGGCGCCTGTGGCCCGTGTGGGTGGCCCCTCGTTGTGTCACCGTCCCTCGCCGGGAGGTGCGCGTCCACTCCTCGCGTGGCCGCGCGTTCTGCAGTCGTGACCCTGTCCTGGGGGCATCTCCCGTCCAGGTGTGCGTCTTAGCGTGTACCCGCCCGCGTGTCGCGCCCGGATCCTGTCGAATGTATGATTCCCCCTTGTGCGCGTTTTCGTTCGCGAGTGTTCGTGAACGTTCGTGCACGCTCCATCCTCTGTGTTTTGTGTGCCTTACGTCTGCGCCACCTGCTTTCGTGAGAATGGCAGTCGAGTCCGGGGGTGGTGGCCTCCTTCCCCGGAAGGGACCAGGGAAGGGAAACGCTCCCCCCTCCCTTCTTTTGGAAGCATCCTCCCGCCCCCAACGCTGGTGGGTAGAGGGGAGACGGCAGCGGGTCTGGCCAGCTGCTCTATAGTGTTGACAAGTGTGGCCTGTCGAACCAGCTTGTTCTGGGGATGGAATAAGGGGGGAGCCAAGGGCCCAAAATCGAGCCTAGGCGTAGGCGAATTTTGGCTGGTACCCGTGCAGAGTGCCTTTTCCAGAAGCGCCCTAGACACCCAAAGCCCTTCAACTGCAGACTGCTTCCAAAATATACGTACACGCCAGCTGGGTAAATATATTTTAGCTGTTCCTGGGCAGTCTTGATCATACTTAACGGTTCGTGTAGTGTTTTATGGCGTTCACATAAATCGTCACTTGATTCTGCCCAACACCCTGGCGAGGGGAGTCAAGGTAGACCTCTTACAGATTTTACTCCTCCCTTGGGAGCAGTTTCCTTATAGTTACAGCTTCAGTTAGGACATTTTTTTATTGCAAGAAATTTGCATTTTATCCTGAGCGAAATGGGATTTATTACAAGGATACCCAGGGAAAGAGACTTCAAACCCGTTAAAGACCCTACCCTTCTACGCCTCCTCTTGCTCAAAGGTTCGTGCTCTGCGCTCAAAAGCTGTGTTTTGGTGTCTGTTTATTTCTGTTCATTTGTTCAGTTTTCTTACCTTTGCCTAATCTCCCTTTTTCTTTTTAACTTCTGGAATAATTCACACATAATATACGTAGGGGGATCTAACCAGTCCATGACCCAGATTTACAAATGTAATTATTTTGCCAGATTTACTTCAGATCCTTTTTTTTTTTTTTAAGAAGTAAAATTGCAGATATTGGAGGTGCTCCGAGCTCCTCCGCCTCCTCTAGAGGCAGCCACCGTGTTCCTATTTTATGCTTGATTCACAGTGAATCCGTAAACAATATGTAGTGGTATGTGTTTTAAATTTTAACGGTGTTAAATGATAAGTGTCTTTTGCAACTTGCTTTTTTTGATCAGCATAATATTTTGAGATTTATATACAAATAAATTGGATGATTGTGTTACCTTTGGTTCATTTTAATTACTGGTAAAGAATTCAATTGTATGAATATACCATAATCTATCCATTTCCTTATTGATGGATTTTGAAGTTGTTTCTGGTTTTTGACTCTAAAACAGTCCTGCAATAAACCTCTTTGTACTTGCCTGCTTGTGCACACATTTGGAAGTTTGTCTAGGAAATGCACCTGTAGCAGAGTTGCTAGATAGGTTATGTGCATTTTCAATTTACTAAATATCACACAAGCTCTCAAGGTGGTTGTACTAATTTTCACTCACTGGTTTTGAGTGAGGACACCCATTTATTTCCTCACATCCTTGCTAATATTTTATGTTATTAGACTTTTAACTTTTTTTGTCTTCTCTTTACTGACCAGCTTCCTTGTACTTTAGTGTATGGCTAAATTTGCTTGCAGCCACCTTGGCTACTGCTCCAGCTCTGTGTCAGATGGGTTCATCTCTCACAGCTAATTTGCTCAGTCTTTATCTCATGTGGTCCTCATAAGTTCAATTCCAGTAAAAATTTATTTTGCACCTATGGTTGATGTAAAGTTAGTAATTTCCGTGATATGTATATGTACCTCTCTAGTGGCAGTTGAGGCGATTTAATTGCTTTTTAAAATACGATGAATGGTTTTGAAAAATCTTTTTTCCTTTTTAATGTAATATTTGATACAATCAAAATATATGTAACAAAATAAAGATAATAAAAAACAAAATATATGTAATATATATGCAGGTTATGAAGCAAAATAATAAAATGAACACCAATCAATACACCCAATCCAAGAATCAAAATGACCAA
Organism: Panthera uncia; assembly: GCF_023721935.1. Taxonomy (NCBI): domain Eukaryota; kingdom Metazoa; phylum Chordata; class Mammalia; order Carnivora; family Felidae; genus Panthera; species Panthera uncia. Next base: position 8,081,110 of record NC_064810.1, on the reverse strand, counting down.
TATCGAATGTACTCAACTCCAGAGTGACTACTATCCTGAATGGTGTCATTTCTTGCTTTTTAAATATAATTTTGCCAGATATGTGTATATCCCTCAACAATGTATTGTATGGTTTTTGAGTTAAAAAAAAAGGAATTCTGGATACAGTTTTCTGAGACTTGGTTGTTTCACTCAATGTTGTTTCTAAGAATCACTGATACTGAGTATAGATGTAAGTCATTTTTTAAGGCTGTGTAATATTCCACGGCGAATATAACACAGTGTATGCATTCTTCTTTGATGAACATTTTGGCTCTTTCTAGGTGTTGCTATTACGAAATTTTCATACATCTCTTCTGGTACACAGTTGCAAGAATTTCTCTAATTTTCATGCTGGGGTGTATGACCCTCAGGGGAGTAATGAAGGTATTTCTAGGGAGTACTTGGGCACCACGGATATTAATGCCTCCATTTCTAGATGATGAAATTCCATGTGTACTCTTTCCTGACGTTGGTAATGCCTGAGGCCTGTAATAGAGGCCTCCTGTTGCTTCCACTTTCACCTTACCTTTCCTAGTAGCACTTATACCTTAGATAAGGAAGGCATACCACTCATCCACGTGGAGTCTGACGAAGGCATTGTTCCAAGTGGAAAAACTCCATGGAAAACAAAGAGATAATTTAAAATCTAGTGTATGTTGTTAGAGAAAGCCTTTTTAAATCCAGGCACTTCCCATTTCCTCAAGACTGCATTTGCAGTACATTTTAACACTTATCTTCAATTATCAGTGTATATAGTTATTGTTGATCAGTCGTATGCAATAATACTTATAACAATTTAAGCCAGTGATGTGTCAGCTTTATTTTTAAATGTCACAAGAAATTCATCCTTTGCAATTATTTAAACTTAGACTGAGCATTTTAGGTGTCATCTTAGTGTGAAATGATTAGAAGTATTTTTTGTGGTTTGTGAGTAAAAAAAGGTTGGAATACCACTGTGGTGAGCTATTTGCTAGAAGTGAAATTGCTGGATTATGGGGTATGAATGTTCAACTTTACCAAATCGTTTTCTGAAGTGGTTGTACCACCTTGTACTTCGACTAGCAGTTTTGTCAATTCATATACTTGGATGAGCAGTGTATAAGAGTTATGGTTGATCTGTATCCACTCCAACACTTATTATCATCATCAGATTTCTTTATATTTGTTGATCAAATGGGTATGAAATGATGTGTCATTGTGATTTTAACTTGCATTTCTTTGTTAATGAGTTTGAGCATCTTTTCATATGTTTATGAACGGTTTTCCTTTTGTGACATGCCTGCTCGTATCTTTTACCCATTTTTCTGTTGTCTTTTAAAACTAACAAATGGGTAACAGTGATCCTTTATTGATTGTATGCATTGTAAATATCTTCTTCCAGTTCATGGCTTGTCTTTTTACTCTTTATGGTGTATTTTGGTGAACAGAAGTTCTTAATTTTAATGTAATCTAATTGGAAACTTTACCTGGCCTTGGAATTATAAAGACGTTCTCCTATGTTTCTTTTTAGAAGTTTTAAAATGATGTCTTTCACATTTAAATTCATAATCCATCTGGTATTGATTTTTGTGTATAGTGTGAGGCACTGATCCACATTCATTTTTTTTTCCTCCATGTGGCTACAGCTGTCCTCATACCATAGGTGGAATTGTCCCTCTGTTCACCAGAATGGGTTTGTTTCTGGCTCCCTTTTTCTTTGCCACTTGTTTCCTTGTCTATCTCTGTGTTATACCACACTGTTATAATTATTAATCCTATAGCTTTACCAGAAATCTTGCTATTTGGGGCAGGGGGTCTTGAGTCTCAGCTGTTCTTGGACCTCTGTTCTTGTTTTAAGAATCAACTTGTCACATGACATGAAAAACTCTTTGGGAATTAATTGGAATTATTGGATCACTTTGAGGGAGAATTGAAATCTTTAAGATTTTGAGCCTTCCTGTCTGAGAAAATGGTATGTATTTCTATTTACTTAGGTTTTTAATGTCTTTTAATTTGGTTTTGTAACTTTATACAGAGAGAACATTAAACCTTAAAATATTCATTCTAATGTTTCTATTAGTTTTGTTTCAATTATAAATGGTGCTATTTTTTAAGATTCTATTTTCTGTGTTTACTGTTAGCAAATAGAAATTTAATGGATTTTTATATTAGTCTTTAGCCACCCAGTTGATAAACTTTTATCGTTTCTAATATATTTTCTGTAATTCTTTTGAGTTTTCTATGTGAATAATTATGTCATTGCAAATACACTTTTTGTTCTTCCTTTCAATTATTTTCCTTAAAAATTTTTTTCTTGTCTTAATATGCTGGCATACTTTTACATCTATGTTCAATGGAAGTGATGATGATGATTGTTCATTAAAAGTGATTGTAGTGGACATATACATGTCTCATTCCCGATTTTAAAGGGAATGTTTCTGCATTAAAAATATTTAAGTTCTCGTAAATAACTCTTTATAAGTTAGGGAAGTCTTTGCGGTTTTGTCACATGCTTTTCTGCATGGGACAGAAAAACTTGAGAGAGAGTATCTTGTAGTTTTTCTTTTTTAATCTGTTAAATGTAGTGGATTTCAGTTAATACATTTTAAAATTCTTAATTCTCTTTTGTATTCTTTACTGAGATAAACCCAAATTGATCTTAGTGAATTGTTTTTTTTGTTTTTTTTTTATGAACTACTGGATTGAGTTTGCTAATGTTAGGATTTTTTTTATCTGTTTATGAGTGAAATCACATATCATTATTCTTTATTGACTATCTTGTCTGATTTTGGCATTAATGTTATGCCACCCTTATACAATTAAAGAATAGTTCTTTTTTTTTTCTGTTCCCTAGGACAGTTTGGATTGGGGTGATTTGTTTCTTAAATGTTTGGTGGAATTTACCTCTAAGATCATTTGGATCTAATGTTTTCTTTGTAGAAAGATTGTAAATGGTTGATAATTTGGTAGTAATTAGCAATGGAATAATAGTAGGACTTAAAGTTTTCCATTGCTTTTAATCAGTTTTGGTAAGTTTAAGAAATTTGTCTTTTCAACAAAAACTTTAAGTTGATTGGCATCAAGTTCATGGTATTGTCTTAATTTCTCCCCCCCCCCCCTTTTTTTTTAATGTTTATTTATTTTTGAGAGAGAGGGAGAGACAGAGCATGAGCAGGGGAGGGGCAGAGAGAGAGGGAGACACAATCCAAAGCAGGCTCCAGGCTCTGAGCTTTCAGCACAGAGCCCAACATGGGGCTTGAACTCACAAACCGCGAGATCATGACCTACGCCTGTGCTGAAGTCAAACGCTCAGCCAACTGAGCCACTCAGTTGCCCCTCTTAATTCCCTTTTTAATTTATGCTTTATCTGTAGTTATGTTCTCTTTCTCATTTGTTTTTATTTATTATTATTTTTTATTTTGGAAGAGAGAGAAAGAGAGTGCAGGGGAGGAGCAGAGAGAGAGGGAGAGAGAGAATCCCAAGCAGGCCCCATACTGTCATTACAGAGTGTCGATGCGGGGTTCAGTCCCACTCACCTTGAGATCATGACCTGAGACAAAATCAAGAGTTGGTGCTTACCTGACTGAGCCATCCAGGCGCCCCAACCCCCTTTTCTCATTTTGAGTATTTGTGTGTGACTTTTCTTTTTTCTAGGTTAATCTTGCCAAAAATTTGTCTATTTTACTAATTTTGGAAATGGATTAATTTTTGGCATAATTAGTTCTATTAAATTTTTGTTGTTGTTCATTGACTCCTTTTCGTTTATTTACTTCCTTTTTCTTTCTTTGGGCTTATATTACTTTTTTAACTTAAATTCCATGTTTAACTTAGTAATTTCCAGCCATTGTTATTACCTAGTATAAGTGTGTTAGGCTGTAAACTTAACTCAAAATTTATTTTTGCCTTAGCTAACATTGTTTAACTTACAATGTTTTCATTAACTTTCAAATCTAAGTACTTTAAAATTTTCATTTTGATTTCTTCTTTGATGTACACGTTTTAAAATTTTCTTTGAAACATGTAACATATTTTTTTAATTTTCAAAAGTATCTACATTAACATTTTTCTTTTTGTTATTCACTCCTAAATTGTGTTATCAGAGAATGTAGTATTTTGTCTTCCAAAAAATGTTTGCTTGCTCTCAATTTGTGGCCTTGTACATAGTGAATAATAACTGTTAAGTGTGTACTTGTGACAAGTATGTGCTTTCTAATTGCTATGTATCTGTTAGATCAAACTTGCAAATTGTGTTGTTCAGACTGTCTTTATTAATTTTTGTTTCACTGGTCATTAATTGAGAGAGATATGTGCAATCTCCTGCTATTACTTTCTAACTGACTTCCTATAGTTCTAACAACTTTTCTGATGTGTGGTGAGATTATTTGATTAGGGATGTAAAAGTTTAACATTATTTTCTTGATGGATTGAATCTTTTCTATTATGCTGTGATCCTCTCCATGCTTAATTTAGCTTTTTGTGTTAGTATCTATTTAGTCTATCTCACCTTCCTTTTGGTGGTAATTTACCTGGAATATCCTTTTCCTTTATTTTGCTGTCACTTTTTTTATGCCCTGACATTTTAGGTGTCTGTTACAGAGCATATATTACTGGATTTTTCTTTCAATCCAGTCAGTTTATGTCTTTTAGTTGGTATTTTTTAAGAAGTTAGTTCAAGTCTCTTGGTAGCTCAATTTTTATATAAAATTATTTTGATTTTATCCTTGTTCTTGAGAGAGGTTTGATGGGTATACACATTCTAGGTTGATGGATTATTTTCTGTCCACATGGTGAAGATATTATTCTACATGGAAAGCCTCCTGTGCGTTTATTTTTGCTACTTTGAAGAAACTTCTTTTTCTTTTGGTTGCATTGGATATTCTATCTTTGGTGCTATATCATTTCCTTTTTAAGTCTAATGGAGATTACTTTTTGTTTATCCTCTTTTGGATACACACGCTTCTTGATTCTGAATTTTGTTGGATTCTGAATTTTGTCTTTCAAGAGGTCTAGAAGATTCTGAGCCTTGTAATAAATATTGTCTCTTTGGAAATTTAGTTGAATGTGTATGTATTGAACTGTTTCCAGGTTAGGTATTTTTCATCTTTCATAGTTTTCATTTCTTTGTTTCCCTATCAGAATTTACAGTGCTGGGTAATTTTATCAGCCATATCTTCTAGTTCATCAATTTCTCTTCATCTGTGCTTAGTCTTCTCTATAATGCATCCATTTTTTTCCTTTTACTCTTAACCGTTATATTTTTTATTTGTAAAAGTTCCACTTGGTTCTTTTTTCAGATACATCAAGTCTTTCTTTCATGTTGCTTCCTCGTTTTTCTGAACCCATGGGTATTCTGTGGACTGTATCTGGCAGTCCCAGTGTCTGATGTCTTTAGGGATCTAAATTTATTCCTTGTTTTTTTCTGTTGTCTATCTCTCATGTTGGGTTGTCACCTCCTATGCTTGATGATCTTTGGTTATGAACTCTTTGATTGATCTTTCTCCGTGGGATCTTGAAAGTTTGATTTGGAGGTCCTTTTCTTCTGATAGGATTTGTATCATGTTTGGTTGGGAGCCAGGGAGTTTACATTGGACCACTTTCGGTGTCTTCACTTTGCTTCTGGCCCAGGGCTGTGTCCGTTGCTGCTCTTGGCAATACTACTTGTAGCTCTTGACTCTCAGCTTTAGTTTTTAGCCAGAGGTTTGTTGCTTTTGGGGGGAAGGGTGGTTTTAGACATTCCTAGTTCTATAAGCTCAGCAAAATTTAAAAAATTTTAGAATCGAGGATCTACTTTGTTTTGCAGTGAGAGTCCCCTGTTAGTTCATCGTAACTGATGGGTTTAGTAGTCCTTTACATTCTTACTTGAGTGTATTAGAAAAAAAAAGTCCTTCCAAGTGTAAGGTTTCTTGTGGTATCAAATTTTCTATTAAAACAAGCTTAGATCTGAGTTAAAAGTTGAGTTATTCTCAAAAAAATACTGAATAACAGTAGTAGAGGTAGCAAGTGGATTTAGCAAAGTTTTCTACTTGGGGAGCGTGAATAAAAAATTTGGCAAGTACTGAGCTAGGGAATCAAGATGAATAGCGCACAGCGTACCCTCTCAGCCTACAAAGATAAGCCTGTGATGACCAGTGTGAGAACTGCTGTCAAAAAGATGTGGGCAGGGCGCTCTGGGTTTATGGAGAAGAGGTGCAGAAAGGAACTTGGTAGTAGTAGTGAGAAGATCAGGAAATGCTTCCCAGACTGGTAGGCCTTAGGTGGTTGTAGAAGAAGGTTTGTTTATGAATCAGAGGCAGTTGAGTATGAATGTCTTCTGTGTTGCATGTTGTGGAGTGACTGGAAATAAAAGCAGAAACAGGATTATGAAAGACCTTCCAAGCTGCAGTACGAAGTTTGGACTTTATTCTGAAGGTGAAGGGAAGCTATTGAATGATTTTAAGCAGTAAAATGTTACGATCAGAGTTTTAGAGAGTGCCAGGTTAGAGAGTGCCAGGTTTGAAGGCACATCACCAGCTGGGAGTCTGCTTGTTAAGTTAGTTTAGAGAAGAAAAGATGAAGCGAAAATGAAGGTAGTGTCATTGGCATGAACAGGTGTACGGGTGCTAATTTTAGATTTCATAGGTGGGTAGAAACGACAGGACTTTGTGGTCAGATGGAGAGGAATGTTGAGAGAGACTGGGGAGTCCAGATTGCCTCTGGATCGCTGGTTTGCTTAACCATGTGGCATGTAGAACAGTTGACTGGTAACATACGGAAAGAGGAGAGAACTTCGTTTCATTTGTTTGTTTTTGAAGAAAAAGATAAGTTTATTTTTGAACTTAATCTGAGAAATTTGTGGGACATCTTGTTGACGGGGACTATAGAGATGCAGTGCAGCCTGGAGGAATTAGAGACTTCAGCCTCTGGTCGTTTCGTCCGTTGTTTGTTTCAGTGCAGTTTGAGATAATTTAAAGTGGCACATGGATTCTGTAATAGTTAAGAACTTAATGTGTATGAAAATGTAAACTGTATGTCAAATCTATGATATCATGGGTATTACCACTTAGGCCAAGTGAGCCCAATAAAAGAGAACTACTAAATAAATAAAAATACATGTGATATGTGGAAATGGCAAAAATCATGGTGAAGCTGTGCAAATGATGGAAGTGCAGAAAGTACTATTTTGAAGCCCTGGGTATGGTGGATGAGGTCACCGAGGAGAGAGTAAGCCTGAAAAAAAAAGAGAGGTGACATTTGGGTGGCGGGGAATGGAGAAGAAGAGCCCATGGAAACTGAGGAAAAGCAGCCAGAAGAATAGGAGGAAAACCAGGAGAAGATGGTCTTTGGAGTCCATATGAAGAGTTCTGAGAAGGAGGAAGTGGTCAACAGTGTCAAGTAAGTTGTAAGCTGAAAAGTGCTCTTTGGACTTAGCAGTTAAGGTAGACCGTTTAGCTGGAAGCATCCAAACAGTGGATTTTTTAAAATATGCATCTAATACTAATGTTAACAATAGCTGATATTTATAATATTTCCTATATGCCATGTACTATTCTAAGCACTATAAATGTGTTACTGGTTAATCAAACAGGTAGTATTGCTATCCCCATTGGAAATGTGAGGAAAGCCAAGTACAGAGAGGTTAAGTGACTCGCCCAAGATCACACACTCAGGAAATGAGGGAGCCAGGATTCAAGCCCAGGCAGTCTGGTTCCAGAGTCCATGCTCTTAATTAACCACTGTGCCATATTGCCTCTTTGGTTAAAACAAGATAGAAAATAAAAAGTACACCAGTGTCTAATCATAGAATAGTTGGTATAGGGTGTGGTGAGTCAGGTGTGATGTCAGTGAGATCTGCCAGGCTGTGAATGACCAGCATGCTGTCACAGTGGCTCAGTCTCCTGGGTATGAGCACATTAATTGGATTATAACCGATGCCGTGATGGCAATGTGTGGGCTATGACAGAGAGTTCTTGGCTCTACACATACAGAATGTTTGTAAGGCAAATGAATTAAAAAGTGTATATATTTTCCAGGATAGCATATGTCCCACTTTATGTGCCATACCTTGGGTGCTAAAATGTCTATTTTTTCCAGTCATTCACTTTTGGAGTTAAATTCTCCAAACTCTGGAAACCTTGTTCATACAGACAGTTCAGGTTCCAGACATAATAGATAATCAGTCTCTTGTAGAAGGTCATTAATGACCTTGTTGTAAGCAGTTTTCCTTGAATAACAGAGGTGGAAAGCCAGCTGCAGAAAGCTGAAAGGATTCGAATGGGAGAAAAGGGAGGAAGAATTCTTGATGAAGAATGTCTGTGGTAGGAGGCAGGGGACACAAGAGCTGTATGACTCTTGGTTGTGGTCAGAAAGGAGCTAATCAAAGTTAAAGGTTTAAAAACTGGCTTAAACCTGCACAGTGATCTGGGGTGTAGCCTTGGGAAGGTAGAGCCTTGGTGTCACAGGTGGTGAAGATCATTTTAGTCAAGGAGGTGAATGGTAAGGCTGGGGTCCTGAAGGGATCGTGTATACAGGCCTTGGTGTGGCTGGGTTGGTGAGAGTTTGGAGGAGAGAGGGGAACACTGTGATGATTGCCAGTGTTCTTAAACATGGCAACAAGCAAGAACTGGCCAGGTGGCAGTGACAGGGAAGAGTGTGTGAGAGGAGAGACTAATGGAATCAGAGGACCTAAGTTTAAATCCTTCTAGCTTGGTGACCTTGAGCAAATTACTTAATTGTGCTAAGCATATTTCTTATCTGCACACTGGAGGTGATGATCGGACCTGAGAATTGCTGCGAGGATGAATGAGATGGTGTATGTGAAAATGTTTGGTACAACGTGTGACAAATAGCATGAATAGTTTGCTAGGAAGATGGTTCTTGTTCTTCACTTCTGCTACTGTGAGGTTTTCGTACAGCGAATTGGACACAAGAAGAATTAAAAGAACAGGTTTGTATTTCAAGGACTGACGGTGGTCTTGCTTAGGAAAAAAGAAGCTTTGTTTGTCCTAATAGGAGCGGGGTGATAGTGGTGAAGTGGAAAGGTGTAAGAAACGGTGTTCATGATGGTGCTGGTGAGGAGAGGGAAAGACGGCCGTTACATGGGCGAGAGTTAGAAGTACTACCATGCTGCATTTTTCAGTGATACTTAGGTTTTGTAGCTAATCTCTGATAGCTATAAATCTTTATTATTGAACTTTCTTCTGGAAAAAAGCCTTAGTCTGAAACTCCAGCCCTAATTTCCCTCTCCCCCCATTGAAATGCTTCTTTGTAAAACATAGTTAATATGTTTGAAAATACGAGGCTGTTGATAATATGAGGGTTTTTGCCTACCTTTGCAATCTAGCAGTGCTCTGTGGTGTGGTAGTTGTGAGAGTGAGAGATGCAGTGATTGTTAGGAGGATGGAAGTCTGGATGCGGCTGTGGGAAGTTGGGAGATTGACAGTCTCACCCAGGACCAGTCCAGCTCTGCCTCTTTGTCCAAGACAGGAACGCACACGGAGGGATGGATAGCAGAATATGAACAGCCAGTGGAGTCAGGATTTACTTCTGGCCAGGAGGTTGAGAATATGGTAGAGTTTGTGTGTGATGAAATGGCATATTTTATAGGATGCAGTAAAAGCAGATGGTGTAGAAGGGCAGCGGTGGAAAGATGTCTTTTGTTCATTCAGCAAACAATTATTTGAGGGCTTACCATGTGCCAGGCACATACAAAAGTGAGTAAAATGCACTTTATTATCTCCCAGCTAAGGGAGACATGCAAACAGATAAATTCAGAGTAGAGATGGTGACTATGTGAGTCTAAGGAAGAAAAGAAAGATAAACTGATCACTTGAGGAGAGTTGGGGAAAGAATAGCAGACTGAGGATGAGAATCTTCCAGAGCTCAGTGTCCTTATTGATTATTTTGAGGAGGCCTAAGGTCCAAGGATTTTTCTAATATACCATAGAAGCCAGGAAAACTGCTTCTCATATTATCTCAGATGATTTAATTACTAATTTGGGTTTGTGTTATTTCCTTAGGATGGTACAGCATGGATGATTTTGCCCCGGGAGATTTCACTGTAGTAGATGATGCCTTGTTAGAAGATTGCCCTTATGTGGACGATTGTGTCCTTGCTCCTGAATTTATGTCCAACGATTGTGTTCGCGTGACTCAACTTTACTGCAATGGGGTGGTAAGATTTGTTGATTCTTTAACATTGTGTCTTCTTCTTCTTTTTTTTTAATGTTTATTTCTTTATTTTGAGAGAGAGAGAGTGAGAGGAGGGGCAGAGAGAGAGGGACAAAGAGAATCCCAAGCAGGCTCGGTGATAACAGCCTGGGCCCGATGTGGGGCTGGATCTCAGGAACCGTGAGATCATGGCCTGGGGTGAAATCAAGAGTCGGATAGTTAACCAACTAAGCCACCGAGGTCCCCCTAACATTGTGTCTTCTTAAAGGTTTATCATTTTATTGAGGTATAATTGACCTAAAACATTGTATTAGTTTCCCATGTGTACAATATAATGACTTGAAATACGTACGTGTCATCAAATTATCACCACAGTAAGTCTAGTTAAAACTACGTTCATTACTGTTCGTAGTTAAAGATCTTTTTTTATTCTGAGAACTTTTAATGTCTACTTTTTAAAGGTGTTTTGATTTAGAGCTATGGGAGTAAAGATGTTTTTGTGGTACACAAGTTTTTAAAATAATTTTTTTAATGTTTATTTTTGACAGAGAGAGAGAGAGCGCGCACGTGCGCACATATAAGTGGGGAAGGGACAGAGAGAGAGGGAGACACAGAATCTGAAACAGGCTGCAGGCTTTGAGCTCTCAGCATAGAGCCCCATGCAGGGCTCAAACTCACGGACAGTGAGATCATGACCTGAGCTGAAGTTGGACGCTCAACCGACTGAGCCACCCAGGTGCCCCTGTGGTACACAAGTTTTACAGGAGGTACAAATGTGATTTCAGAAGGGAAAGTAAGCAGTGCCTCAACAAGAATGTACAATACCAGAGAATGAGTGATGAGGAAATATGGTTTTCTGACTGGAGATTAGAATGGTTCTCAAGAGAGAGCCATAGATACAGACTCGGGAAATGAAACGCTTTGAAAAAAGGCTTAAAGGCTCACCACTGAGCAAAGATAGTGTAATCAAAGTGTATAAGTAAATGGGCACTGAAATTTGTTACTTTAGTACTGATAATCCTTACATTAAAAATTGAAAGCTGTATTTTTTCATTTCACCAGATACAAGTCAAAATAATTTTTTTCTATTTAGGGGATGCAGTATAAAGATTTTACCCAAAGTGAGAGAAACTTAGGTGAGTAACTTGGTATTTTAATTTGTTAAAAGACTGTAATGGGAGGTTCATCCATTCGCATCAACATACCAGTCCTACATATCTGTCATTTTTATTTTTTGATCTATGTCTTTTTAAAACATTTTTAACGTTTATTTATTTTTGAGAGACAGAGAGAGAGCGCAAAAAGGGGAGGGGCAGAGAGAGAGAGACACAGAATCTGAAGCAGGCTCCAGGCTCCAAGCTGTCAGAACAGAGCCCGATGCAGGGCTCGAACCCACAAGCTGTGAGATTGTGACCTGAACCAAAGTCGGACACTTAACCGACTGAGCCACCCAGGCACCTTGGTTTATGTTTTTGTTTGCTTGTTTGTTTTTTGCTCATTTGTTTTTTAATTTGGCTCCATGCCCAGCACAGAGCCCACTGTGGGTCTTGAACTCATGACCCTTAGATCAGGACCTGATCTGAAATCATGTCAGACATTTAACCAACTGAGCCACCCAGGTGCCCCGATTTATATATTTTTAGTTGAAGTATAGTTGGTATACAGTATTCTATTAGTTTCAGGTGTACAACATTTATATATATTAGGAAATGCTCACCATAATAGTTACCATATGTTACCATACAGAGTTATTACCTTGCTGATGACGATATCCCTCATCCTGTCTATACTTTACAGCCCTGTGATTTGTTTTATGACCGGAAGTTTTACCTCCTAATGCCCTTCACCTATCCTGCTCACCCCTTATTTTTTACCTTTCCATATCTGTTGTAGCCTTTCCTTTATTAACAGTGTTGATTTATTTCAAAACGAGGCACAAAATATTAATTGAGTACTTTTTTCTAATTAAGAATTTGATATCTGCAATATGTGGTGTAGTAAACCAGTTTCTGTCCTGCAAGATTACTGTGATGCCATTAAAATACACATCTTCTGGCCACTTCTGTTTCAACGTCAGCACAGTTCTGTAATATCAAGGTTGCATCCTTGTGTGGAGGCTGGGTAAGTTACTACATGTTATTTGTTTTGTGTAAACAGTTGTAAGCATGTTGCCCATTATTAGGGAACACCAAGTACAATGGAAGCCCTATTCTTATTCTTATGTCTTATTCTTATATATTGTTCACCTTCACTGTAATGTAATAAGGTGGAAAAAGTTAATGCTTTGGATTTAGATATGATTGACTAATCATGGTAACGTAATGAATGAATATCTGAAGAGCATAGATGGTAGGTTTGAAACCTACCTAGGGAAAATTAATATGCTTGTTTATAAATAAGAGTATTGTTATACAGAAGAGAGAAAAAAGTACAGAATTTTGTCCATTTAATAAATAACTTACTGTTACCTAGAGTGAAGAGAGAATTTTTTTTCCAAATAGTTTAAATTGAGGTATAATGTAAAGTATAAAAGTCAATGGATTTTTATATATAAGAACCTGATGTTTTAAAAATGAATTTGTATTTAAGCAATTCTCATGCTTCTGAGATAAGTTTGAAGAAATTACAACATCTAGAATTGATGGAAGATATTGTGGATTTGGCAAAGAAAGTTGTGGTAAGTGATAGAATCCCCCATATCTAAAGAATATAAATACTCATAGGGTGTCAGGGCCACGTTAGTAACTTATAGTGGCTAACAGGTTATGGTTTCAGTTTGGTTTAACATGACATTATTCTGCTTCCCATGAGTTTGCTGTGTATTTGAGAGATTAGATGGACTGCTATTTTCATGGCTCTGACATGAATGATGAGATCCAGGACTATTCCTTGTCAGTAAAGAATAGAAACTGGAATTTGGCACAGATGAAAGTATGCTCCTGGTTCACAGGAACTTTTGTCGCCGAAAGTGACAAGGTTCTCTCTTATAAAATCATGCCACTGTCACTATCACCACAATAAATACTACTACTTTGTGGTAAACTTTTATTATGCCGTATTTGAGGTAGTATCCCTGTACTGCACTGAGGGTTATTTTTTTTCCCTGTGAAAGCCATTTAGTAATTTTTCTTACTTCAGTTGGTTATGGAACCAAGTGTTTTTCTTGGTATTATTCTGATTGCAAACTTAAATAAAAGACATTCTGATATTTATTTCCTGCTGATAATCCTTTGCTATAACTTCTGTCAGCCAGTGTAGTTGCTTCTTTTTTTTTAATGTTTATTTTTGAGAGCGAGAGAACATGAGCAGGAGAAGGGCAGAGAGAAGGGGGCAGAGGATCCCAAGCGGGCTTTACGCTGACAGCAGAAACCCTGATGAAGGGCTCAAACTCACAAACTGAGATCATGACCTGAGCTGAAGTCGGACACTTAACTGAGCCACCCAGGTGCCCCAGCCAATGTAGTTTTATAAAAAATTTGGTGTGGGGTGCCTGGGTGGCTCAGTTGGTTAAGCGTCTGACTCTTAGTTTCGGCTCAGGTCATGATCTCCTGGTTTCATGGGTTCCACCAGCTCAGAGCCTGCTTGGAATTCTCTCCTTCCTCTTGCTCTCTGCCCCTACACCACTCATGCAGTCTGTCTCTCTTGGAATGAACTTTAAAATCCATACATCTAAAAGGTACAGAGTCATTTTATTATTAGAAGCCAATTTGAGACTATTTCTTAATTCTTGTTTCAGGGTTCTTAGGAGGTAAATTGGGCATGAAAGTACTTGTAGGAAGTGGACTCTGAACACATAGCAGTATTCATGAAATGTAGGATTTTTTTTTGTTTTTTTGTTTTTTTTGTCCACTGGAAAATTCAAGTGTAATTCATTGAATAAGGAAATAACTGTGTTTTTTTGTTTTGTTTTGTTTTGCAGAACGATTCATTCTTTATTGGAGGCTTATTGAGAATTGGTTATAAAATAGAAAATGTAAGTGTTAGATATGGGAAGCAGGCACAACAACTGCCAGTAACTGGCAGTCATCTCACTGGTCATTGCCCATGGGTCGAGTTCACATGTTTAGTGTTTTACATGTAGTATTTGGTAGTATCGATTTCTATATTTTGCTTAAAAAATCTCCTTACTCTGGAGGTTTGCATCATTTTCTTCTCCCTCCTGTGTAAGTAGTATAATTTTGAGCTTCTTTTACAAGTTGATTTTTTCTTTTTTAGATTATTTACCTTGCATATATTCTCCCAAATGAAATTACTAGGTCTCTAGTATGAACATTTTGGATATGTAATTACTAGATAATCTCCAGGTACAATAATCCAATTTTTAATGCTACTGGTAACATAATAAACATCTACCTGTTTCCCTTAAGCCTGATGCCAGCATCGATAACTCCACTACTTCTGAAGTCATTTCATATATATGTATTTTTTTAATGTTTTTATTTATTTTTGAGAGGCAGAAAGAGAGCATGAGCGGGGAAGGGGCAGAGAGAGAGAGGGAGCCACAGAATGTGAAGCAGGCTCCAGGCTTCAGGCTCCAGGCTTCAGGCTTCAAGCTGTCAACACAGAGCCAATTCGGGGCTCGAACCCACGAGCTGTGAGATCGTGACCTAAGCTAAAGTTGGACGCTCAACTGACTGAGCCACCCAGGCGCCCATATATGTGTGTGTGTGTGTGTGTGTGTGTGTGTGTGTATTATATATGTGTGTGTATATATATATATGTGTATATATATATGTGTATATATATGTGTATATATATACGTGTATATGTATATATAGTTTGTTTTTATTTTTATTTTTTTTAATTTAATTTTGAAAGAGAGAGAGACAGAGTGCAAGTGGAGGAGGGCAGAGAGAGAGGGAAATACAGAATCTGAAGTAGGCTCCAGGCTCTGAGCTGTCAGCACAGAGCCTGATGTGGGGCTTGAATTCACGAACCGTGAAATCATGACCTGAGCCGAAGTCAGACGCTTAGCTGACTGAGCTACCCAGGCATCCCTGAAGTCATTTTAGACCAGAAGTATGAATAACATTCTTGTGAACTCCTGACTCTTCATGAAGATCTTTGCACTGAATGCTCATTTGAGCAGTTGTGCTTTTCTCCTGTTGTTTATCTGCTTACTCTTCTCTGTTTGCCACAGACCATTTAAAATACCCAGTCCTGTGGTGCTGGGGGACTCTGTCAGTTAAGCGTCCAACTCTTGATCTCGGCTCAGGTCACGATCTCACAGGTCGTGAGTTCGAGCCCCACGTTGGGCTCTGTGCTGATAGTATGGAACCTGCTTGGGATTCTGTTTCTCCTTCTTTGTACCCCTCCCCCACTGTGCGTGTTCTCTCTCTCTCAAAATAAACTTAAAAAATTAAAAATTTTTTTGAATGTTTATTTTTGAGAGACAGAGCATGAGCGGGGTAGGGGCAGAGAGAGAGGGAGACACAGAATCTGAAGCAGGCTCCAGGCTCTGAGCTGTCAGCACAGAACCCAGTGTGGGGCTCGAACTCACAAACCGCGAGATCATGACCTGAGCTGAAGTTGGGTGCTTAACCGACTGAGCCACCCAGGTGCCCTCCAAAAATGTTTTTAAAATACACAGTCCCTTTCATGAACCTTAATCTCTATACCTTTCACTTTGTGGTAAGGGTGGAAGTCCTAGTTTAGATGAGATCTGAGACACCTCACTCACCTTTTGTTATTGTACTTTAGTGCTACACAGAGCATCCTCTGGCCAGGTTGTAAACCTCAGCTTCCAGGTCTGTAATCATTGAAGCAGCATCCTGTTCTCTGAGGGTGGCCTGAGGTTACTTAAAGATGTAACGTGTGAGTCCATGGTATCTGTTAACTTACAAATCGGGGTCCAGCTGTTCTAAGTTGCATGCTAGTGTAATGAAAGTAGGAGATCGTGTAAGTTTTTATCAAGAATCTAAAATGCTATATGTTACATATATGGTGTCACATGTAAATTTAGAGTTAATACCCAAATCACATTCTTTATCCATCTTTTTGATACAGAAAATCTTGGCAATGGAAGAAGCTTTGAATTGGGTGAAATACACAGGTGATGTAACAATTCTACCTAAATTAGGAGCGATTGACAATTGTTGGCCTATGTTAAGTATTTTCTTCACTGAATGTAAGTATACATGCATTAAATTGTTTCTTGACTCAGTTTTTAAAGGAATTATTCGGGAAATGGAATGTATGTTTATTTATCTTAGGACTTTTTTTAATGTTTGTTTATTTTTAAGAGAGAGAGAGAAACACAGAGCACAAGCAGGGGAGGGGCAGAGAGAGAGGGAGACACAGAATCCAAAGCAAGACTCCAGGCTCAGCTGTCAGCACAGAGCCCAACATGGAGCTTGAACTCATGAACCGTGAGATAATGACCTGAGCCACGTTAGGTCCTCAACCGACTGAGCCACCCAGGCATCCCTATCTTAGGATTTAAAAAAATGTTTTTCTCTTGTGAATAAGAGAAAAGCCTGAATAAGAGAACTTTAAGCTTATAGTTTTATTGTTCTGTACTTCCTGTCTTAATGTTTTTTATGACATCATACTTCTAAAAATCCTACCTAATGAATGTCATGTTATTATATATAATACCCAGAAAAAGAGATCACAACTAGCACTTTATGTATTCTCATTCAAAAGAGAAATAAGGGGGCACTTGGGTGGCTTAGTCGGTTAAGCATCTGACTTCGGCTCAGGTCATGATCTCACGGTTCCTGAGTTCAAGCCCCACATGGGGCTCTGTGCTGACAGCTCAGAACCTGGAACCTGCTTCGAATTCTTTGTCTCCCTCTCTCTCTGCCTCTCCCTTGCTCATGCTCTGTCTCTCTCTCTCAAAAATAAAGATAAAAAAAAGAGAAATAAGAGCTGAGATTGTAATTTTCATTTCCCTGATGACTGTTAATCTTTTGTATGATGAAACTGCTTTATATATTTATTTACTTTGTGAAATATATTTCTCTAAATAATTTGAATGTTAGCAGTTTTTTTGTAGCATATCTTTTTTTTTTAATTAAAAAAAAATTTTTAATGTTTATTTTTGAGAGAGAGAGAGAGAGTGCGCGCATGTGCACATGAGCAGGGGTGGGGTAGTGAGAGAGGGAGACGCAGAATCTGAAGCAGGCTCCAGGCTCTGAGCTGTCAGCACAGAGCCCAGTGCGGGGCTGGAACTCCCGAACTGCGAGGTCCTGACCTGAGCTGAAGTTGGGCACTTACTGACTGAGCCACCCAGGTGCCCCTAGCTATAGGGATCTTGAAGCAGAAAATATTTGGCTCCTTAGTTGATGATGACTGGTAATTTGCCATCCCTACTGAGAAGAGGTCAAGTCTTATGCTGTTTAATGTAAGTGGTAGAGAGAAATTAAGCTTAAACATGAAGGCTGGGTTGATAGAGGTGGTTCTCCTCATTGTTCTGGAGGCCTTTAAATACAGGGTAGATTTTATGGTAAAAGTGGAGGAGCAGTATCACATCGGGCACCCATGTGGACTCGGTTCCAACGCTCTTTCTCTGTTCTCTTCTTTACAATAGCTGTCTTATGGTAGCTGCTGTTGTCCTTATTTTAGAAGTAAGCAAACTAAGGCTTTGGGAGGTTAAGTGATATTTCTGCAATCTAGTGAGTAGTACGGCCTAGGTGAGAGGTCAAGATTCCCTAATTTCAAAGCCTAGGTTTTTATCCTGTAATCTTACTTTATCCCTTATTAATTACTTTATTTGGTGACCTTTCAGAATTCTTTCTTAAATCTTCGATTTTAGATACTTTTTTCACCTTGGAAATGTATGTGTTTGGTAGAGGCTTAACTACGATTTTGTTGGGATAAAATTACTATCCATTAAAAAATATTTTTTATAGAATAGCTAAAAATATAGAAAATGAAGTCTTGGTATACTTTTAATATAAGTTTTGGTTATTACCTACTGTGTTTTAATTAGTTTATTAAATTTTTAAAAGAATGGTATTTCAAATAACATTTTAACATTTCATTCATGAGAGTCAGAATGTTAAATTAAGATATTTAAAATTATTTGTTACATTAAATACATTTTAGAGAGTTTTCCATGTTTTTGTTATTAGACATTTTTATTGAATATTGTGCCAGGCTCACCATACATGCTCAGTAACTTGAGTAATTATGGAACTGACTTGAGTAATTATGAGACCTGTTTGGAATATCATGACCGAACATTTATTTAAACTACAATTAGAACTAATGTAATAGTAAGTGCTTTTTTTTAATGCTAGACATAAAACAGATGAGACTCACAGCAAGCAGTGAATCTAATAATGTGTTCTAAAACATTTTCAGTTGTGTATTTTCAGTTGTATTATTTGGTACATGTAAAAGATTACAACAAACATGTTATTTAGAAGGTATAATAATTAATTGACTTTATGGATTGACTTACATAACCTAAGTTTTAGAACATTAACAGTACCAATTTGTTTTCTCACTCTCTCCTAAAAATAAAATTTAGACAAGTATCACATAACTAAAGTCATAACAGAAAACTGCAATTTGCTTGAAGAATTTAAAACTCAAAATTGTGTGGAGTGTATAGAGGTGAGAATAAATATTTACTTGTAAGTATATTTTAAGATTTATCTGTTAGAACTTTTATTAACATTCAAAGGAAGTTCAAAAAAACTGTCAGCACACAACGAACTATAAAATTCATAAACAGGTTTGAGGGAAATTTTTAATAAATTTTAATTGGAATATTTATTTTTTTGGAACAGGCAAACAACATCTTGATCAGAATTTTCTAATGTTACACATATATTTTTAAAATATATATTTATATATTATTAAATTAAATTCACATAATGTTGAATAACATAAACATCAAATTGTACGTATTTTAAGAGTTAATTATAAACTGAAATTTGATTTTTTTAAATTGAAAGGCTTTTACTTAGTTGAGGACGTATGATTTTCTCTGGTATAGCTTTATTAAGATGTAATTCACATGCCATAGAATTTAATCATAGGAAATACAATTTTTTTTTTATTTAAAGATTTTATTTTTAAGTAATCTCTGCACCCAGTGTGGGGCTCAAACTTAAACCCTGAAATCAAGAGTCACATGCTGTACCAACTGAGCCAGCTGGGTGCTCAAGTAAATAAGATTCAACTAAATTTTTAAAGAAGGATTTAGGAAAATATTTAATGTTCTATTTAATTCACTAATTAAAGCCATTTATGTGATCCAGTTTATTTTACTCTGTTTATTCTGAAACTATAAGTATTTGAAGTGAAAAGTTTCAGTTGCATCTGTAGCATCTTCGATTTCACATTCTTACTAATTTTGCTGCTTCGTTTTTTGGCAATTAATCTATTCAACATTGCCTATATGTTACTGATTTATATATTGGGGTTTTTTTTGGCACTTAGGTTATTGAATAATACCACATTTTCTTTTTTTTTTTAAGTTTATTTATTTTGAGAGAGAAAGAGTGCGTGCACGCTAGCACACAAGCAGGGGAGGGGCAGAGAGAGGGAGAAAGAGAATTGCAAGCAGGCTCTGTACTGTCAGCACAGAGCCTTACATGGAGCTTGAACTCACGGAATTGTGAGATCATGACTTGAGCTGAAATCAAGAGTTGGATACTCAACTGACTGAGCTGCCCAGGTGCCCCTAAATAATATCACATTTTCTAACTCTTGCATCTACTTTTTTCCCTGCTGTGTGGCAGGCTCAGTAGGTATATTTAAAAGTGGGCCTGCCAAATACTATACACAAGGGGATTAATTATTAGTAGTTATTCATAATGTGGTTTTACTTTTTAATATTCCTTTACCAAAGTTAGCATTGAATCGTCAGAGACTGGTTTCTTTAAGTATATATACCAACATATTGGGTATTGTGTTCCCCTTTTCCACATAAATAATACCCCAGGTTATTTCTGTTGTCAGTGACAAAAACCTAGAACTATTTTTCCTAGATATTGGGTTCTTGATTGCCTTTGCATTTAATTTATGAGTCTTCTTTCACCTTGGTTTCTCAGCAAGGAGAACTAATGAAAATGAAAGGAAATGAAGAGTTTTCAAAACAAAGATTTGATATAGCTATTATCTATTACACCAGAGCCATTGAATATAGGTAAGAGCAAAATAGAACGAGATCCTTTTTGTGTGGCAGATCAAGTTAGAATGCTAGTCAGGAGAAATAAAAACAAGGCAAGGAATTAAAGAGTAATTTCAGTTTGCCAAGTGGAATAGATGTTCTCGCCCTTAGGCGCCAGAAGTATTAGGGATGGCCTGGGTCGATGAACTTAACCGAGCAGTAGAATTCAAGCAAGTCAGGCAGGATTGTGAATATTACTTCTACCCTACCCCATTTTCTCTCAAGCTTTCCAGTATAGGGTCATCTGTTTTTTTCTTGTTCTCATTTTGCCTTTAGCTGATATCTTCCAGATTGTTAACTGATCAAAAAGGGTTAGTTACTAATACTTAAGATTCCCATTAAAAATTCCCATTTGGGAAGTTTTGCTTCTTAAGAGGGAACTTTTAAAGGATAATAGTTGGGATTGTTGAGAGAAGGTGTGTATTTTTCTACCTCATCTTCTGTTTGCTCAGCTGCTAGAATTTTGTAGCATTCCTGCATGTGTAACTCATATTTGGTTCCTACTGACATATTAGCTGGGCCACCTAGTATTGTAGCAGCCTTTGGAGGATGTGTTGTAGACAGCTACTCTCTTTCGTGCCTTGCCCATCTCCATGGGGAATGAGTGACTCAAGGTAGCACACCACACCTGGAAGGCGGCTGCTCTGCTCTGAGGAAAGAAACAGATAAAACTAGAAAGGATAAAATGTGAAATGAAGCTGTTTAAAGTATTGTTGTAGTTTAAAGACTTTCAGAGTTCTTTGTCAAAGCGGTATAGTCCTGACTTATGTGAGTATAATTCTGTCCTTTGTACCTATGCCACACTTGTGGTTTGCTAACTTTTTATTATGCCTTATTTTATCTTCACAGCATCCCTATGAGCTAGGCAGAAATAGTAGAACATTTTGAATACAGGGAAATATAGATTGATTTGAATAAAGTTACTATGGTAGGAAGTGAAGGAACCAGGACTTAGCCAATTAGGTCTCCAAATCCTATATTCCTTCTGCTCTGCCACATAGATGTAAAGGTTTTGAGAAGTTTTTCATGCCTTATGTTTTCTGTGTGCTTTTTATTTGTTTTGTATGTAATGTACTTTCCTGACTAAACATTATTTCTTTTAAAGACCTGAAAATCACCTTCTTTATGGTAACCGAGCTCTTTGTTTTCTTCGCACTGGACAGTTTAGGTAAGTTGGTTAGAGTACCCCGGTCACTGAGCTATTATGCTAAACTACCCATTTTTGAGAAATATTTCTGTTTTGCAGGTAGACAAGAAAATCCTTCAGTAGTTTTGGCAGAAATAGTTAAATGGTTAAAGGGGCTCTATAGGCTTTATGTAGAACAACAATGACAGCAGCAGCTGTTGATTGAATGGATAACATGTATGCTTTTTTCAGTACTTTTACATGTGTTTCTTAATTCTCATAACACACTTAATAGGTAATGTTATTCTCCACGTTGAAATTTGGGGGGGCTCATACTATTAGTAGTGATGTCAGGATTTGAACACAGATCTTATCTGATGGTATCAAAGTTTGTGTTTATAATATCTATGTTACTCCCTCCCTTTTTTTTAAGTTTATTTATTTTGAGAGAGAAAGCACGAGTGGGAGAGGGGCAGAGAGAGTGAGAGAGAATCCCAGGTGTTCCTGTGTTACCTCCTTTTGCTCCTTTAATTGATCTTTATAATTCTGGAAGAATTTTTGCTGTTTCTTTCCTATATCTTGATATAAAAAATTAAGTAAATCTCACTTATAAGTGAAAGAAAGAAAAGATATTTACTGGTTTAGCTATGAGACTTGAATTATGATTTATGTAATTCAGTCTTAGTTTCTTATGTTGCATTGAGATTTTATGTATTAGTTGAGAAAGGTTGTTGACACTGTGCCATGATTTTGTTGTTCCTCAATTAAAAAATTTTAGGATAATATCACAAGCATTAGTAGTGAACAGTATATGCTATTACATTTAGTTATATCCTGCCATACTGTAAGATGGGCTTAGAGTGGCTGCAGGAATATATGCACTCAGTAGAAGAATATTACAAGCACAACAAGACAAACTAAAAAGCCAGTTTAGAGCTGGGGATCCTCAGAGTAAAGCTGCATAGGCATAAAGTCCTGTGAAGTTATTAGTTATAATTCATATTTGTGTTTGACCTTTCTGTTGCCAAAATAAAAGGAGAAAACCTGACAAGTTACATGAGATTTTTCACTGTTCATGAAGAAGGAGGACAGAAGTTGTTCGGGTGAAACAATTTTCCTGATGTTTAGTTCTGGAAGAAATGTCTTAGATGGCTTACAAGTAACTTGAATTGAGTGATGGACAAGAAAGAACCTCCACAACTTTTCTGTGAAAGCAGAAAACTCTGAAAGTGCAGTTTTGGGTTTCACAATTTTTTTGTGGCGTTTTCTGATGAAAGTAGAGAGTTTGATACCACTGATTTTTTAGTTAAAGTGCTTACATTGGGATGCGGGAGGGTGGGAGTGGGGAAGAGAGTATGTTCCAAGTATGTAGCTTTTAAAAATAACATGTGTTTTTCTTTTATTATAAACAGAACACATTCTCATGGTAGAAAATTTGGAAAATACGAGAGTTTAAAAAGAAGAAAATAAAAATCACCAGTAATCCAACCACCTCGGAGAATACCGCTGTATTAACGTTATGCAGCTTTTAGATGGCTTAAGCCGTGGATAAACCGAGGCTATCTAGACTAGAGGAATGGATGGGCTTGACACAGTCTTCCATCAATACCACTGTCCTCAACTGGTTCTGACAAGAAATGAGCTACAAATGTCCTTAGTTATTGCGTCTGGCTAGGTCCAGAATTGCAGATATCCTATGCTGTTTGATGGTGAATCTGTGTGCTTTCAAGATGAATAGGTTGGCAACTTGGCTAGCCTCTTGTGAAAATCGAAATGTTGATTGGGCAAAAGGTCATCCGCTCTGCATAGGGGAGCTCCGAGAGCTGAGAGGCCAGCCAGGGGGTTTCTGCCCTCTTTCACGAGTGTTGAATGCTAGACATTCAAGGAGGATCCTCTTAAAACTGTGCTGCAAACGAGGTGCATCAAAGTAGAAATACAGAAGCCAGGTAGCCTGGTGAGGTAAAGGTTAAAAGCAGGGTTGTGTGTCCATCCTTGTACTGACTTCCTGATGGTCTAGCTTGTGGTTCGACACCATCGAAGTTTTCACTAGAGGCAGGTCAGCAGCATTTCCTTCTTAGGTGATCACCAATATGTATTGGATGCCAATGTAATGTCAGAAATATTGTGCCACACGGGTTTGTTGGTGTTTCCCACCTTCTCACACATTGTTTACATGACTTGCTCAGTAACCTAGGGATGTTTTCTGAGTCCACAGTACGTTTCATTCCTGATTAAGTGAATAGATAGTGTAGATAGTGTGACTTCAGGAAGGAACACGTTGCCAGTGATTCACTCGTGTCATTGACAGCAGAAAGACCCATGCCCTTTAGCTGAGTTACCGTGGTTGAGATGTTTTGAAGGTCTCACATCTGAGGTTTGGTAGATCTGTCATGGGAATCTGGCTGAGCAGCTGTGGGACACCTGAGGGTAAAGCCTCCAGCCACCACCCCCCCCCCCCCGCCCCCGGCACTGTTCTGAGCACTTTACACACACAAGCTCAACAACCCTCCACGACCCCGTGAGGTGGTTGCTCCTGACTCTTTTTAGATGAGGAAACAGGAATGGGGAGGTCGAGTAAAGTGTTCTCAGATACTAGGTGGGTGTGATGGAGCCAGAATTTAAACCCAGACAGCCTGGATGCAGGGTCTTTACTACTAATCCCCATGGACGGGTGATGGTAGAATCAAAGGGTAATGTGAAAGCTGAAAAGAAAATTAAAAATAAATGCTTCAAATAGTCAATAAACATTAATATCCTTATAGGACATGCTGATTACAAACCGTGAGTCTTTTTTTCATGTCCATCAGATTGGCAAAAATTTTTAAAGCTTCATAATACCAAGTGTTTGAGAGGATGTGGAACAAAGGAAACTTGCGTACTCCGCCGGAGAAAATATAAATTGGTGCAATCACTTTGGACAGCAATTTGGCAAGGTGAAGATGTGCATACTCTGCAGCCCACTTCTAGGCTCATATCCTCCAAACTCAGACGTGTCCCCAAGAAGATACGTGCAAGCCTTCACGATAGCATTGTTTGTAAGAGTAAAGGAATGGAAACAACTCAAATGTCCATCAGTGGGGGAATGGATAAACAAATGATGGTATATTCATACAATGGAATCTTATGTAGCAGTTAAAATGATGACAATGCTGAGTGAAAAAGCAAGTTGCAGAATGATTTGTATGGTATGATGCCATTTATATAATGTTCAAAATATGCAAAATGACTTACATATCCACAATTAATACATAGTGTGTATTAAAACTTTTTAAAATGCATGGGCATGTTAAACACTAGGGGAGTGGCTGTCTCCTGGGGAGGGAAGGAGGGAAAAGGATCGGAGATAAGAAAGATGATACACAGTGGATGTCAACTGTAACAAAGTTCTGCAAAAAGATCTGAAGTGAATGTGGCAAAATGTTAAGATCTTGCTAAGCTGGTACATGGGTGTTGACTATATTAATGTTATTCTTTGTATTTTTATGTATACTTGAAATATGTGATAAAAAGTGATACAGTGAAATTGAAAATGCACATGATAAGATGAAAAAAGAAAAAAGCAGCATTCCCTAAACATCAAGGATAAAATAAGTGAAAAGTAATCTTGAAAGAAGAGAAATAATAAGTATTTTAAGACCAGAGGTGGGGAGCCGGATGTGAGGTGTGTGGGGAAAATGCTTCATTCAGAAATGGTCAAAGTGGTGGTGGTGTGGTTTTAATGCCAGATAGTCACAGTTTGTAAATCAGGGCACCTTTGGGTGAGTGTAGGTGAGGCCAAGAGCCCACCTGAACTCTTCCCATTCATCAGACACGTGCACCTCCAGGTCTGCAGATGTCGCACTTGGGGAATCCTTGGAACGGGATTGGGGTGAGGGGGGTGGTGTGTGTGGAAATACTCTATCTCCTGCTACAGCATCTGCTGAATACTTCAGGCTCAGGACTGTGCAGTGTACCCCAAAGTGCCTGGTGTGGCTGAGATGTCCTTTTATTCATGTCTTCCAGAAGTTTACTTTTCAAATATGATTTGGCAGTTACAGAGCATTATAGAGTGATAGTTTTTTTTTTAATGTTTTTATTTTTGAGAGAGAGAGAGCATGAGCAGGGGAGGGGCAGGGAGAGAGGGAGACACAGAATCTGAAGCAGGCTCCGGGCTCTGAGCTGTCAGCACAGAGCCCAACGTGGGGCTCGAACTCACAGACTGTGAGATCATGACCTGGGCTGAAGTCGGATGCTTAACCAACTGAGCCACCCAGGTGCCCCTAGAGTGGTAGTTTTAATTGAAGTAATCAGCTGTTTTTAGTTTAAAGGAGAATCTAGAAAAAGCAATTAGACATATCTATGGCTTCTGTAGTTATGGTACTTAAGGGAGGTATGTGATTAGGCTGTGCCTCCCTACTGTTTCATTCCTTCTGGTACTCACATGTGGAAATCTGCATTCTTTGATGGGATGTGATAAACTGTGTAAGGGGAAATGTAATTGGAGAAAGGGAAAGTTTAGCCTTGGATGTTTTTTTTTAATTTACTTTGGAAAATTATTGAGCTTTAAACTTGGTATTTACTTTGACCTTCACTATTTAATTACCCATCATAATACGTTCTCTTCTTTTAGATCCAACTTGTGATTAATAGCAGGAAGATAGACTTTAAATGACTTCTGTTTTTTTGTTTTTGTTTCTTTGGTGTCTTTCTGAATTTCTCTGAGGCCAGAGGCATAAATCAAGTCAATTGTATGTTCCTGCGAGAACTTAAAAAAATCCTAGTGTGTGGTGCTTGACTGGCTCAGTCAGTAGAGCATGTGTGACTCTTGATCTTGGGATCATGAGTTTGAGCCTCACATTGGGCCTAGAGCCTGTTTAAAAAAATCCTAGTGTGTGTGGGGAATGTCACTGTGAGTGTTTTGGTTTGGTGAATTTTTGCTCATGCTGCTCTCTTTCTTTTGCGGGCTCTTTATTTTTACAAGCTGCTGAATTTACTTTTGAAGCTTTTGAATTTATTTTTTCAGTCTTCTTTGTGCTTTTAAAAAGCAGTAATGCACATCATAAGAAGTTAAGAGTACAAAAGAATGAACTGAAAACTCTTGCCAAGCTCAGACCCCTGCCCTAATTCATCTTTTCAGATCCTTATGTGTTTCCATAACGTCTTATGCCTATATAAGCGCTTATTATGTTGAATCAAATGCAGTTGCCATTTTTATAAGTCAGAATATAGGCAGTTTCGTTTGGTTCAATGTAATGTTCATATGTGTGTGTGTGTGTGTGTGTGTGTGTGTGTGTGTGTGTTAAAATATATTCCTTGTGTGTGTGTTAAAATACATATATTTTAACATAGGAGCATGCTCTACACACTGTTGCACTTTTTTCCACCTAATACTTAAATCTTGGAGCTTGTTGCATGTCAGTGTATATAGAGATACACCCTTGTTTATGTTCATGGCTCCATAGCCTTTTACAAAATGGATTACTCATGCTTTGGTTAGTTTGTATTAGAATATAAATTATTTCTAGTTAAAAATATTACAGCTCTGTAATGATTATCCTTTTACTTATATTCTGCACTCAGGTACAAGTATATCTGTAGAGAAATTGCTGATTGCTTTTACTTGGATGAAAGAGTTTATATAATTTTAATTCCAGATGATAACTTTTGATATTATAGTGTATGTGTTTATTCAGTTGATGGTTATCAGTCACTGCTTATTTGGCAGTGAATGACCATTACATCTGAATCCTGCTTTTGTCGCTTCGTTGTAAGATCTGTGAACTTGAGGAGGAGTATTACTATTTCTTTGTTGGTCTGGTCAGTCCCTGATAGTGATGACTTATAATAGGGAATGAAAAAAGTAATAATCCTTTTATGTCTTGCAAAGTCCTTACATATATTGTGATTTGAGAGAGTCAATAAATAGCATCCCCTGTCCCTCCCAAGTCCAGAATCAGTTAAGAGATGGAAACAGAAGACAGGCAAATGGTGATCCAGTCTTACCTCTAATGCTGATCCAGTTTTTAGAGAACAGAGCTTTATCAGGATAGTCTCATAGCTAAGTGACTTATTCATCCATGATCACAGACAGAACTGGCTACAGCGACCTTTATGAACTTTAAGCTTGGAGGAAAAGGGAATCTGGTGTTATGATGGTGTTCAGTAGAAGATTCCAAAGAGAAAAAGAAGAGGCTACGCCACTATGATTTGTGCCCCTCCCCCTCCACTAGGTAGTTATTATTCATCCTCCGGGGAAAAGTTAGGGGTGGGGAAGGAGATAGCTCAGAAATGGTTCATCTAGCAAATCCACATGGAAGCTAGAGGAGGGGACAATACGTATTCATTCCTAACATTTTAAGGCAAAATGTAGTACGTCATATATGAAGAAATAGGTGAAGGGGCTGGAGAGAGAACACTTTGCCATGTAACAGGTATTCAGTTGGATCATCTAGGCTAGAACTCTCTCTTACCTTACCCTGTGTTCAGTACTCTCACCATGTCACACAGTCTTTAAGAGTAAGTAGCCATTTGCATTTCTTGTTTCCTGTTTTCAGAGATGTATTGCTCAGGGTATTGCTGTTCCTAAAGGCATACCTGCTCTCCAGAGTGTTTAGGTTTCAGGCTGTACTAGGTTGGATGAGCAGTAACCCCATGTAATTTACTATGCCCAGTTTGTTTTAGTAGGAGGATGTGGTCATGTGCTAGTAAATGTGAAAATGTTAGTGTTTTTATATATTTATATACACAGGCACTAATGAATACAGTATTTACAACATGATTGTAATATAGTACTATGGTTGTAGTATTGTATATTATATTAATTATAATAACAGTAACATTCAACATTGATTCAGCCAGTATGATGGGAGTTCTGCTTTTAGCTCTGTCAGAAATGGGCAGAAACGGACATAGTTCCCACTGTATTCTAGACGGTGGGCCAATGGTGGGAGGGAGGATGTTGTATTCATGTTATTAGTAGTGTGCCGGGTGGCCTGAATACAGAGGAGGAGGGGAGTGGTGGTCAGGGGCGAGACCAGGGAGGGTCTTGTAGGCTTCATTAAGACTGTTGGCCTTTAAGAACATCAAGAAGTGAGTAAAAGATTTTAAATTGAGGGGAGATGGCACGATTAATACCTTAAAAAGATCAGTCTAGTTGTAGTGAGGAGAATGGGTTTGGAGGGGATGCAGAAAGAATGTGGGTTAGGAGGCTATTGCAGTACTCTAGGCCAGAGATGATGGTAGCTTGGAGCAGGGTAATGGTAGTGGAAATGGAGAAGCGGAAGGATTTGACATACTTTGAAAGTAGAAGGGACAGAGGTTGCTTATGGTTTGGTGTTTGGAACTATTATGAAGTTTCTGCCTTCAGCCACTTCATAGATTATAGGCTTACTCTGTAATACTGAGCTCACTAGAAGAGATACATTTGTAGGAAATAGAACTTGACTTCACTCTTGGACATCCTGATTTAAAGTGTCCTTGAAGGATTCCAGTTGGAATGTCACATCGGCAATGAGTTAGGTGGGTCTGCCACTCTAGGGAGAGGTTTGGGCAGGAGACAAATACTGGGATAGTTAACCTAGATGATTTGAAGTTGTAGATGTGGGTGAGGTTGCTTGGGGAGACGGTTCTCAACTTTTATTGCGCCCTGGAATTGAGCTTGGAAGAAATACCCCCAACCCAGAGATTTTTGATTAATTGGGCTTCTAGCAGCACCCCCCATATAGTACTCATGTGTAACCAAGGCTGAGGCCCACTGGTCTAGAGTGAGGATGAGCTGAGAACTAGGACTGAGCCTTGAGGGACACAAATAGTGGCCAATTAAGGGAAGATGAACCTGCGTGGAGACTGTTAAGAGGTAGCCAGAGAGGTAAGAGGAAAACTGGAAGCGTGATGTCATGAAAGCAAGAGGGAGAGAGTGGCCAGTAGTGCCTGTTGCTGAGAAGCCAAACGGAATTTAGATTGATCAATATGAACATCTTCTAGTTCCCATAGGGAGTCCCATAGTCCCATAGGGAATGTCTTATTCATTAGGTTTTAAGCTTGGAATGGATGCTGGGTTGGAGTGGGTTGAGATAAGAGGAAATGTAACAGTATAGGCAGCTGTTAAAAGTATCTAGGGAGAGAAATAATGAGACGAGATATGCCATTCTGTCATGATGTGTTTGGTTGCAAATAGTAGAAAACCCAGTTTAAATGGTGAAGAAAACTTAACCTCGTTCAAAAAATCCAGAAGAACGTGGCTCTAGGGTTGTGTATTTAGTTGCTCAACAATGTCCTCAAAGACCTAGGATTTTTTTAGCCCCACTATGTGACTTGGACCTTAGTCTGGCTACTGTATTTCAGACGTTAAACTGGACATTCTAGTCTCCAGCAAAAGAATGGCTCATGCAATCTTCAGAAAAAAGAAAAGTACACATACTGCGAAGCATATGATTCATAAGTATATAGGTTGAATTTTCAGAAACCTTACATGTGTAAGGTCCCGGCACCTTACATGGGTAAGATCGGCACCCAGATCACAGCCCCAGAAGTCTGCTTTTTTCCTCTTCCCAGTCTGCCCACCTCCTCCCCCAGGATAACTACTATCCCAGCTTCCAACGCTACGGGTTAGTTTTGCCTGTTTTTGTGCAATGTAAATAATCATATGGTATGTGCTCTTTTATGTTTGGCATTCAGCATTGTTTTTGAGATCCATATTGTTGCATGTAGTTGTAAAGTGTTCATCTATTGCATGAATATACCACATTTTATCCATTCTAATGTTGATGGGCATTTGGGTAGTTTCTAGTATTTGGCTTTTACAGATAGTATCATTGTGAACATACGTATTCATTTCTGTTGAGAATATAATTAAGGAGTGGAGTTGCTGGGACGAAAGTATGCTTATATGCAGCTTTCCTACATAATTTCCTGTCTGGTTGTATCATTTTATACTCCTGCCAGCAGTATATGAGAGTTTCAGTTCCACGTCCTCACTGACACTTACTATTTTGTGTCATTTCATTTAGACATTCTGATGGGTATGTAATGACACATTGCTGTGATTTTAATTTGCATTTCCTTAAGTTGATCAAGGATATTTAAGTTGAGCATCTTTTCATACGCTTATCGACCATTTGGATATTCTCTTTTGTGAAGTGCCTGTTTGGATATTTTCTTTTCTTTTGAGTTGAATGTCTTATTCATTAGGTTTTAAAAAAATTTATTTTGGATATGAGTCATTGGTCAAATATATGTATTACAAATAGCTTCTCACATTCTGTGGCTTGCCTTTTCACTTTTGATGTTTTGTTTTCACAAACAGATGACACTAACTTCAATATAGTGCCATGTATCAGTTTTTTCCTTTATGATAAGCACTTTTTGGGTTCTGTTTATAACCTTTGCTTTCTCTAACATCACCAGAATGTTCTGTTTCTTTCAAAAGCTTGATTTTTTAACTTTCACACTTAGACGTATAGTCCACCTGGGGTTGGTTTTTGTATTTAGTGTGAGGTAGGGTTCAGGATGGACATGGATGTCTAATTGACTCATCACTGTTTCTTAAGAATGTATGTTTTCTCCATGCACAGCAGTGCTCATCTTTGTCAAGTAGATCAGGTGACTATATGTAAGCATCTGTTTCTGATTTGTTTGTACTAATCTGTTGGTCAGGTCATCTGTCTTTAGATAGACTTTTTTTTTTTTTTTTTAACTGTATATAGTCTGGTAGAAGCTACTGCTATCTGGCAATGTAAGTTACCTAGCTTTATTCTTTTTTTAAGAGTGATGAGCCCTCTGAGCTCTCATTGGCCAGCTCTGGGTTATAGGACTACCTCAAAACTAGTCAGTGCAAAGGAGAGTGAGATTGCTGTGATTGGCTTACAATAATTATAATTATCACCCTCGTTTTACATGTGAGAAAGCGGGCCAGAGAGGTTAAGAACTTCCTAAATAATCCCAAATTGAGTTAGCGATTGTACTGAATTTAACTTCCATCTGTGTTTCAGTTTTCAGGCTCTGTCCGCTGCAGCTTAGCTGATGTGTGAAAGATCTGGGAATTATATTTTTGGAGATCAGAAGTCTGGCTGACACGCAAAAATAGTGCAGAAAAACCAGGCAAATAATAACAAGTTTGGCATAGATGTAGATAAGATATGTGCAGGAAATAACTCCAGAAATAAGAAAAGTAGTTATTCCTGGGTAGTTGCGATTGTGACTCTGGGTGACTTTTTCCTTTTGTTTTGCTTTTCTGTATTTTCCAAATTTCCTATAATGGACATATATGGATTTTTAAAAGTTAAAAAATTATTTTAAACTAGGTTATTTTTGGAAAAGTCAAGTACAAATAGATACACAATATATAATGCCTTTATTAAATACATAAAAATGAATATTTATTTTTCTTTTCAGAAATGCACTTGGTGATGGAAAGAGAGCCATTATTCTAAAGAGCAATTGGACAAAGGTAGATTTCTTTTATATTTACATTCAGCAAGTAATGCCGTATAATTTTGTGAGAAATCTGTGTACAGGATGTGAATTTATATGTAAAAATGCTGGATAAAATTAATGCAGAGCTCAAGAATGTGAGAGGGAAATCTTCAGTTCCATGATCAGAAAGGATACTTCACACAACAGTGAGGTCCTGCATGTCTGAGGAGGACAGGTAGCCCATAGGAGTGTTGAGGGTCTGGAGGGTACTTGAGTGATTGAGATGTCAGTATCTGCATTTTCTGAATTGGTCAAAGACCTTCCTATGAAAAATGAAACTTAAAACCTAGAATGAATTATAGGAGACTGTCTTTATGACCTTGAGGTGAGAAAGGATTTCTTAAATAATACACAATGCACAAATCTGGGGTGGGGGAAATCTAGTAAATTTGAATATATCAAACTTAAAAACTACTGTATGTCAAAAGACACCATGAATGAAATCATAGTCTGGGAGAAGATAATTTGTCATATAGATAACATATATAACTGATAGGATTTATGTCCAGAATATGCAAAGAACTACAATAAATAAGAAACCCAGTAGAAAATGGGCCAGCGAAATAGATAGGCACTTTGCAGAAGAGAAATCCTGAATGGACAATAGAAATAAGTTATGTTTTGTTTCCTAGAAATTAAAATTGTACAGTTAGAAAAATGAAACCAAGAGAGCAGAGTAGAGAGCTTCCAAACAGCCCTTCATATACATGAGTAAATAAAACAATGTGGTATTATTAGGTACTTTAGATTGGCAAATTAAAGAGACCCACAGTCCCAAGTGCTGGTGCATGTGTGTACTAACAGGAACCCTCCGTAAACTGGTGGGTGAGAATTGGTTGCAGCCAACTTGGAGATCACGATCATATGCTTATGCTGTTGT
Source organism: Panthera uncia (assembly GCF_023721935.1). NCBI lineage: Eukaryota > Metazoa > Chordata > Mammalia > Carnivora > Felidae > Panthera > Panthera uncia. Next base: position 8,048,380 of record NC_064810.1, on the reverse strand, counting down.
GATTATTTGATTCTAAGTGTGTGTGCCCCACAAACATTCTTGCAATATGTGCGCATGGGGAGATATACAGAGTGGTCATTGTGGTGGTGTTTTTAATGGCACAGAACTGCAGATACCTACATATCCATTGATGAAGCAGTGATGGATGTGGTATTTTCACTTGATCAGAGTTGTAACTCTCATCTGATCTGGCCCTCTTCTTAAACACCCATTATGTCACTCCTACCCCTCTCTCCCTTGTTCACTGTGTTGACCTGTTGGTCTCCTCGCTGTTCCTTACATATGCCAGGCACTCCCAGTTTGTACTTGTTCTTCCCTCTGCCTAGAATTAGAATGCCTTTCCCCAGAGTTAGCTCTCTTATTTCCTTTCATTTTTTACTGAAAATTGTCTTCTTAGTGAAAACTTTTGGCTGTACTACTAAAATGGCAAGCCTGCCCCTGCCTAGACATTTGCTGCCCTCTTTCCCTGCTTTACTTTTTTTCTTCTTGGCATTTATCATTATTGAACAACTCTGTGTGTTATTTCAACTGTGCTTACTGTGTGTCCTCCTATACAACGTGAGCTCAATGAGGACAGGTTTTTTTGTTTGTTTGGTTCACTCTTGAATCTAGACTGCCTGGTTTTTATTTGGTTTTATTTCTTTCATTAAAAAAAATGCAAAACAAATACAACAAAATCTTAGCATTTATTTCTGGGTGTTATATTGATCACTGTATTTTCCTAAATCATAAAAATACCTGACTTTTAAAAAAAAATTTTTTTGAATGTTTATTTTTGAGAGAGAGAGAGAGAGCATGAGCAGGGGAGGGGCAGAGAGCAAGGAGACACAGAGTCCAAAGCAGACTCCAGGCTCCGAGCTGTCAGCACAGAGCCCGATGTGGGGTTCAAACTCAAAAGCCATGGGATGATGACCTAAGCCGAAGTCAGCCGCTCAACCAACTGAGCCACCCAGGCGCCCCCTGACTTTTTTTTTAAGTGGAGCTTCAGATAAGACACAGAAAGACATGTGTTTCAGACTTCATTCTTGGCTTTTTGTTTTTAAACCAGAGTGAATATAATCATAGAATTTTAGAGTCCCCCAAGTTGTGATTCATGTGGCCAAGGAGTTTGTATCAGAGTCTGGGGACTGTGAAATTCCCCAGGTGGACTTCTGCATCCAAATTTTGGAGTCTGTTTTTAAATGCCTCATTTTACAGATGAAGATATTGAATTCCAGAAAGGCAAAGGGACTTTTGCACGTAAAGACAAAACTGGATTGAGAATCCAGCATTGGATTTGCTTCTGTTTTAGAGTGATCAGTTTGTCGCTATTTTTATTTCCAGTCATTGTTGTACTTGATACAGAAATTTGTTGATCACTGAACCTGCATTTGGCATGTGCTCTGTAAACACTTACAGAATGTATGGATGATAGAATTCTTAACACCGAAACCCAGACCCTGAAGTTGGTTTTCTGGAGTTACCTTTTGCTATTTCAGTCTAGTATCGATTGAAAAAAGAGTACTACAACTTTCTGAATTACATTGAAGACTGTTACATTATAACAGTTACATTGTAGAGTGTTTATTTCTGGATTAATTTATTGAGCAGAAAATACTTTTTAAAAAAAGACTTTAGTTTTTAATTTGTTTTCTATTTATTAAGACTATTTTTTTAGAGCAGATTTGGGTTCCCAGCAAAATAAACAGGAAGGTAATTTCCTATAAGTCCACACACATGCATAGCCTTCCCCATTGTCAGCCTCCCCCGTTATCAGCATCCTCCGGCTGACTGGTGCAATTTGAGAATTGATAAATCTACACGGGTACATTATAATCACCCCAAGTCCCTAGTTTCTCTTAGTGTTCATTCCCTAAATGTTAGGCATTCTGTGGATTTGGACATAGGTATAATGACATTTATCCATCATTATGGTTTATACAGAGTATTTTCACTCTCCCCAGTATCCTCCCGATCTGCCTGTCCATCCTCCTTTCCCTGACCCAGTCCCTGGCAACCGCTGATCCTTTTACTGTCTCCATAGATTTACCTTTTCCAGAACACAGAGTTGGGATCATACAGTATGTAGCTTTTCTCATATTGGCTTCTTTCACTTAATAATACTCCTTTAAGTTTCTGCCATGTCTTTTCATGGCTTGATGATGCTTTTTTCTTAGTGCTGAATAATACTACCTGCCTGGATGCACCAGTTTATTTATCCATTCACCTACTGAAGGACATTTTTGTTGCTTTCAAGTTTTGGCCATTAGGAATAAAGCTGCTGTAAATATCTATGCGCAGGTTTTTTTGCGGACACGTTTTCAGCTCCTTTGGGTAAATACCAAGGAGTATGATTGCTGGATCACATGACAAGAATGTGTTTAGTTTTTTAAGGAAATGCCAAACTGTTTTTCAAAGTGGCTGTAACCTTTTGCGTTCCTACGCCGCAAATGAGAGTTCCTGCCTCTCCGTATCCTCAGCATTTGGTGGTGTCAGTGTCCTGAATTTTGGCCTTCCTAATAGGTGTGCAGTGGAATCTCGTTCCAATTTGCATTTCCCTAATGACATGATCTTTTCATGTGCTTATTTGCCACTGTATACCTTCCTGGATGAGGTGTGTGTTAAGATCTTTGGCCCATGTTTAAGTGGGTTTTCTTATGGTTGAATTTTTAAGAGTTCTTTGTATATTCTTGAGTAACAGCCCTTATCAGATGTGTCTTTGCTAAATATTTGCTCCTGGACTGTGGCCTCTCATTTTCTTGACAGCAGTTTTCAGAGAGCAGAAGTTTTTAATTTTAATTAAGTCCAGCTTATCAGTTATTTCTTTCATGATCCATGAAAAAGTTATCACCGTTTTTTGCATTTTACATTTAGGTGTGTGATTCATTTTTAGTTAATTTTTGTGGAGAGTGTAAGGTCTAGATTCATTTTTTTTTTTTTTTTTTTTTTTTTTTTTGCATGTGGATGTCCCACCATCATTTGTTGAAAAGGCTCTCTTCATTGTATTGCCTTTGTTGCTTCGTCAAAGATCAGTTGACTATAATTATGTGGGTTCATTCATTTTATTTAAATAGGGTTATTTTGTGATGATTGCAAAAATATTTATATAGATGCTAAACACAAATCCTAGTAAGTATTAAAAAAATATGGTAAGTACAGCTAGGCCATTTTTTCTTTTATTTTACCAGAAAGGAGTGCTCATTGAAGGGTAGCCTAAACTGCAAAAGCAAAGGTAGACTGTACAAGGTGCATTCTGTACTTCTACTTTAGATTAACTATGAGCCTGAGTCTGTTGAGTCATGCCTCTAGGGTATAAACCTGTATAGAAGGTATTCTTTAGATTCTGTGAAGGTGAGCCATTGTTCCCCCTTCTTTCCAGATAGAGAAGACTGGTACAATGTCAACTGTCCTACACATGCTTTCAAGCTTAAGAGAGGGTATATCATTGTATCACAAAGAGTGGGAATGTTTATAGTCAACAGACATTTGTCAGTAATCCCCGTGCATTGTCTTTTGGTATTGTCATATAGCATACAAACCAGTAGCCTCACAGATGCCCACAAGAACCTTTTAATATTGAGGGGGTTTATTTTGTGAGTGACCAAACCTAACTCCGATTTGGCCTAAGTAGTTGGTTCATGTAATTGAAAAGTCTAGGGATCAGCTTCAGGCATGGCCTGATCCAGGTCTGCATCCATTTTCTTCCTGTTCTCAGTTTTGCTTTCATGTGTTTTTTTCATTTTCAGTCTTTTTTTCCTCTGTTTTCATTCTGTGTTTCTTTTTGGGTAGTAGTGTCTGTAGTGTCTAATCTGCCCCAGTTTTCATCCCATGTATTTTTCATCTTAAATGCTTTAACTTTGGAGTTTCATTTTGAGTATTTCTTACTTATTTCACATCTTAATATGTTCAGTCTTTTAGCTCCTTAAGCATATAGAATATGTTTATAATAACTGTCCTAATGTTCTTAACTACTAACACTATCACCTGTGTCATTTCTGAGTTATTTTCAGTTGACTTTTTTTTCTCTTCCTTGTAGATCACATTTTCCTTATTTGCATACCTAGTAATTTTTTATTGGACATAAGACATTGTGAATCTTACCTTGTTTGTTACTGATGTTTTTGTGTATCTGTAAATATTTTTGAGGTTTGTTTTAGGATACAGTGAAGTTACTTGGAAACAGTGTAATTCTTCCGAGTCTTGGTTTAAGCTTTGTTAGGTGGGACCATAGTGGTATTTGGTCAAGGGCTATCGTTTTCTTCACAGCTGGGGCAAAATTCTTCTGAGTACTCTACCTGTTATTCTATGAATTATGATGTTTTCCACTTTGGTTGGTGGAAACAGGAATTATTCCTGGCCCTGTGAGAATGCTGACTGTTGGCTTTCAAGTGGTTCTTTCCTTGATTTGGGTTTTGGGTGGTTGCCTTGCATGCACATACTGACTAGTACTCAGTTGAAGTCTCAATGCAGGTGGACTGTGTGAGGATCTCTGGAGTTCTCTGTGGAGCAGTCTCCTCTCTGGTCTTCTGCCCTGTGAATTTGCACTGCCTTGGCTTTCCTGGACTGCTGGTGCTGTCTCTTGAACTGAGACTGCGGGCCCTGTCTGGGTTCCTTTGCCCTGTGCCATGGCATAGAAATTCCATTCAGCAAGGTGGAGCAGTCATAAGGTTTATTTTGTGTGTTTCTTATGTCTCGAGGATCACTCTCTTTTGTTGCTTGGTATTCAACGTCTACAAACCTTTATTCCATATATTTTGTCCTTGTTTGTTTTAGGCAAGAGCATAAATCCAAATCTCTGTTACTGCAGCTTGAGCAGAAGTGGTAGAGCGTAGGCTCTCCTGGCTTCATTTTGAAAAGGACTTTTACCATGTAGTGGGAGCCCCAAACTGATATCCTTAATAGCTGTTAATTCTAGTGCAAAGAGAACCTCTTTTAATATCTGTATAGAGCACCTGAGGGATGCCTCAGACTGATCCCGATTGAGCCGTGTGCCCACCAGCAGATTGATCCTACAACCTGGAAAACGGTGCATTTCGATTGGCCAGGCTCCTGGATCACAGCTGCACTCTTCCCTGTTTATTGTTGAGATGGAGCGCTAGTCCCAGCCCTGCCATTACAATACAGAGTAGGGACGTGGTGGCACCCGAAAAGAGGGGCTGCTCGGCAGATGGACAACAGGGAGTTTCTATATATGTGCTACACAATGAGGTAGTGTCAAAGAAGAGCAAAGCTTTGTATTGCAATTGGGTTCAGGAAGCTCTGAGATACCTTTAATTTAAGCTTCCTTCACATAACTTCAGCAGCGATACCTGAATAAGCTCCTTTCTCAAATGATAGACATTATAGTAGGTTTTATAGAGTTTGGGAAGAGGACCCAGCAGCAGATGAGGACAGTTGCCGGGGGCAGGGGGAGGGGGGGTGCGGATAAGAGAAAGAAAAGGCGCTTTCTACAAATTTAGCAGGTATGGTTTATAATCTCATAATTTCTAATGCTATGAATTTTTATGCAGTTACCTAAATTTCAAAGTTGGAATATTCCTAGGGGATAGGATTTTGGTTTTGTAGCATATCTGAGAGATCTATCTTCATATGCCTTTTGAGGAAAAGCAGAGTTTAAGCAAATGGAATCAGAATTGGGATCTTTAATCTGAGCCTAAATAGTCTGGCTATAAAAATGCTTCAGAACTCACAGATTGGGTTGGTGCACCAGAGTAGGATTATATATATGCACCGAACCTGCATAAACAAAGGTCCTCATGGTTGTTTACAGCCTGTTTTAGTGAAAAGTTCATCTTTCTTAAAAGGGTCATTTATCTCTGATTTAGTAGTTTCTTATAGAATGAGAATGTTGTTTGTAAAATGTGGAGTAAGGAGGAAAGAGCTGTGGGCCCAGAGTCAATAGGTCAGGATTCTTTGGTTTGCCTCTACACAAATGTGCCATTAGGGCAGTTTCTAGCCTCTTTCACAGGTATGTCAGTTCCCAAGTGGAGATACTGTACCTACAACAGGAGCTCAGTTTGTGAGTAGGTAGAAGAGGGGGTGGTTGAGTTAGCCCCAAGTTTGGTAATACTAGCTTTCTAGATTAAAATGTTCATCCTTGATATAGAAGATTTCCCAGAGTGCATAAATGGGGCCAGCCAGGACTGTGGTTCTATAGCAAACAAAACAAAACAGGAAGCCCCGATCGTTGGAATTGAGTAGATCTATGGTTTTTGGACCTTTTCTTCAAGCCAAGAACTACACCTAGAGATAAAAAATGAAAAGCTGATTGAGAGAGGTGGATGGAAGGTCTAGCCTAGGTGTACCCCTTATCTGTAGCCATGCTGTCAGAGGGGTTGCAAAACTTCTGTATAAGCTGATTTTCCTTCCAGCTCTAAAATCTGTGTGATTTCCAAAGTGTAGAGAGTGTAATGACTTAGAGACTATTACTGCCTTAAAATATTTTCAAAAAAATTAAGTTACTCCTATGTAATGAATGTTTTTTTGTACTTTATTTGGCACAAAATAATATATTGCATTCTTTACTAGTAAAATATAATAAAGGTTGAATTATTTTCTTTGTGGGCATAAAAATCTCTTAAGCAAAAATACTGATCTCTAGTTAAAATTATTATAAATACTATTCATTACTTTTCATTTTAGCTCATTTAAGTAATTTTATTTCCTGAGAGGTATTAACATTTTAAAAAAATTTTCACTGATAGGGTCCTAATCTAACATTTTAAGTAATTAGTTTTTAAGCAAAATATTTTTCCTTATCTATTTTCTTTAACTTAAGCATATTTTTGAGAAAAAATTAAATTTATCTTTTGGAACAGGGTCATTATCGTTATTGTGCTGCTCTTTCTATGCTGGGGGAATATGACTGGGCCCTGCAAGCAAACATAAAAGCTCAAAAACTCTGTAAAAATGACCCTGAGGGAATCAAGGATCTAATTCAGCAGCATGTAAAGTTACAAAAACAAATAGAAGACCTGCAAGGTATTTCACCTAAGATTCTTTGGTTACAGTCGAATTCCCTTTAAAACTTTTGAAGGTGGGTTTCTTGGATTAATGGAGGACCATAAATCAATTCTCAGGTGATTTGTACTTTGTTTTGCTTTCTTGGTCAAGTCACTTAAGTTTTCCATTTCTATCTGTGTAGAAGTACATTAGTGTTCTATTCCATTAGGTAATTACAAATGATTTGTATCTTTTAGTTGAAACAGACAACAACAAATTATAATTTGTTCTTCTGTAGATTTTGAATAAAGTGAAGCCTTTTGAAATAAAATTGTTTAAAATTTTTTCTTCTATGGTTATAGTTACTTCCTAAAGAAAGAACCCTTCAGTAGAGTTGTTTGATGTTCACACCAAGTGTGTGGCTCATTCTATAGCATGCTGACCACATATGCATATATACATCTGTATATGGATATGTACACATACCAGAAATTGGCTGTGTGGGCTAGGAATTCAAGATTTTCATTCTCTCGTTTTCTCTCCTAAGTGATTTTGTTTTCTCCAATGCCCGAAATTTCCTTACTCTATACTTTCACCATATAGGTCTTTGCTGTTTTTTCTTCTTTGGGTATTTACTGTCTTAGGAAGCTGAGCTGAGATGTTATCATCCAACTTAACGTGATTGTAAGATTGTGAGCTCCTTGAAGACAGATACCATCTCTGGTTCAGATTTATATACTGCTGCAGCTAGTCAATGATCACATGTAACGGGATGTCAAATCAGGCTGTATAACAATTTGGTGAAGCCATCCTAAAACTAAAAACATCTGGAAATACAAAATTATTCAGGTTTATTTTTCCAGTTCTGTAAATTTGATGCTCTGTCAGCTTAAAGGAAAGTTTAAATCTCTTTAAAGTATGTGTTGCTAATCCTCTGATTACTATGCGTGTGTGTGATTGATTTTTATAGGTCGAACACCAACTAGGAATACAATTAAAGCTTTTTATGAAAGCAGGTGAGTTAACATCTCTCAGGTCTGTAGCTGTTACTTGGGATGGCTTTGCCTTGTAAGTTTAAGAATCACTATGTATGATGCTTTGTAGCTAATGGCAACCACGGTAAAGTTGGGGAGGGGAAGGACCCGGGTTTGTGCCTTAAGATCAGGTGACCCATGAATTGTCACATTTGTTTTGTGGACTGTTTTACTGAACCATTTCGTATGTATTTATGGGAGATCTGTAGCCTAAGCCTAGGGGAAAAGAGCTGTGTAATATTACTTTCATTTCACTCTACTCGTATGGGAACAGTTTTTGTAGTGACGATCCTGGCAGCAGAGAATAAGGACAGTCTGTACCTTTAAGTCTTAGCTGCTATCCTGGAAACATCTGTCTCCAGCCTCCCAGTATCTTTTGAAAGGCTAAGACACTTTCTGTTAGAAATAAGCAACAGGCAGATTTTAATATGCTCACAAACAAAGAGCAGCCTGGGTCCTACGTTTGTTACTGGGCAATTAAAAGAGATTATGCCTTTTCCTCCATGCTTTAGATATCTAAGATATCGAAGCTGTTAAATTTATTTATTTTTTATTTTTTATTTTTAAAAATTTTTAATGTTTTATTTATTTTTGAGACAGAGAGAGACAGAGCATGAACAGGGGAGGGTCAGAGAGAGAGGGAGACACAGAATCTGAAGCAGGCTCCAGGCTCTGAGCTGTCAGCACAGAGCCCGACGCGAGGCTCGAACCCACGGACCATGAGATCATGACCTGAGCCGAAGTCGGATGCTTAACTGACTGAGCCACCCAGGCGCCCCTAAAGCTGTTAAATTTGAAACAGGGAGACTTACTTGAATATTAGAAACCAGAATATATTATTAAACTGTTCTTAATCTGTTTTGAGTTTTCACTACCAAATTGAAAATAACATTTATGTATAAAGCCCAATCTCAGAGGTAGATTCTTTCTAAAACAGTATTACCGTGCTTTCAAGGGAAAAAAGGTGATAGTTGCTAAAACTTGTTTCTTTGAAGGATAACTTTTTTAAAATTCATGCTAATCAGGGGCACCTGGGTGGCTCAGTTGGTTAAGCATCCGACTATGGCTCAGGTCATGATCTTGCGGTTTGTGAGTTTGAGCCCCACATTGGGCTCACTTCACTGTTGTCGACCTGTCAGCACAGAGCCGGTTTCCCATCCTCTGTCTCCTTCTCTGCCCCTCCCCCTCTTGTGCTCTCCCCAAAATAAATAAATATTTTTAAAAATTATTTTAAAAAATGCATACTAATCAGTATAAAAAAATTTAGTATTTCTTTTATTCCCCATTTCAGGGCCTACATACCTAGTTTATCAGCACCTGCATTTAGTACTTCACTTAACTTCGTGGAAACTGAAAAAGATTCCAGAAAAACTAACCACGAAATGGCAAACGGTGGTAATCAGAATCTAAAGGTAGGTTTAGTTAAAAACTAAAATTAAAATTATTTCAAGTTTAGAAAGTCTCATGTTTTTACAATATTTTGGTGATAATGGAAGCTAAATATTTTGGTGATACAAATCCCTTTTTGCCTATTGATACCAAGAGAATGATTTTCTTTTCTTTTTTTTTCATTTTCTTTTTTAGTAAATATTCCAACTACCTCCTTCAACTACATGAAGATGATAGTCACAGTTTCTTTTGAAATCACATTTGTGTGTTTTCAAAAATCTTTTTTTCTAAATTTCATTTTTCCTCTTGGATAAGTTCTTTTTGTATGCTTTTCCTGCTTTACATGTCTCTCAATCAAACAGCCACTTAGGAATGAGTGACAATGGGGTCTGGTGGCCATGTCACCCCACTGCTTACAATGCTTTGGATTTTTCTTTTCCTCCCTTTCCCCTTTTGTATCTACTTGGCCTTTGGCACCACACCAGCCTGCCCACCGGCTTGTGTTGCATTGGGCCTGGGAGGCCTGCCATCCCCATCTCTGCCCGAAATATTTCTGCAGCCTCTGTGGTGCTTCCCAGCAGTGGTCCCCAGGCTTTATTCCCTGCTGTGTGCACCAGCACCCAGGTCTGATGGTTTGTGAGGGCGCCTCTAGGCCTTCCAGTCTGCCTCTGTGATCAGCGTCTATATCTCCATTTTCTTCTGAACAGTAGTATATTAAAAATTCAGCAGGTATCACCAAGTACACATTCATATTTCTTTCTAGGATTTGAGAGGAAAAAAGGAAAATAGTGTTTTGGAGTAGGTGGCTAGGAGGCATTGAAGGGAGCTTTGCCAACTCCCTGTATAGTCCTTTTATTGTTAATAATGAATATCTCAGAGGCTGTACTCAGGGAAAGAAGCATAAGGAAAGATATGATAGTATTTATTAAGTACACTTATTGAACAGACTTGTTAGGCATCATGCCAGGTGTTGGAAATAGAATGGTCTTCTTGTTTGTTTATTCATTTAGGCCTAATAACCAGCTGGTTATTTTAGGCACTTGGGTAAATTCTGTTCTATTTTATTATTTAGCTATTGAATTCTTTATGGCTGTATTTTTTTTTTTTTTTTAATCTCACTAATTTTATTTTCATGGCTAGGTGGTAGATGAAGCTTTGAAGGTAGATGATTGTGACTGTCATCCTGAATTTCTACCACCATCAAGTAAGTTTTTTCCTTATTTGTTGCTGAATTAATGTAGCGTTCCTAAACTTCCATGGCCCAACATTTGTACAAGCCTCACTTGTATTTGCTTTTGTTCTTTTCTACTTTATAATATTTCTATGTTAAGAAAACATTGAATATTTACTTGAAGTCAATGCTCAGTATTTTCATATATTTAATAAATTTAATTTTGGAAATTCATATAAGAAGCACAGAAAGGAAGGATAAAACTCTTCTTCATCTGCTACCTAATTCCTATTAGGCCGGTAGTGTCTTTCAACTTTAATTAACCACCACCACCCCCCAACCCAGGGGGCTTTTTAGACTTTTTTTTTCCTATTTGCCCTCCTACCACGGATACTGTTTATCTTTTTATGTCCTGTATGTACATCTGTGCTTTATATATATAAAAAAATTTTTCTCATCTCCTAATAACTAATTTTCACCCTGTTAGGAGTGATGCTGAGAATGGATGCTTTAGGCTTATTTTATTTTATTATTTTAACTTGCATGTGCTTAATGTATATGTTTATTTATGCATCTAGTAAATACACATACACCCAACAGGACTCCATTTACTCGACATCATTGGGAAATGATGGGTCCAGAGAAGCAAACATTGATGCTTCACTTATTTCTCAGTCTCCCTTTATATGACCAGATTTTGTTGAAAATTATTGTACAGTAGATCATATGCTTCCCTGCCTTTTAAAATAGAGCTTAGGAAAATACAGATATTCTTGATGATGCAAGGTTGCTTGTTAGATACAGATTTTGTCTCAGACTTTCATGTGCTCCTTCCAGAATTATTGTGGTGAGATTAGTGACGTAGTTAGTGATCCTGCTGCCCTCTTTTCCTTTTTCTTGTTTGTTGGTTCATTTGTTTTCTGCTTCTGGCAGCCATTTCTGTCTTTTTTCCCTGCAGTTCTGTCTTTTCTTAGACTCTGGTGCCATATACCCAGCTATTTACCATTAGCCATTCCCATTTGGTTAGCTCATTGGAGAATGATAAAGAGGGCGACTCAGGTGATTGTCTTACCTGATGTGACTCTAATAGTGCATGAAAAATCTTTGAGGACAAAACTTTTCTTTTGGAAAACACCTTTTAATTTATTGATGTTTCTTAGGCTGTTATTATCAGCACATTTTTAAGTAAATAATTTAAATACCACCTTCAGCATCTGTATTCAGTCAAAGAAATTGAGGTCCTAGTTAAGCCTACATAGATTTGCCCTAAATCGGACAGCAGGAATCAAACTAGAACTCTTCTGCCTTTCTGGAAGCCTCTCTTGTTTTCTGAGGCCACTCAAACCACTTCGGCTCTCATCCCCTCCTTAATTCATAGGTTCTGACTTGCCTCTGCTGTCTCTCCCCAAAGCTCCCATCACATACACCCTGTCCGTATTGCCGTGCTCTCTTCCACACAACTTTGTGCATTTGCCTCCCTGCTCCAAAGTACATAGTGGTTCCTACTCTCCAGCCTGTGAGTCAAAGTCTGGACTCACACAGCTCGAGTATCGGAAGCAAAGGACCTGTGATCGCTCACTCCAGCCAGCCTTCGCAGCCCCTTTCCAACCTTCTCTTCTTATCCAACTCCCCAGATCACACAGGTTTACTTAGTGTCTCTTAAAGTGAATGTCATTCTTGAGTTTGGCCCATCCTATCCAAATCCTGCTTGCTTCTTAAAGCTAAATATGAATGCTGCATTCCCACTAACACTTTTCCCAGACACTCAACCTGAAGTGATTTCCACTTCTATGAGTTATAAGACCAGTTAACATGGAATTAATATGTCAATAGCAACATGCCATATCTTCTTTTCTAAAAGTGATTGTCGTGTAATCCTGGTAACTGTCTTTTCTTCCCATCTGATTGTAAACTACCTGAGAAGAGGAACTGTGGCCTTTATCTCTCTGTATCTACTGTAGGCCTAAATAATATCATTGTAATTTATGTTCACAATAATTTTATAGCATATACAGACAAACATTATAGCTGTTTCTTTACTTGTTTGTAGTTTCACTCACATAAAACATTGCTTGCTTTGCTTTCTTATTCCAATGTACATAGTTTTAGTTGATTTGCTTTCAGGCTTGTTGATTGTTGTGTACAGATTTCGGGAACAAATACTTTGTATTCACAGGTCAGCCTCCAAAATATAAAGGAAAACAAAAATCTCGAAACAATGAATTGGAGAAGTTCAGGTATGTTGTTTATCTAGGTTTTTTTCCCCCTTAAATATCCTCCTCTTAAGAAAAAAGAAAAAGGGGAGGGGAGTATGTCTCTTTCAAGTAGTAGCTATGATGAGTACTAAAATTCCTTTCAAATATCAAAGGCATGTCTTTAGGAGAGTGCCATATTTGGCTAAAATATTATTAATTCTGAATGTTAGTAATGTCTGAAAGGCATATAATATGAGATATAGCAGTGTTAATTCTTAGAATCTCAAAATACATGCTCATGAGAAGAAAAAAGAAGTATGAAGTGAAAATTACCTCTTCTCCCTGCTCACCTTATTTCACCTTTCCCACAATTGCTTCTCTTGTGGCTTCCTTTAGGTACTCACTGTTAACAAGTTCTTGGCCACCTGAAGCTTACTCTGCATATACAGGCATGGGTGTGTCTATATTCAGGGGCCCTTTTAAGCAGCTGTCATTAGAGGAAAGTGTTCACTAATAAAGTGACTACATATAAAGTGAGTTCTACCAAACATCCCCTTCCCGGAATTAACAATAGGAACTCTTGCCACCTATCTTTACAATTAACCCACCATTGCCTGCAAAGATACAGATTGATTGCAGAGTGAGTGAACTTGTAAATCTTGCAATGGATACAGAAGTTCATGAAGTCAGTGAAAATGATGCTGGAGACCCTGCAAAAGCATTTCTGCCAAAGGTACACCAGCTGTTGGCTTTCTCTTCGTTTAAGGCTGATTCCTTGACAGATGTCTCAAGAAGGATTTGAATATCAAAGCAAGAGAATCTTTTCTATTGGCTCAATCTCTGTTGAGCTAATAGAGAAATTAGTAAAGCCCCATTAAAAAAAGGTGATCATTTTTTAATGCTGCTACAAAATTTAATTTAAAGCAAGGGCATAGATACTATGTTATTCTCTTACTCTGTAAGAAAATCCTGAGTCCTCCCCTCCCCCCTTCCCCAACCCTCAAAAGAAACCAAAAACATACAGGGACATTCTTTGAATGCATGGTTATAATTTAAACTGTTCTGCTAAAGATAAAATGTTTTTTTTATAGTTTGTTTTTGTTTTCAAATTGAAGTCTTCTTATTTGATTATGTCCATCTCATGGGGTTATTTAATGATTAAGTAGGATAGCCACATGAAACATTTAGAGCCCTGGAACATGGTAAATGCTCAGTTTACCTTAACTATCATTATTGTTATTACCATCATTTTCATTGTTGTTAAGACCATTCTGGCCTATATCTTGCTTTTTTATCTCTTTCAAATATCTTGCATATCTTCACACATCAGATCATGGAGATCTACATCCTTCATTTTTATGGCTGCAGGATATTTCACAGTATAGATGTCTATTTGAAGAAGAAATTTCTAGAGTGGAATTGCTCTGTCATAGGGAATGTGTAATTTTAACTTAGATAGATACTGCCAAATTGTCCTAGAAAATGAGTACTGTTCAGCATTCCTACTGAGCTGTGGGAGGGTGTGTGTGTGTATGTGTGTGTGTGTGTGTATATATGTATATGTGTATATATATATAGTCTTTGTCCTCCGTTCTTGGCTTAGAGCACCTAGGATCCTTGGAACTTTTGGAGTGAAAAGAGTATCTTTCGTTATTCCTAACAGGCTCTTCTCTACCTTACCTGAGTTTAAACTGAGATGACTTAAGGCTGGGCCCCTACCTGCAGGATTGGGGTTGGTCATGAGAAAGAGCAAGAATGTAATTGGAGGGTTGGAGCTCTCTGCTCTACCCCCTGATCTCCAAGAAGGGGATGAGAGTGGGAAATTGAGTTCAGTCACCAATGACTAGTAATATAATCATTCATACTTATGTAATAATAACCTTAATAGAAGCCTTTAAAACCACTGGGGCTCAGGGAGCTTCTTCTGGGTTGCTGAATACATGGAGATGCTGAGAAGGTGGCATGGGGTGGCGTACCTTCCTGTGCATCTCTTCTGTTGGCCATTGTGAGTTACAGCCTTTGTGATAAGCTAGTAATGATAAGTAAAGCACTTTTCTGAGTTCTGTGAGTCATTCTAGGGAATTGTTGAAGCTGAGGGAGGGTCACAGAAACCTCTTGAGTTTGTAATCTGCCAGGCAGTAGAGGGTAGCCTGAGCACCTCCTTGTGGCTGACAGTATGGGGAAGGGCATCGTGTCTGAAGTGGGATCAGTTTTGTGGGACTGAGCCTTTGACGTGTGGGGCCTGTGTTAACTCCAGAGTTTGTGTCAAAATGGAATTGAATTACTGAACACTCCGTGTTGGAGAATTGGTATGGAAAAATGACAACTATTTAGTGTCAGAAAACACTATCCAGAGTACCTGAATCTTCTTTACCCTCAGCAGCAATTGAAATCAGACTTTCTGAAACAGTTGTCATATTATTAGATTTTCCTATGAGATGAAACATCTTTACAATGTTTAATGGGCACATTTCTTGTTTCAAGCTGTGTTGTTATTGACGACTATAGATTTGTAATAACTTTTGATGATCATAAATCCCCCCAATTTCTTTTTTTTTTTAAGTTCTCACGTGTCATCTTTATAATCAATTCTTCTGGTCCCCCTCCACCTCCAGTTTTATAGGGATTTTATTGAGATGTCATTGTATTTAGAGATTAATTTGGGGAGAATTGCCCTCTTGGTAATAATATTTCTATGTAGGAATTTGTGACTTTCCATTTATTCAGTGTTTGAAATGACCTTCACATGGAGATGAGAAGGATAGGATAGGGAATATAATCAATAATGCTGTAATCATGTTGTATGGTGACAAGTGGTAAGCACACTTACCGTGGTGAGCATTGTGTAATGTATAGAATTGTTAAATCACCATGTTGTATGCCTGAAACTAATATAACATTGTATATCACTTTTACTTCAATTTTTAAAAAATGACTTTTAGTAAATACTCTTTTCTTTCTACAAGCAGGAGTGTTTTATTTTAAAATAACTCAAAACACTTTTCTCTTTTAGTTCTACTTCACAGGGGAGTTTACCAGTAGATTTGAAAAACATCTTGGAAAAACAGTTTTCTAAGTCTTCTAGAGCTGCACACCAGGTAAAGGAAAAGGCTTATTTCTATTTTAAAAAAGCAAAGTCTTTGAACAAAATATTTTCGTATAAATTAAGTCTAACGTACATCTCTAAGATTTATTTTTTATAATTTAAGTTACAGACATACAATTTTCTATATGACTGCTAAGAAACAAAACTATCACTAATTTAGATATTAACTTGCTAAAGCAGATTTTTTTTAATGTTTATTTATTTTGGGAGAGAGAGCAAAGGGGAGGGACAGAATCAAGCAGGCACCGTGCTGTCAGCACAGAGTCCGACACAGGGTTCGACCTCAAGAACTATGAGATTATGACCTGAGCCAAAATCAAGAGTCTGATACTTAACTGACTGAGCCACTCAGGCACCCAAACTTGATAATTACTTTAACCAGAAATTGTCAACTAATGGTTGACACTGAAAAATTGTTTGGTTCCCAAAGATTTAAAGATTTGGGATTCTTTGCTTTCCAAAGTTTTAACTTTTAAGATAATATTTTAAGATTTAAATTATTTTGAAAGGTTTAAGTGCTTGCAGTTTTATTATGCCTACCTGAAAGCTGTCAAAGAGCGAACTTTTTATTCGTTGAATGATTTAACCATAATCAGATAACTTTATGTATAAAATTCTTTCTATGGTATTTAGTAAGTAATTTTAAAATATAGGGGCGCCTGGGTGGCGCAGTCGGTTAAGCGTCCGACTTCAGCCAGGTCACGATCTCGCAGTCCGTGAGTTCGAGCCCCGCGTCAGGCTCTGGGCTGATGGCTCGGAGCCTGGAGCCTGTTTCCGATTCTGTGTCTCCCTCTCTCTCTGACCCTCCCCCATTCATGCTCTGTCTCTCTCTGTCCCAAAAATAAATAAAAAACGTTGAAAAAAAAAATTAAAAAAAAATAAAATAAAATAAAATATACATTAAGATGGGGCCCCTGGGTGGCTCATTCGGTTAAGTGTCCGACTTTGGCTCAGGTCATGATCTCATAGTTCATGAGTTCAAGCCCTGCATTGAGCTCTGTGCTGACAGCTTGGAGCCTGGAGACTGTTCCAGATTCTGTGTTTCCCTCTCTGTCTCTCTGCCCTTTCCCCACTCGCACTCTGTCTCTCTCTCTCAAAAATAAACACTTTTAAGAAATTTAAAAAATAATAAAAAAAATAAACATTAAGGGGGAAAAATGAATAGGCAGAACACAGAGGATTTTTAGGGCAGTGAGAATTTTCTGTATGATATCATAATGATAGTTATATGTCCTTATACATTTGTCCAAACCCATAGAATGTACAACACGAGGAGTGTATCCTGTGGTAAACTATAGACTTTGGATGATTAAGATGTGTGAGTGTAGTTCGTGTTTGGTGAAAAATATACTATTCTGAGTTAAAGAAGATATGGTATACATACAGTGGAGTATTCTTAAAAAAAGCATAAAATCTTGCCATTCTTAAAACATGGATGGACCTAGACCAGATTTCATTAAGTGAAAAAGAGAAAGTTAAATACCGTGTGATTTCACTTCTGTGTGGAATCTAAAAACAAAACAAGTGAACAAACACACACTCAACATACAAAAACAGAAACAGTCCCATAAATCCGGAGAAGAAACTGGTGGTTGCCAGAGGGGAGAGGGTGGGAGGATGGGTGAACTATGTGAAGGGGATTAAGAAGTTCAAACTACCAGTTATGAAATAAATAACCATGTGATGAAAAGTATAGCATAGAGAATATAATCAATAATATTGTAATAACTGGATTGTGACAGATGGTAACTACACTTATTGTGGTGAGCACTGCATAATGTTAAGCATTGTGGAATCACTGTGTTGTATCCCTGAATTTAGTATAACATATGCTTATTATACTTCAATAAAAAAATAGATATGTAAAATACACCATTCTGATGAGTGATAGTAGGGTGTACATTTGAGGAGGCAAGGGGTATAATGGACATTTCTGTACCTCCTCAGTTTTGTTGTAAACCTAAAACTAAGAGAAAAAGTCTTCTAAAAAAATGCAAGGGGTATAGCTAAAAGATAACTTTGAAGGAAATTTATCAAGCTAAACGTATGTATGAAAAGAACAAAAACTTTTATTTATTTTTTTTTTTAATTTTTTTTTTTAACGTTTATTTTTGAGACAGAGAGAGACACAGCATGAACGGGGGAGGGGCAGAGAGAGAGGGAGACACAGAATCGGAAGCAAGCTCCAGGCTCTGAGCCATCAGCCCAGAGCTCAATGCGGGGCTCGAACTCGCGGACCGCGAGATCGTGACCTGAGCTGAAGTCGGACGCTTAACCGACTGAGCCACCCAGGCACCCCCAAAAACTTTTAAATTAATGAAGCAGTTATTCCAGGAGCTAGGAAAAAAGAAAGACAGCAAATAAACCCAAAGAAAGGAGAAGGAAGGAAATAATAAAGATTGAAGTAGAAAATAATGAAATGTGGCACAAAAACAGACACATAGACCAATGGAATAGAATAGAAACCCCAGAAATAGACCCACAAACGTATGGCCAACTCATCTTTGACAAAGCAGGAAAGAACATCCAATGGAAAAAAGACAGTCTCTTTAACAAATGGTTCTGGGAGAACTGGACAGCAACATGCAGAAGGTTGAAACTAGACCACTTTCTCACACCATTCACAACTCAAAATGGATAAAGGACCTGAATGTGAGACAGGAAACCATCAAAACCTTAGAGGAGAAAGCAGGAAAAGACCTCTCTGACCTCAGCCGTAGCAATCTCTTACTCGACACATCCCCAAAGGCAAGGGAATTAAAAGCAAAAGTGAATTACTGGGACCTCATGAAGATAAAAAGCTTCTGCACAGCAAAGGAAACAACCAACAAAACTAAAAGGCAACCAACGGAATGGGAAAAGATATTTGCAAATGACATATTGGACAAAGGGCTAGTATCCAAAATCTATAAAGAGCTCACCAAACTCCACACCCGAAAAACAAATAACCCAGTGAAGAAATGGGCAGAAAACATGAATAGACACTTCTCTAAAGAAGACATCCGGATGGCCAACAGGCACATGAAAAGATGTTCAATGTCGCTCCTTATCAGGGAAATACAAATCAAAACCACACTCAGATATCACCTCACGCCAGTCAGAGTGGCCAAAATGAACAAATCAGGAGACTATAGATGCTGGAGAGGATGTGGAGAAACGGGAACCCTCTTGCACTGTTGGTGGGAATGCAAACTGGTGCAGCCGCTCTGGAAAGCAGTGTGGAGGTTCCTCAGAAAATTAAAAATAGACCTACCCTATGACCCAGCAATAGCACTGCTAGGAATTTATCCAAGGTATACAGGAGTACTGATGCATAGGGGCACTTGTACCCCAATGTTTATAGCAGCACTCTCAACAATAGCCAAATTATGGAAAGAGCCTAAATGTCCATCAACTGATGAATGGATAAAGAAATTGTGGTTTATATACACAATGGAATACTACGTGGCAATGAGAAAAAATGGAATATGGCCTTTTGTAGCAACGTGGATGGAACTGGAGAGTGTGATGCTAAGTGAAATAAGCCATACAGAGAAAGACAGATACCATATGGTTTCACTCTTATGTGGATCCTGAGAAACGTAACAGAAACCCGTGGGGGAGGGGAAGGAAAAAAAAAAAAAAAAAAGAGGTTAGAGTGGGAGAGAGCCAAAGCATAAGAGACTGTTAAAAACTGAGAACAAACTGAGGGTTGATGGGGGGTGGGAGGGAGGGGAGGGTGGGTGATGGGTATTGAGGAGGGCACCTTTTGGGATGAGCACTGGGTGTTGTATGGAAACCAATTTGACAATAAATTTCATATAAAAAAAAAAAAGAATGAAATGGAAAGACATGTAATGGAAGGATTCACAGAGATAACCATAGATTCTTTGTCAGTATAAATAAAATTTATACACTGGTATTGAAACTGATTAAGGAAGAAGAAAAGAAGACATCATAAGACAATTTCAAGAATGAACAAGGATACATTACTACAGATCCTTGAATATTACAAATACATCAAAATACTATTATAAATGACATCATACCAAGAAATTTGAAAGCGTATATAGATGAAGTGGATAAATTCCTAGAAAAATCCCAACTTACAAAAACTGATTCAAGAAGAGATAAAAACCTTGATGCAATCCAGAATTCATGAAACCTTGGCCGGTGACTATTCCAGTCACTGAACACTTACACATTATGTAGTACTAAATGAAAGATGATCTTTTTTGGGTAAATGTGATTCATATGCATCTGCTCTGGTCATCCAGTTCTTTATGTAGACATAGTTTTATTTCTTTTTTTTTTTTTTTTTTATTTTTTTTTTTTTCCAACTTTTTTTTTAAATTTATTTTTGGGACAGAGAGAGACAGAGCATGAACGGGGGAGGGGCAGAGAGAGAGGGAGACACAGAATCGGAAACAGGCTCCAGGCTCCAGGCTCCAGGCTCCAGGCTCCGAGCCTTCAGCCCAGAGCCTGACGCAGGGCTCGAACTCACGGACCGCGAGATCGTGACCTGGCTGAAGTCGGACGCTTAACCGACTGCGCCACCCAGGCGCCCCTAGTTTTATTTCTTCTAAAATAGAATATTGGATTTAAATTTCACTCTTAAAAATGTGTATTAACATGGAATATAATACTTGTCCCAATATGGGGGTCATTTAAAAATTCAGTTAACTATTTTAGGTATATATGACAAATATCTTACAAAAGACTGAAGGAATGAAGCATGTTTCAAGCAGTTTATGAAAACATTTCTAACCAGTTGCATAGAAGCATCTTTAGAATTTCTGGCAGTTAGGGGCGCCTGGGTGGCTCAGTCGGTTGGGTGTCCAGCTTTTGGCTCAAGTCATGATCTCATCATCCATGAGTTCGAGCCCCACGTCGGGCTCTGTGCTAACAGCTCAGAGCCTGGAGCCTGCTTTGGATTCTGTGTCTCCCTTTCTCTCTGTCCCTCCTACACTCATGATCTATCTGTCTCTCTCTTTCAAAAGTAAATAAAACATTTAAAAAAATTAGAATTTCTGACAGAGATGTTAAAATTATGGTTTTTTATGTTGATTTACTGACTCTAGAAACTATGAAAGACTTAAATAGAAGAGACAGCCTGTGAAAGATCAAAGGTTATTTAAATAAATGTGGTAGTTATTTTTGAGCCTTCCATTGTTCATTCAGCACACTTTAGG
The DNA here is from genome assembly GCF_023721935.1 of Panthera uncia. Taxonomy (NCBI): domain Eukaryota; kingdom Metazoa; phylum Chordata; class Mammalia; order Carnivora; family Felidae; genus Panthera; species Panthera uncia. The sequence goes on along the minus strand of NC_064810.1, from coordinate 8,027,393 downwards.
TTAGGCCCCTCCCTGTCTGTCCTGAAGAACGAGAGACATTGGGTATATGGCATTGCAACCCAGCCTGCTCTCATGGAGCTTTTAGTACTCCATGCTCGTTTATTGTATTTACTGAGAGAAACAATTTTTAACAGAAGCATGAGTTAAAAGGGACTCTTTTCTAGAATGTGAAAGAGATTAAAATGGAATCAGTACATTCAGGGCTAATAACTAATTTGTGGGGATAGCACATCATCATCTATAACTTTTAAAACTCATATCTTGGGGCACCTGGGTGGCTCAGTCGATTGAGCATCCGACTTTGGTTCAGGTCATGATCTCATGGTTCGTGGGTTCAAGCTGTGCTGACAGCTCAGAGCCTGGAGCCTGCTTCAGATTCTGTGTCTTCCTCTCTCTCTGTCCCTCCCCCTCTTGTACTTTCTCTCTCTCTCAAAAAAAAGTAAACATTAAAAAAATAATAAAATAAAATTCATATCAACATAAATGTAGCTGTCCTCGAGCTTTTATTAAATACTGTAGCAAATACGAAGTTTATGTGAGAGCTTCTCTGTTCCGTGTGTATTCTGGGGGAAAGTTCTCCTTGGACGAAAGCCAGTAGGCAGCTTTTGTTAATTGTGACCAAACTGCTCTTCCCTTTGTGCTTTGTGCAGTGGGCCTCCTTTTGGATCTTTACTGTTAGGAACAGTGAGGAATATTGCACACGTATTTGCATCTTCTGCTTTCCTCAGTGGTGTGCACGTGTATGTCAAGGAGTGAGGAAGTCTAGGCTTAACCTTGTAGTCTTGTCTCTCTAGTTTTTATGGAACTTTTGTGACAGCTATTGCCATGTAACTAAAACTTGAATTCAGCTTCTATGATGTATGTTCACATATATATCTAAAGGTACCATTTTTTCTCACTTTATTTCAAGGTACATTTGTATTTATAGTACTTTTATTTTTTTAATTCTTATGCTCTTCCCTTTGCATTTAACCAAATCTCTCCTGATAATTTTATTGAGTTCTGTTCAAGCACATGTTAGGCAGAAGCAGAGCCAAAGATTGAAATAGCCATTTCTTGCTAAGAATTAAGGTTTAATTCCAGAGCACGAGGGCAGTTGTTAAAGTCTGATAGTGATCAGAAAATTGATTTCTTGTTCTTATTTGTCTAATTCTAGTGCCAGCCAAACAGTTACTTAAATTGGTGGCTGGTATTCTCCATTTGTGCTGTTAAAACTTCTGAATGCTGTCTGTTTGGTCTGGAGAAGTGAGCAAGGCTTAGAACCATACAGTGTAAAATGAACCACCCTTTCCTGTCAGCAGCAGTAGGAGTATTGAAAATAAGATGGTGAAGTAGTACCTTTAGGTTTTTGCTTTAAAGGTGCCATGTAGAGAAAGTATAATGCATAAAGCATAACTTTGGGGGTTTATGATCAGTTGTAAAATATAAATGCCCTATGATGAACTTTGGCATCTTAAGTTTCAGACGGAACGCATATAGCTCTGGATTACTGAAGTAGAATTTCTTCTTTTACAGGATTTTGCTAATATAATGAAAATGCTGAGAAGCTTAATCCAGGATGGTTACACGGCTTTGCTCGAGCAGCGCTGTCGCAGTGCCGCACAGGCCTTCACGGAGTTGCTCAATGGTCTAGATCCTCAAAAAATAAAGGTAAAATTTCTGTCTTATAACTGGCTCATCAATGCAGGAGCATTTCAAGTGAATGTAGATGAGAACGAAGGCTTTAAGGTCATTGTATTACTGTACCTTAGACCCACCTGAGATTGCCTGAATCTGCTCCAGGTTGTGAGAAGCCAGTCATGCTCCGATTCAGCCATTATGGTTGCACACATCATACCTCCTGGGTTTAGACTCTCTCCTTGCTCTCTACTTGGTGCTCATTAGAACGCTTGGCTTCTCCTCCTGCAAAAGCACTAAATCCAGGTTTTGGACTCACGTTAGTCACATCTTTTCATCCAGAAAGAATTAGCTAGGTGAATAGTTTATGCAAGATTATAAGAGAGGAAAATGTCTTAATCTGTCACTAGTACCCATTTATATGCAAAACAGTATGGTTTCAGTTATTCTAATCTGTCACAAACCATGCCTTCAAGGAACTCTGAGATAATGGTTCTGCGTCTTAAATACTTGATTTCAGTATAACTGCACATCTTTGCAAAATATATTTTTTATTTCTGTTTGGTCTTATCCCAATCATAGCAGTTAGTGAGATTTTATTACATTTTTTTTCTATTGTGGCTACCAGGTTTGTGCAGATTAGGCAAAATTATGTTCAAATTTTTAACTGGAGCATTTTTCTTGACAGCAATTGAACCTGGCCATGATTAACTATGTCTTAGTAGTCTACGGACTTGCTATTTCTCTCCTTGGGATAGGACAGCCGGAGGTAAGATTTGTAACAGAGATGATAAACAGTTAAAATATGCCATTTTAGAAGATATGTGAAAAATAGTTTTGCCACTTTGGTTTATTTCTTTCTGTGTACTTGCTTGATATTTTTTTTCTGAAATACCTGTTTGTGGTTTTTGTTTTTTTTAAGAAAAATTAGTTTGTGATCCCGTTAGAAAAAAGCTATGCCAGACGACCAGTAGAAATTTACTTTTTACTTGTATAAAAAGTAAAGCACCTACTATATCGTTACAGATTTCAGAAACATGTTGAGTGAAAAAGACAAGTTAGAGAACATGACAAACATTGTGATAACCACTTATGTACAGTTTGGAAAACTTGTGCAACAATAGTAGATATTGTTTATGACTATCTCTGCCTTTTGTAAAGGTAAAAAAACACTGGCTAGCCCTACATCAAGTTTGAGATAATGGTTGCATTTAGTGATGGAAGGAAGGAATGGCCTTGGGGAGATTAAGAAAGGAGAGTTCAACTTTGTGTTAAGTTCTTTTAGTTCTGGCTACTAAGTATTTGGGTATTTTATTATCTTCTGGAGCACAAGCTTCCCTTAAGCACATAGAATCAGTGTATAGGTGTGAGCACACATGGTTTTCATTACTCATGGTCCTTCAGTGCTCTCCTGCAAAGTTTCCTTAACTGCAGTGCACACAGCATTATACAGTTGACTCTTGAACAACATGGGTTTGAACTGCATGGGTCCACTTACACGTGGATTTTTTTGAAAAATATAGTATAGTACTGTGAATATATTTTCTCTTATGATTTTCTTTTCTGTAGCTTACTTTATTATAAGGATGCAGTATATAACACATATAACATACAAAATACATGTTGATCAGTGGTTTATGTTATAGGCAAGGCTTCCAGTCAACAGTAAACTTAGTAATTAGGTTTTTGGGGAATCAAAAGTTACACTTGGATTTTCAATTGCATGGGACACTTATGACCTCTGCGTTTTTCAAGAGTCAACTGTACTTTGCTTTCCATGGTTTTTAGTTTTCAATAAAAGCCAAAATTTCAAAATTGCTGTAGAATTACCTCAGGTATAATATATCCTTTCTATCAACTTGGTTTCCAAGCTTCCTTGGCTGAGTGAAGCCCTGCCTGCTACCTAATAAGGATCAAGTCATCTTTTATGTTCCACTCTCACAGTGGTCCACTGTCTGAGGTTCATTTTCCTTGTTACATGCTTGTTTCCTTATTATTTTTGTTTTGTTTTTAATGTTTATTTTTGAGAGAGAGATTGATTGAGGGTAGGGGAGTGGCAGAGAGACTTTCAAGCAGGCTCTACACTGTCAGCTCAGAGCCTGACGTGGAGCTCGAACTCACAGACAGATCATGACCTGAGCTGAAATCAAGAGTCGGACACCCAGGCACCCTGCCTTCTTTCCTTGTTCTTGATGTGACAGATGAATATCTTGTATTAAGGCCTGTCTAATTCTATTTTCTAATAGATTGTTGGAGATAGGACTTTATGATCTCAGTTCTTCTATTCTTGGCAGAGTGATAATATCTTAACCATGTTTTGCTTTATCAAAATTGAAGAAATAGTTCACTACATTTGTGATTTACTTTGAATTAATGAGACTGATTTAAAAAAACAAACCAGACATGGTAGAACTTGGACATTTAAAAGAATATCATCACTCAGGGTAGCCCCAGAAGTAAGCAGCGTATTTACTCCAGGAGAGCTCTTGCTTAAAACATTTTTGGAATGCCTCCTTTGGAACTGGCCTCAAAGCTTTAATGAAATCCCATTTTGTAGTGACATTTCCTTTTTCACCCACAATGGGGTTACCAGGACTGCCTTGAGCTAAGTGTCTTTTGGATTTTTTCAAAAACAAAATTCAAAGCATAGAAGTTTTCCATTGTTGGGAATTTTCAGAAGAATGTACTCTAAGTTCTGTAAAGCTTTTGCTATTTTTAAGACTGAGTATTTATCTTTCTTATGCCACAAAACATTGTGGTAACATCATTGGAGTGCCAACGGAGCAGCACTTACTAGGAGATAGGTCATGGTGTGTTTGCATCTAGTCAGTCTTTATACCATGAATTCATACCTTTTAGTTTTAGCCAGCACATACTGGGCCCTCTGTGTGTGTGTTAGTAAATGCTCATTTGGTTGGTTGTCTGATGTGTCCCGCACCCATGTTTCATTCTGAAGCTGGATCACTTTGGTTGTGTCTCTGAGTATCCTATGATCAAAATTTATATGTTTGCTAAGAAAATAAAATGCCGAAGGCGTGATTTTGCCATAGAAATTTTTGGATATACAGTTTGTAATACTACACAAAAAGAATCAACCTTCAGATAAAATCTGTTCTAGTCTTTCTTTTGTAGTGTTAAATGATCATTATTTTTATTGCTACTGAAGGAATTATCTGAAGCTGAAAACCAGTTTAAGAGGATGATTGAACACTATCCCAATGAGGGACTTGATTGCTTGGCCTACTGTGGAATTGGAAAAGTATATTTGAAAAAGAACAGGTTAGTAGGAATTGTACTTTTTTGTGCTCAGGGTGGATAACTCATTTGAAGTCTAAGGCGGTGGTGGTCTCTTTTCTGGAATTACATTGTTATTTTCTCTGTGGCATACTATCATAATTGTGTTTGCTTGGAGGAGCAGCATTTCTATATCAATATTAATTATTAATTGAGTATGACCAGTCAGTTCACCTAATGCTTCCTTTTTTTGAATCTTATAAGAACGTTTGGAATAAGGTATTGTGACACAAAAGATTGTATATTTTTTCTGTTAGTATATGTCACTTACAAATGGTGACTGAATTGATATAAGTTAATGCTATGTAAGTCTGATTATATGATTTTTTGGTTACCAAAATACCTATTTCCACCAAAAACCCGTATAAATATGGTTTTAATATGAGATATACATCTGTTCAAAGACATCATGAGTTAGAAATAAAAATTTGTTCTCTGAACTTACTCTATAGTTGGAATCATTTTTTTGTTTTAAGTTTATTTATTTTGAGAGAGATAGAGTGTGAGTGGGGGAGAGAGGGAGAGAGAGAATCCCAAGCAGGCTCCATGCTGTCAGCTCAGAGCCTGACTGGGGACTCAAACCCACAAACTGTGAGATCATGACCTGAACTGGAACCAAGTCTTTGGACGCTCAACCAACTGAGCCACCCAGCTGTCCCTATAGTTGGAATCCATACTCAAAGTTTAATATGTAGTTGTTCTCCAAATGTTTCATATCTTATCTTCCCAAATTGCTATATGACCCTTTGGGAATAGGATTATGCATTGGGCTTTAAAAAAGCTCTCTGTTCAGTACTTGCTTGCACAGCACATAGGCTAAAATTGGAATGATACAGAGAAGATTAGCATGGCCCCTGCACAAGGATGCACACAAATTTGTGAAGTGTTCCATATTTTTGGCACAATAAAGCAGTATAATTAACTGTAAAATAACAGTAACAAAAAGAAAACCCAAAATCTCCTGTTCTACACTTGCACTCAATATAATCGTAGGTATGTTAGATTACTTTATGAAGAAATAATTGTTGACTAATTGGATATCATTCATAGCTTTTAATTCTTAAATTTTAATCTGTCTTTTTAGGGGAAATTTTATCAGGCCTTTGGTACTCTTGGAAGCCCACTCTGGGAGTGTGCTTAGGACTTCTTTTATATATTTTTAAAGATTAAAGAAAGCTCTTTAACTTACCAAAGTTAAGTTCCTGTGACCAGGCCGATTTATATTAAGAATCAGGTAGAGGGAGGGGAAGTGAGGGTTTAGCAATCATCTGTGTAGTAATAGCAAGTGAAGTTAATTTCAAAGTTTAGCATAAATTGTTTAGGATATACCCTTTTTATTTTTATTTTTTAAGTTTGTTTATTTAGTTATTTTTTTTTTTGAGAGAGAGAGAACATGAGCAGGGGAGGGGCAGAGAGAGGGAGAGAGAAATCCCTAGCAGGCTCTGTGCTGGCAGCATAGAGCCTGACACGGGTCTAGATCTCACAAACCGTGAGATCAGGACCTGAAGCCAAAATCAAGAGTCAGACACTTAGCCAACTGAGCCACCCAGGTGCCTTTAGGATATACCCTTTTTAATGCAGCGGTCATATGCAGTTATTCACAAGATCTAGGAATAGATCGTAATGTGTAATATCATGGGAATTATGATAAATGATAAAGTCTTTGCTATTTTGAAAAGCATTTACATTTTGATTTCAAAATAATCTGGTGTGGGGTTCAATGTCTAATATGCTGGTTGTTTGCTGTTGTGATATGCAGTTTCTGGTAAAAGTTCTGTGAACTGTCTTACGGTGGATGGTGAATTTTCTGCAGGTGAATTTTTCTTCCCCATAGGCAAAAAAAAGGTTCTTAAATTGGGCAATCATTTCAAGATTTGAGAAAGCAGGAAAACTTTCTTCTCTAGTCTCAAGAGAATTATAAAGACTTGGTTAACTTTATAATCCAGTATTTTAGTATTCTTTTGCTGAATGGACTATGGAAATCGATTGACATTTTTTAAAAACATAAACCATAACTAAAACATTTCATATAGTTAAAAGTTTACATACACATTTGTTCTTTTAAAATACTGCTTTATGGTTGAAGATGTCTAGCATACACAGTCTCTTTAGAATTTTTTCAGAAGAGCGATTTTTACTATAGATGTCCTAATAGAGTTAAAAAAAAAGTATGATTGATTAATTTAATTGAAGGGTTGCCATTTCTCTACAGGAATCTAACTTATTAGTAAATAAAACAAATAAAAATGGAACAACCAAATTGTTCAGTTTTCTGTTTTAATTGTTGGAAACTTAAAAAAAAATTTTTTTTAATGCTTATTCATTTTTGAGAGAGAGAGAGAGAGAGACACAGAATCCAAAGCAGGCTCCAGACTCTGAGCTGTCAGCACAGAGCCCAGCATGGTGCTTGAACTCACGAACTGTGCGATCATGACCTGAGCTGAAGTTGGACACTTAACCGACTGAACCACCCAGGCACTCCTAATTGTTGGAAACTTTAAATAATAAATTACAACTTTAAAAGGACTAGTGTGCACCTACCACAATAAAGCCAGTGTCCAGGCAGATTTGTGTTTTAATTTATATTACTTTTATAGTAAGCAATGATAATGCTTTTTTAAAAAGTTTTTATTTTAATTCCAGTTAGTTAACCTATAGTATTATATTAGTTTCAGGTGTACAATAATAGTGATTCAACATGCCTGTGTTTTTTAAAGAAAATATAGGTTGTATTGAATATTTCTCTACAGTGATTTATCAGATGTATTCTTAGTAAACTTGAAATCTCTGTGACTTTTATTGTGGGGAATGAAAATTCTTATCACAGCTTTAATATCTTCTTTCTTCATAATTCTGACTTTAGATTTCTAGAAGCTCTTAATCATTTTGAGAAAGCAAGAACCTTGATTTGTCGCCTTCCTGGAGTGTTAACTTGGCCCACAAGTAATGTGATTATTGAAGAGACTCAGCCAGGGAAAATACAGGTAACCATTGATTTTTGCAGAGAACTTCTAACTAACTCTAAAGAGCTTCTAACTGCAAAAACTAATTTGCACTGACTGACCCAGGTATCAGGAGACAAAAAGGTAGGGACACCCTGTCCTCAGCATCCCCACATGTATTTCCCCTTTAAAGACTAGTGAGAATCACTAACATCTGTTAACTGTTTCCTATGTGCCGGTCACACAACTTGCATTTATCATACCTTTAATCTGTACAGCAACCCTACAAGATGAGTACTAGGAATATTCTTATTTTACTGTAGATTAAGTTAGGGAGGTTAAATGATGATCTCCAGGTTAAACAGCTAGGAAATGGTGGAGCTGGGACTTGAATCTCGGCATTCTGACTTGAGAGTATGCATTATTATTTTTTTTTAAGTTACTTATTTTGAGAGAGACAGAGACCATGTGAGTGGGGGAGGGGCAGAGTGAGAGGAAGAGAGATATAGTCCCAAATAGGCTCTGGGCTGTGTGGGGCTGGAACCCACAAAGCCATGAGATCATGACCTGAGCTGAAACCAAGAATCAGATGCTTAACCAGCTGAGCCACCCAGGTGCCCTGAGATCATGCGTTATTAAGGAGTATGACTCACTGGTTATACTTAGAGAAAGGTATGGCATCATGGTTTCATCGTGGTGACTATAGTTGTTAAGATGGTACTTGAGGACTTAGAAAATAAATTTAGTCTCCTATCCAGAGGCATGGAATGCTTTGCTACTTCTGAAAAGACTAAGTTACGTGTGGATTGACTAGAATAGGCCTTTACTTGTGGAGAACTTGGTGTGTGTACAGAACTTGGCTTTTGGCTGAAGCTTTTAAAAGCGCAGGGGTCAACTCTTACAACTCAATAATAAAAAGACAGTCCAATTAAAAGTAGCCATTATACTGGAATTTAAAAAAATAATAAAAAGTAGCCAAAGGATCTGAATACCTCTATCTGCCAAACATTTCTACAGGTAGCCAGTAAGCATGTGAGACATGTTCAACACCATTAGCAATCTGGGAAATGCAAATTAAAACCATAGTGAGATAGTACTTCACACACTAGGATGGCTGTATTCAAGAAGGAAGACAAGTGTTTATAAGATGTGGAGAAATCAGAACCCCCATACGTTGCTGGGGGACATGTAAAATGCTCTGGCAGCTTCTCAGTAGGTTGAAGATAGAGTAACCACATGACCCAGTAGTTTCACTTCTGGGGATATACAGAGAAAGGAAACCATATATTCTCACAAAAATGTGTACATAAATGTTTATTAGCAATATTATTCATAATAGTGAGAAAGTGGAAACAGCTCAAGTGTCCATCAACTGATGAATAATAGTTAAACCAAACCATTCATAAACCATTCATAAAATTGTATAGTGGTCCTCCCATAAAATTGTGTATTATTTGACCATAAGGAGTAATGAAGTACTGATAAGTACTACCGCATGGATGAACCTTGAAAACATGCTAAGTAAAGGAAGCCAGACACAAAAGATTGCATATTTTAGGATTCTATTCATCTAAAATTTCCAGAATAGGCAAATCTATATTTAGAGACAGCAAGTAGATCAGTAGTTCCAGGGGCTGGAGGAGTAGGGGGAAATGGGGAGGGATGGGGTTTTTGGTTGGGTGATAAATCCGTTCTAACTTTAGACTGAGGCAGTGGTTGTGCAACCCTGTGGACATACTGAAAGCCACTGAGCCATATACATTTTAAACGTGTGGATTGTATGCTATGTGAATTATATCTCAACGAAACTGTTGAAAAAAAAAATCATCGAATGTTCTCTTTGTAGTAAATTGGGATGGAGACAGAGGAGCTATTGATAACGAAAGCCAACACTGGAAGCATGGCCCAGGTCTCTTGGGGGCGTCAGTGGCAGTGGGGTAATTCTCCAGGGAATGCACAAGATGCTTGAGGGTGATAGGATCCCAGGTGATGTGCCTCTGGCAAGGAGGAGCAGGGGAGATTCCTCAGGGTTACTCTGCCTCCTCTGACCCCCTCTGAATGCCTAAAGTACACTTGAAGAGCTAACCTTGTAAAATGAGCCTTGATGATAATAACACAGGATAAGATTTTGATTCTGACATTGAAATTCTGAAACTTTTGTTCAGTCTTTTTCTTTTTTTTTTTTTCTGACTCTATCTCTGGGTATGTCTCAGCCTCCTTCTGAAAGGAGAAACTTTAAAAGTTATATGTAGTTTATTCTTTGCTAAAAAACATTTAGTCATTCCTATGCTGAAAATGTTTTGATGGCAAGAGGTTATTGAAATCATAAGGACTGAGAAATTAGTGTTGTTATAATATATGTGTTGTTATAATATAATATATATAATATAATATAATATAATATAATATAATATAATATAATATAATATATAGTGTTGTTATAATATTATTTTTGTTTATTTTTGTTTTAGATGCTGTTAGAGAAGTTTATTGAAGAATGCAGGTTCCCTCCAGTGCCAGATGCCATTTGTTGCTATCAGAAGTGCCGTGGATATTCTAAAATCCAGATATATATAACTGATCCAGACTTTAAGGTACATAATGAACATACGGTAGGACAGTAACTTGCAGAATTGTGCCTTAAAATGGATTCAAAACAGATTCTGTAATTGGAGGTACCTAAGTTCTCTGGCTTGTCAGCAGTTTTATGTCTTGTCTCTTGTCTTTACCCCATCCCCTGGACTTCTTAGGTCTATATCATCTCACATAGGGACCCAGAGCCAGTCACTAAAGAAACTCTGAGGGCAGGGAGTGACCTGAGAAGGCAGGCTAGCTAAGTCTATTTCAGCTTTCTAGCCACTGTTTATGTTCTTTAGGAACACTGGAAAGAAAATGAGGTTGTTACCTCTGATTTGTTGCAATTCTAATTTCTTACAAAATTTGAGCCTAAGAATCTAAGGGCCATTGTGACCACTGAATTCACTCGTAGAGACCTAAATCTGAAACCAGATCTGGCACTTAAGGTTACTTGGCCTTACTTTATTCAAGACAGTAGCTGCCCACTGTTCCTGGTTAGTAGATCAGGTGAATACTGTTTATACAATATTTGGTATTATAAAGAATAATGCAGCTATATGCTATGGAAATGAATATGTCAGTCAAGTTCTCTGTCTCTAGCACTAGGCATTTTGGGGTATAAAAAGATTGTACTTCCCTAGGAGAGAATGTGATGTCTAGTTATGTTTGCCAGGTGAATGCAGACAGCTCTCTTTTATCTTAATATGTGTGTTGTGATTGTGAGGGAGAGTGTGTGTGTGTGTAGACATCTTTAAAATGTATATTAAAAATTGTTTTAAACCCATAGGGTTTTATACGAATCAGCTGCTGCCAGTACTGTAAAATAGAATTTCACATGAACTGTTGGAAGAAATTGAAAACAACAACTTTTAATGATAAAATTGACAAGGTAAGTTCACAAAATAGCTTGGAACTTTTAGTATGTCTATTGTATGTTGATTTTTTTCCCCTGAGAATATTCAGAAAAAGCTTTAAGTGAATATAAATTCCTTTCTGTGTTGTTGTTTTTTTTAATTTCTTAAAATATTTATTTTTGAGAGAGAGAGCATGCGTGCGTGCGAGGGAGAGAGGGACAGAGATAAAGAGAGACAGAATCTGAAGCAGGCTCGGGGCTCTGAGCTGTGAGCATAGAGCCCAGTGCAGGGCTTGAACTCAAGAGCCGTGAGATCATGACCTGAGCCGAAGTCGGGCACCTAATTGACTGAGCCATCCAGGCAACCCCTTTCTGTGCATTCTAAACATAACTAAAAGTTTTAAATTATTATTTGAATGATAAAGTAGAAAATCAGTTTTTGTTGTTACTTTATACTGGTATAAAGGCAATAACCATAGAGACCTTTAATAAACTGTTTAACCAGTTTTTACATTGGGAATGTTATGGTTAAAAATAAAAATTTAAATGTCTAATGTTAACATTCTGATGTAGAATTGGGGTTTCAGATTTTTTATTTTCTACCAAAATGTAATGAGATAATTTGTACTAAGCAATTAACTTAAATTTGGTACTCCCACTTCTTTTTGTGTTTTTTCTTAATTAGCAAGGTTATAATGTTAATTACCATTAGCTAGGTGTACTTTGAAAGAAGGCACAGTTTTGTAATCTAATTTACATTCATAGAATTTGTTTCTGATTCGTATAAGCTATTGACTTAAAAAAAAAAACATTTTCTACACTGCTTAGCCTCATGTAATCCCCTGTTCTTGTTGGGGAAAAGAGTAAGGTGCTTGTGCGGTGAGGAATTATTCAAGTTTGGTAGAAATAAATGCTCACATTTTATGCAGTTTCACATAGTTAAGTAACGATACAATGATATGAACAAATAACTGTTGGCGTTGAATCACTTTTGCTGTGTCTTACATTAACTGAGTTTCTCTAGTTACACAATGCTCCCTTAGTGGTCTTAACCATGCCTGTGGGTTGAAATACACTCTGTCAATTAGTCCTCTTTCACTAGGATGTATTAAAGTAATACACAATGCAAATATCTCGTAATTTACAATAAGAAGAGTTCATTTCTTGCTGACATTGATTGTCCTAAAGTTGTGCAAACTGTTGCCAGGGTTGGGCTGTAGCATCTCCAGTCTACGTAGCTGTATTGTTTCTGAGATGCGGTTGAAGAGTGACTGGAACGTGTTCTTGTGGCAGAGGGTGAAGAGGAATAGCTAGTCCATTTGGTGTTTCTTAAAGCTTTCTCGTGGACGTAGTGTACGTTATGTCAGCTCATCTTGCATTGACCAAAGCAAGTCATGTGGTCAGCCCTACAGCTGGAAGTATATTCCTTCTATAAGGGAGGCTCCGAAAGTCGGAAGACAATGGGCAGGGACTTTCAGTGCCTCCCTAAAGGAAGTTTCTGATGTATCTTGACTATTTCTGATGATTAAAATGGTATGCATCTATAGATTTATGCAGAGATATAGCACTTGTTTTTTTAATCAAATAGGATTTTCTGCAAGGAATTTGTCTTACCCCTGACTGTGAAGGAATCATTTCTAAGATTATCATTTTCAGCAGTGGTGGTCAAGTTAAATGTGAAGTAAGTATCTAATAAAGGGAAAATATTACCAAATTGTTAATCAAAACATTTACACCTTTTAAAATATGATTTAAGTTTGTAGAAGTTGTACAGTCTTGTGTTTTCCAGGAAAAAAAAGTTATTTAATTTAAGAAAATATAGGAAATTTTAGGATGTGAGAATATACCTTTGCAATGAAGGATTCTCACGTTCTTTAATTTCCTAAAAGAGGAGACTTTTGACATTTCAGTTTTACAGTTTGAGCTCTTTGATAATCTTGTTTCCTTAATCCTCAGTAAACTTTTGGGTATTAACGAGGGTGGGGTTCTTAGGGAGGGGGAAGAGTTTCGAAGGATTACCTTTCACTTCACAATATGGAGGGTTATGGGTTGTTCTAATGGTATTTGTAGTTTATTTGATCTGCTCACTCTGAATTTTTTTTAAGCTTCCTAAGGTGTGTCTACTCTTTTGTTCCTCTTTTCAGTAAATTGTTTTGCTAAAATTTTCTGGGCTTTTGTCTGGGTCAGAGCATCACCACTGTTCTCTATCAAATTGAACATTGCGGGTGCTTCTGAAATGCTTGTTGCTTGTGGTTTTGTGCTTTATGTCATGGGAGTATGAGACAAATTTTGGATGTCTTTGTTTTATTTAAAGTTTGAACACAAGGTCATAAAAGAAAAGGTTCCTCCAAGACCTATTCTGAAACAGAAATGTTCTAGGTAAGATTTTTAACAATCAATTGGTAGTTTAATGATGTCTATTAGAATGTAATTCTGTTAAATGCAGATTTCTGAATTACGCTGTGTTTTAAATTGGCTGTGTACACACACCCAAGTAAGTGGTGTTTAAATGAATTTTGTGGATATTTAAAACTTGAAAAGAGAACTAGCCTAGAATGGTTAAATATCAAAAGCTTGAGTAAGAAACATTATTTGAATTTTAAGTAAAATTATGACATTTGATGCTGTGAAATGACGTTTGATTAGTAGATTTGGCATTTAGATAAAAATTATACACTTAGCTCTCAGTTGTTTAAACTTTAATTCCAAAAGCATTTTTCTTTTTTTATCTCTCTTCAGCAAATATTTTTGAACCAATGACTATTTCTCACCCGAAAAAACTCAATATACTGTCAGAATTATTCACTTCTCTATATATATGTTGTTTAGATCAAATAATTCCAATGCTTTTTCTTTTTCTTTTTCTTTTTGGTCCTGCTTCTTGTTTTCCATTCTAAGAAGTGATTTTTTTTCATCGTTTGTGACCAAGAAAAAGCAAAAGAAAAGATGAACAGAAATATTTGTTGAAGAGAATTCTTTGTAAACCATATCAACCAAATTCCAATGTTGTGGGCTATCATTAGGATGTGAAAATAATATTTTACTGTGGAATCTTTCTTTGAAATGAATGTACATATGCATTCTCTTACCGAGTAATTTTTACTATTTCTGTTTACCCTAAGCAGTAACTTATATACATGGTAATAACATTTGTATAACCTATACGTGCCAGCCTTAATTATAAATCACTCAGTCATTGAATTCTTGTTTTCATGACACAAGTACCCTAATTTTAACTGAACATGTGTCAACAGTTTTTGGTATTGAACAGAAGATGCAGGCCAAGTTCTAAATTCAAAGGGCAAATTCTAACTTACTGCTTGGAGAATGGTTTCTGTAATAGGCAAAGGAATTAGTTAATTGAGTTTATAACAAAGGTGGATTACCACTAACTGTAAATGCTTATCAGCCTAGAGAAGCTAAGACTGAAAGAAGACAAAAAATTGAAGAGAAAGCTCCAAAAAAAAGAAGCAAAAAAATTAGCACAAGAAAGGATGGAAGAGGACTTAAGGGAAAGTAATCTGCCCAAAACTGAAGAGCAGAAAGGTATGCTGAAGTCCAAGGCATGATGAGAATAATATATTCTTGCTTAATATGTCCGTCTTACTGGGCATTGTGTTGCTACCGAATTGAAATTAAGAGTTCAGTTAGTATGTTAATACCGTCACTTTCTTGTGTTGCTCTAGATGGGGAGAAGTTGGTGTAAAGAGCACTGAATTTGGAAACAGTACATAGGGATTCAAAATCCTAGTACGCAGGGATAGCGGTACACTAACATGGGGCAGAATCTGTGTCCATGTCCTCATCTCCAAAGTGACGGTGGAAATAATAGCTGACATGCATATTCTGTGTTTAGCAATGCTCTGAACCCCACTGTGCAGATATATGTGAATGTTGAATGTGAATTAGCTGAATGTGGAATTAGTTGAATGTGAAATAATGTTGAGTTCAAATAAAGAAACTGTTCATAAAAGATCGATAGAGATAACCTAACCCAGCCTTCTGTTTTACGTTCATCTTGTCATTATTCCCTGATCTACATGGGAATGTCTCAGTTGTTATACTGTTCCTGTGAGTATATTTACTTTCAGACTTTTTTCTTTTTAAACACTTTTTTAAGTTGATTTATTTATTTTGAGAGAGACAGAGACAACACGAGTGGGGGTGGGACAGAGAGGGAGGGAGACAAGAAGAATCCCAAGCAGGCTCTGTGCTGTCAGCGCAGAACCCAATGTGGGACTTGAGCTCATAAAACTGTGAGATTATGACCAGAGCCGAAACCAAGGGTCTGAAGCTTAACCAACTGAGCCACCCAGGCACCAAGTTTTTTTCTTAATTAAGGTTTTTTTTTTAAATTGAGGAATAGATAATGTAACATTGTATTAGGTGTACATTGTATTAGGTGTATTTAGGTGTACAACATGATGTATATATGGCATATTTGTATATATTGCAAAATGATCACCATAGACCTATTAACTTCCATCACCATACATAGTTACAGAAATTTTTTTCTCATGACTAGAACTTTCAAGATCCACTCTTCTAGTAGCTACTTTCAAATGTGCAATCCAGTCTTATTAACTGTAATCACCATGCTGTACATTACATCCCCAGGACTACTTTCAGTTTTCAGCTGAAGGAAGTTAATCTTTCTTGTTTTCTACTGTGATGGCTGTTCCCAAAATGAAATATTTCCTCTTGTTTTTATGTTTTATTTAGTATTCCATTAATGTTTCACCAATCAAAATTATCTTTTCTACTGTAAAAGTCTTTGGTGAATGTGTTTTAATTTTGCATGCTTCAAGGGGCTAAATGGCCCTCTGTAAGGGAGATGCCTGGGTTGGGAACATGAACTTCTGAGAAATTTTCTGAGAAATTTTCCAGCTTGGAATCAACAGCTCCATGGGATCCTGTGATTTAGGATCCAATAATAAGATGAAAAACCTAATAGTAACTACCAAATATTAATTGAATTCAACTGAATAAATGATCCCTTCAACTCCAGAAAACACTCTTTGCATTCTTAGTGATTAAACATAGTTATTGAATGTAAATGTTGATGAGGCTGGGTTAGGATTGTTGAGGAAAGTAACCCTATTTTGGAGGAACTGAGTTTTTCGATGTTACATGAGTGGTACAGAGTGAAGGAGTACTTAACTTCTGATGTGTTTGGTTTAATGTGACTGTGTTTTCAAACATATTGCTAAGCAATTATTTTCCAAATTTCTTGAGTTTATTTAAAACATTAAGAATTCCTCTGAACCGTACTTTACGTTATTATGTAATGTTATATTATTTCTTTCTCAGTTTATATCTTTGCAAATTGGCCCCGTTGCTTACTTTAACTGACCACTTTTCTTTATCCTTAGAAACTGTAGACAATGTTCAGAGTTGCCAGTTCCTTGATGACAGAATTCTGCAGTGCATAAAGCAGTATGCTGACAAGATAAAATCTGGTATTCTGAACACTTCCAAGCTTCTCAAAGAATTGCTTTCTTGGAAGGTTTTAAGCACAGAAGACTACACAACCTGTTTTTCTAGCAGAAATTTTCTAAATGAAGCGGTGGACTATGTCATTCGTCACTTGATTCAAGAGAAGAATAGAGTAAAGACCAGGATATTTCTGCATGTTTTGAGCGAGCTTAAAGAAGTGGAGCCCAAATTAGCTGCCTGGATCCAGAAACTGAACAGCTTTGGTAATGCCACTGAACTCGAGGGCTGCTGTTTATTAGTAGGAAGGCTGGATATATCTGCCTCTGAACCCTCTTTTTTTCTGTCATCATATATGATTTTTTTAAATGTAGGACCACAAATTTGTCTGGTTAAAAGTACTGTTTCCTCCCAATTCACAATTTAGGTTATTTTACAGATAGATTACGGTTATAGATAAGTTACCTTTTCAAAAGGTGTAAACACAAGAAAGTTCAGTCACTTAGAAAATCCAGTCCTATATTTTGCTACTATTTGTAAATGTGTAAACTACGTGAATAGTAGGCACAGTCATGGGTAAATAGCACCCCCCCCCCCCCGCCCCAGGCAGCTGTCCGAGTGCCCTCTGGGACCGTGCAGTTCTGTAGACAGATTCCTTAGAAAACTTAGAGGAAAGAATGGATGGAACTAATTGCTTAGGATCACAGAGGGCAATCCGTATCTAAAGATCATGAGAAAAATTCTCTGAGGTTGAATCATAGGATTATAAAACTCTGCTACTACTGTTCCTGATTTTCCTAATTTGGTTGAGGAAGACCCTCTCCTCCCCGCAAGCAACCCAAGGCCATGCGGGGACCTCAGAAAGCAGCTGCAGATAGAGTTGTTGTCTAACACTAGATTGAGAGTTTTCTGGGTACCTACCAGGGCACTGTTTACCTTGGTGACCGTGATGGCAACTGGCCTCAAATGGTAGATGACTCCGTTGGCAGCAGTTGGATACAAGGCCAGTAGGAGCTGTAGCAGGGCAGTCCAAAGAGTGAGCCTGCCAGGCCTCTGCAAGTCACACGGATCTGCTGGAGTTTTTAGGGACAGGGAGCTGTTAGAATTCTAGAGTTTGGGGAGTGTATTGATAAATTTCTGTCAGTGGAAACAAAGTAGGATAGAAGCGAGCTCAACATAGTTGATAGCTAAGTGTTGCTACTTTGAGCATAGGTCTGCATGGGTTTCTGGTCCCAGAAAATCACTCTTAAGTGATCAGGTTGTCATTAGCATCTACTAACAATCAAATAATAAATTACAATGTTATTCTCACTTTCATCTGCTTTGGAAGATAGGCTCAGGAGAAGTAGGCTTTCTGGTTATGTTTACCTGGGCAAGAGTGCCTGCCATTGTTGCTTTGGGTAAACTAGAGCATTTGAGCCTTATAGTTCACTGATGGAAATGTTAATGTGGCCTTTTGATATAATTCACATTTATTCTGTAGATTAAAGTATCATTTTAATAAGTATGTATGCATAGTATTTAAAATTGTTTCTATTTAAATTACTTCAGGCATGTTAATTAAAGTAAGGCTGTACTATAATCCTGATGTAAAACTCATATATATTTAAGGCAAGTAATTTCCAATTCTTGGAATTTTACTTCTCAACAAAAGTCTATACTGTGGAGTCACATCATGTGCATATTTAACACGAGAGGTCAGGTCACATGCAGGGTGTGGGAAGAGGTTAACATTTTAATACTAGAAGCCATCTCTTGCCTTCCCTTCAGTGAGCACATTTTTCATGCATCATGACCACTGCAAGGTAACTATTTCATCTGGAAGAAACCGCCATCCAAGGTAATTTTGACTCAGCAGTCTGCTTCATTTGCTGACTGATAAACCATGGCCAACACGAGGTGATCATGCTGTATCAGAGGCGAGTGGGAAGACAGAACAGAGCCAACCTTTGCCTTTTGGTGGCTGTTGGTAGGGTCAGGGCTCACCGCCCCTCCCTCAGTAGCAGTACGAGTTTGCAGCTACTTCTTTCTCTGATTGGGTAGCAAGTGGAGTAACAGTGGGAATAGTGACTGTCCTGATTTTGGAGGAGGGTAAGGAGCCATTGATGGAGGGATTGGGTGGGGGTGGTTACCCATGTCCTGTTTTAAAGGCATTTGGGAAGCTTTTGCATATTACTGATTTTTTGTTCCTGTGAAAGATATATAGAAAAGCACTGTAAAATCTTGCTAGCTTGCACTAATTAGGATGAACATCATTTTGAATTAGTGAAAAAGTTGTTATATTTTTAAAGGAATTTAATGCCTGCTTTCATTGCCTAAGTCTAGTAAAAATAACTTTATAAACTTTTAATATACAAGCTATTTTGTAAGAAGCTTTTGGTCCATCTTATTCAACTAATAGAGAAGAATGATTGTCATTAGCCTATCAGTGTTAAGTCGTATTCTAAAATGCAAAATAGCTTGAACAAGTTTATGTTCAAATAGTATTTTTCACTGAAAATGTAAGCAAATTATAATTGAACTGCTTTCAGTAAGACTGAGTGTGATTTTACTGTAAATGATTCTCCCTTTTTCTGATTTGGGTTTTGTTTTTATTACAGGTTTAGATGCCACGGGACCTTTTTTTTCTCGTTATGGAGCATCTCTTAAGGAGCTTGATTTTAGCATCATGACTTTTCTCTGGAATGAGAAATACGGTCATAAACTAGCCTCTATAGAAGGAAAGCAACTGGATTATTTCTGTGAGCCGACATCATTGAAGGAAGCACGATGTTTAATATGGCTGCTAGAAGAACACAGAGACAAGTTCCCAGCGTTGCATAATGCTTTAGATGAATTCTTTGATATAATGGGTATGTAGACTGAGTTTTAGTTTATGTTATATCTAAGGAGGAAAAATATCTCCGAAGGACCTAGCTTATTTAATACTTAAAAAAATAGTGAGAATTATGGTACAGCCAGCTTATGTGGGCAAATTAGTGATTAAGAATAATGATTTTTTTTTTTGTCATAGAATCTTTTTACTCTGTTGAGCCAAGTGTTATAGAGATACTCAGATGGGTATATTATACTGACTACGTACCATACTGTTCTCATTTTAGGTACTTTAACAGTATCAGGGCAAAGGTTGCATATTAAGTGGACAGAATTTATTAGTAAATGGTTTGATGTTTAACATTCAAGAAAACATTGCCCTGCAGAGGAGGTGATGTTTGCAGAATCTATAAATAGCACATCTGTTGTAGTGGGAAGAACTTAGAATTGGGAGTTAGGAAAAGTAGGTTATGGCCCAGCTTCTTCTCTGATTCAGTTCATTAAAAACTTTGTTTTTACTACTTCTTCAAGGCCCCTGCCTGAGCTGGGTGTTAACCAGGAACTCAGAAATGTTTATACTAGTCCCTGCCCTCAAGACCTTATGTTGTCGAAAAGGGAGTAAGATGAATATACAAATAACTATAATATGGCCGTTATCTCAATAAGAGAGGATCAGAAAGAGTGCTGGGGGTTCAAATGGAGGATCAAGCCCTTGTGCTCTTCCTGGGGAAGGCGAACCCTTGGTGCAGCACTGGAGTCCAAGCTGTGAACGGGGAGGTAGTTGGACACCTCCCAAGTTGACACCTGGGATTAGAGACATGGGGTTGAGGAGGGAGTCAGGTCACCTGTTTGGGTGTGGCATGGAGTCCAGTTTGGTAGAATAGGAGGACTAGTAGTTAATTCCTTAGTTTCCCTTGGATCTTAGTTTCTTCATCATTGAAGTGATAGGATTTAGAGCCATTGATCTGTGTGGTCCCATTTTGCTTCAAAATTCTAATATTCTTAGATTCTATATTAATTTTAACTTATCTTTGGTACTACATGTATGTCTTATGATAATCTCCCACCCCACCCCAATCCCTCAGCATTCCTTAGTATTTGCTTTACATGTTGTCAGCAGTTAGACCTAAAATTTCATGCTTTGTTTTAAAGAGTGCATTAAAAAGTCCAGCCTTGTACAGAAGTATCACACATTACAAATTTCATACGTATAAGGAACTGAAAGGCTTGCTTTTGTTCTGGGTCTTAGGAAGGAGCACATTCAAATATAGATGGCTTATTTTTCCAGGACACAGCTTCATGGCTGGAGGTGACGTGCTTCTTGATAGCCTGAATTTATTGCCGTCAGTTTGCTGCTGCTGGTAGTAAAATACTGTCTGGGGACTGAGCTTACAAAACCCGATGCATGTTTGGATCACACAACAAAATAACTAAAAAGGACACAATTCTTTCTTTGTGTGCATTTTTTCTGATTCTTGTGTTCTGTACCCCAGATATACTATGACTGTTCCTCTGCTTTTAGTCATAGAGTCAGAAGCCACCAACCAAATGACTAGCCATCCCAACAGATTTTCTCTCCAAGAGCTGTGCTTCTCACCCTTACTCCAGACGTTTTCAATTTTGTCTCTTTTCATTGAAAGGGATGATTATATTTCTTAAAACTTTTCAGAATCCACTGATCTTGTACATAAAAACATCCAATCCTATCACTAATTCAGAGTTTCAGCCTGTCTCCTGAACTCTGCATACTGTTTTACTGTTGGTAGTTCTTTGTAGACAACTAAAAGGTCCCTTAAGAGCAGTGTGCCTGAACCCACTTACTGTATCCCTAGAGACCTGTTTTTCCTAAATTTATCTCAGTAACGTTGTTGTATATCTTGTATCTACGCAGGAAACCCTGAAAAAAGTCTTGATTCTTCCTTTTCCCTATTACCCCATATCTAGTCTGTCACCCGTTCCAGTAAGCTTTATCTTTGATCTCTCCTCTCCTGTCCATCTCCACTTCCCTAGGTCAGAACCTTAATAAGCGTTCCATGATTAGACCACGCTGGTAGCCTCCAAACTGGTGTCTGTTCTTTAGATCTTCCCACTACAGATCTTCCTCTTATATTGCCACTAGTGACTCTTCTGGAACATCTCTTTCATACAACTGTAACAATTCTGTTAAACACTTGCTTAGTTTTGCCTACACATTAAATTCACACCATCTGTGTGATTTATCATCACTCTCCCCATGTGCCCTGTGTACATACACCCCACTTCTTGAAGGTGTACAAACCCTCCTCGTACTTTTCCTGCCTCATGTCTTTGCTCCTGCATTTGCTCCAGCTACGTCCTGCCCCTTTGCTTGTTTATTTCAAGTCTCATTTTGATATTGCATCCCTCTCTGAGCCCTCCCTGGCCTGTCATTGGGCCTTTATCCTTGAAAACTGTATTATTCCATCAGCTTTGTTTCCATTGTATTTATTGGGGCACTTGGCACTCTGGGTTGCCCGTATTTGCTTGCTTGTGTATTTGTACAACATAAGCTTAGAATACAAGCGTATCTATGACAGGGATTATTCTCTGCATCTTTGTATTCACAGCACCTAGCACGGAGTTTGATATCTAGAAGGCACTCAAATTATGCTGAACTAGATTGACATTTTGTGATTCTTTGTAGTTGGTTTCCATTTAATTGGCCATTTGCTCTTGGTTTCTAAACTAAACTTGTGTCAAAGCAAAATAAGGAGCAAAATATAGTTGATGATAGTAGTGTCTGCGGTGATTTTCTTTAAGGCTTTAGTGTGCTGTCAGTGTAAAAATTTCATTTTCTCACAAATTATTGGTATTTTCCTACAGACAGCCGCTGTACTGTATTAAGGAAACAAGACAGTGGTGATGTGCCGGTAGGTTATTTGATTGCTTTCAACGTGTTAATTTGTGTTAGCCAAAGGAAGAGAGGAGTACCCAGGCCAGTGTTTATTTACGTCACAGGTGGCATTCTAGAACCAAACATGGAGGATTTCTGGCTAACATATACTCATTTATAGAATGTTGATGCCAGTCTTCCTCTTGGAATTAGAGTGACAATCAGCAATCAGCAAATTCAAGAGGCTTAAATTAGACAATGTCCATAAAGTTTCGCAACTAATAATTGTTAGTCTCAGAAATAGGGAAGGAGTTGAGTCATCTCCTGCCTAAAAATGAAAAGTTATCTGTAATGATTAAAATTCTAATGTTTTGTTCTGTAAGGAAAACAAAGAGACTTTGTTTTGAATGGCTCCAAACTAAGTTAAGTTAAAATAATTCCAGAGTCGTTTTTCTTAGTAGGTTGTGGCAGTTTTCAAACAGAAAGATGCATATTTACTGATTTTTAGGATCAGGTCATCTGTACTTGAAACTTTTCTTAATCTGCCTGTGAAATACTGCCCAGCTAAGTATGGAAACACAACTAACACACCCAGTGGGAAGTTAAACGTCTTCTAAGTCCACTGTGCCTCAGAGTTGGCCAGGCGTAGAGTGTCCAAATTACCTTAAGAAAAGGAATGTCATTGAAATGGTGGTAGCATATAATCGGAATTACTCTAAAAGACTGATTAATTACTTGAAATAACATACACCTTATTAAAATGTTGGACCAAGAGATGGTTCAGTCGGTTAAGCATCCGACTCTTAATTTCATCCCAGGTTATGATCTCACAGTTCATGAGATCAAGCTCTGCATCGGGCTCTGGGCTGACAGTGCAGAGCCTGCTTGGGATTCTGTCTCTCCCTCTCTCTCTGCCCCTCCTTTGCATGTGCACACGCACACACACTCTCTCTGAGAAATAAAACATTAAAAAATTTTTGGAAGCAATTTTAGTTATAACAGTCATTATTAGGCTTTCTCTTATTTTCTATTATAAATCATAACACTAGGGCTAACATATGAAGTGTTATTTTTGTTCAGCATTTTGTGTATATTCAATTTGTGGCTAAAACCAGTATATACTTTATACAGAGCTTCATCATGCTGTTATTTGAGTGTTCATTGTTTTTTTCCCCCATTTTTCCAGTTTAATTCTGCCAAGATAAAAAATAAAGGCAAGAAAAAGAAGCCAAAAGATTCAAAGGTATGGAGTATTTTTGGTATTAATTCTTGTCTAAAATAGTTAATTGAATTTATAAATTAGAATTAACAAGTTCTTGGGGATATTTTGAAGTACTTTATAGAGAAAGACTTTTTTTAGGATTTAAAGATTTGCTCCAAGCCCATGAGCCATATAGGGCATTATTTATCTTCTGGGGGGTTCTTCATGGCTGTCATGTATGTGGGAGCTCAGGAGGGCAGGAGTTGAGACAGTGAACAGATACTAGAGGAGGATTAGAGCAGCTCTTTGTAAGTTCTGCTAAAACTTGGCTTTTTATCTTTGACATTTGAGTTTTTTTTGAGCATTGGAAGCTACCTGAATGTTAAGTTGGGCCTATTTATGGGTGTTGAAACTTTATTACTATGTGTTCCTGTTCACAAGGAAATTTAGATAAGTCTTACATATTGGCAATTTGCATGCATATTTATATAAGCATTCATTTGTTTTAATGCTAATTTTTTTTCATGGAATTTTAAGGTAGAAAATTGTTTTCATTTTTGTGTGTTTTAAACTAGCCTATGTTAGTGGGGTCTGGAACATCTTCAGTAACCCCAAATAATGAGACTATCACTTCAGGTGAAGACCACAAGTAAGTAAAATTGAAAATGTGTGCTTCAAATTTTAACTCAAGTGTATTAACTTAGCAAGTGGTATTAATTTAACATAATTTAAACTTGTGTTTTATTTCTCTAACTTCACTATCTAAATATGTGCATCTGTTATGACAGCCTAGTGTGATCCATCTTGGTTGATTTTATAATATGGCTTGTCAGCATTAAGAATTCCTGCAAACAACATTAAAATCATTGGGCTAATGACATTCATCAGATAAGTTTGGGAACTTACTATATGCAAGATGCTATGGGAAAGATTTAGGAAATAGTCTTTAAAATGTTCAGTGAAGAGAATTTCCTACTGATAATTACTAGCATATTTGCTATAATAGAGAGGAAGATGTTTTAGATGTTCAGTCTTAGATGTGAATGATTTCCAGTGGCATCTAGTTGTTGAAACTGAGTTTTCAGAAAACAAGTAGACATAAGAAAAAGTAAAAGTAGTGAGTAGCAATGACCTTTTTGTCATATTCTTTTATGAACCAGAAACCCATTTTTTTTTCACATTTCTTTTTTTTTTTTTAATTTTTTTTTTTTTAATGTTTATTTATTTTTGAGACAGAGAGAGACAGAGCATGAACGGGGGAGGGTCAGAGAGAGAGGGAGACACAGAATCTGAAACAGGCTCCAGGCTCTGAGCCGTCAGCGCGGGGCTCGAACTCACAGACTGTGAGATCGTGACCCGAGCTGAAGTCAGACGCTCAACCGACTGAGCCACCCAGGCGCCCCCACATTTCTTAAAGGAGTTGTCATAAGAGCTGCTTTTGCACATTTTCATGGATTCTTTAAATGGAGGAATTATTTTAAGTTCAAATAGTAATAGTCCATACTTAGACAGAACTTATGTACCAGGTACTATTCTCAGGGCTTTACATATACAAACTCATTGAATATACTCTTCACCCTGGGAGATAAGTACTGTTATCATGTACATTTTACAGATAAGGGGATTCATGCACAGTGTAGTTGAGTGCCTAAGAACCTGAAGCTTCTACATGTCTGAGCCAGGATTAAACCTGGTAGTCTTGTTTTAGAACTCACAAACTGCTACATCTTTTTAGAATGCAAAATCGTACACTTTAGCAAAAGAATCTTTTTGTTAAGTGTTTTACTGGTTCCAATCTCACTTTAGCTTAAATTAATAGCAGTTATAACAAAATCTTTAACAAGTTACAATTAATATAACATTGATACTTTTAAAACCAGGAGTTTCAAAAAATTTGTTCTTGGGATCAAGAGTAAGTAGTTAGTTAAAAGTGCTTCCTTGGAGGTTTATAAATGTATACACACACACACACACACACACACACACACACACGGGTAACTTTTCTGCATTTAATTATCTGGTAGTGTTTTTTTGCATTGTAAGGCTGAGTCGTATGTTACTATCTTTGTTTTAATTTAAATATTCTGGGTCATCTCAAAGTTTAGGACTCACAAAAAAAATTTCTTTTTTTAATCAGCAGACGCAATCCAAATTCTGCAGGCCCATTTGTGGTACCTGACCACCTTCGGCAAGATGTAGAAGAATTTGAAGCTATCTATGAACAGCACAGCAGTGAATATGTTGTCCGTAATAAGAAGCTGTGGGACATTAACCCAAAACAAAAATGTTCAACTCTGTATGAGTAAGTAGTTTAACATTCCTACTAGTATTATTTCATACTGAAGCTGCCAGTTAAAGATTGCAGGTTGTTTAATTTGTGTCCCTTTTGCTTATTAAAGGAATCATTTATTGGCTTACAAAGTGGGGAAGGAAAGTATTTTTATGGCTTTTGTCGTGTAGTGCACAAAGTTAACTGAGGGTTTTTAATTTTAAATTTAGAATCCTGGAGCACCTGCATGGCTCTGTTGGTTGAGTGTCCCAACTCTTGGTTTTCAGCTCAGGTCATGATCTCACCATTCTTGAGATGATTGGAGCCCCACATCGGGCTCTACACTGACAGCACAGAATCTGTCTGAGATTCTCTCTCCCCCCACTCTCTCGCCCTCTCTCACTCCCTCTCTCTCCCCCTTTCTCTCCCTCCCACCCTCCCTCTTAAAATAAATAAATAAATGGGGCGCCTGGGTGGCGCAGTCGGTTAAGCGTCCGACTTCAGCCAGGTCACGATCTCGCGGTCCGTGAGTTCGAGCCCCGCGTCAGGCTCTGGGCTGATGGCTCGGAGCCTGGAGCCTGTTTCCGATGATTCTGTGTCTCCCTCTCTCTCTGCCCCTCCCCCGTTCATGCTCTGTCTCTCTCTGTCCCAAAAATAAATAAAAAACGTTGAAAAAAATAAATAAATAAATAAATAAATAAATAAACATTTAAAAAACAAAATAACCACAGTGGTCTGGCTGGACCCAGGCTCTGGTACTTGAGGGCAGCCAGGACCTTTTATAAGTAGATAGATAGATAGATAGATAGATAGATAAGTAAAGTAAGTAAAATAAATAAATAAATTCAGAATACTACTAATAATTGGTTTTGTCAGTTTGAGCTGCTAATATAGATATTTTCTGTCTCTGAAACTGACCCTGGTATGTGCTGATAGGACTGTAAAAGTTTCCAGCCATATCTTTCATCATGAATTCCAGGGTATACAGTACTCCTCCCTTATCCTTGGTTTCGCTTTCTGAGGTTTCACTTACCTGTGGTCATCCGCAGTCCGGAAGCAGATGATACTCCTTCTGACGTGTTGTCAGAAGGTCAGTAGTAGCCTAATGTTACGTCACAGTGCCTGTGTCACTCACCTCACTTCATCTCATCACAGAGGCATTTTATCTCCTATCATTGCAAGAATTGAGTGAGGATAGTGCAATAAAATTTTGAGAGAGAGACCACATTCACATAACTTATATTACAGTATATTATTGTAACTGTTCTATTTTATTTTTAGTTATTGCTGTTAATTTCTTATTGCACCTAATTTATAACTTAAACTTTATCATAGGTATATATGTGTAGGAAAAAATAGTATAGGGCTCAGTACTATCTGTGGTTTCAGGCATCCCGGGGTTGTGGAACACCTCTCTTGTGGATAAGGGGGGAGTTCTACATTTGACAAGGAGTCCTATTATTATTTGATCTCATTGTTCTTTTGCTGATGGATGCTGTTGTTTAGCATCTCCTAAGTCCAGTGACAAGTAATGTAGCTTGTCGAAGTGTTGCCCTTTTATTGGGTAATGAGGATACCAGGATCCCATTATT
The DNA here is from genome assembly GCF_023721935.1 of Panthera uncia. Lineage (NCBI taxonomy): Eukaryota > Metazoa > Chordata > Mammalia > Carnivora > Felidae > Panthera > Panthera uncia. Next base: position 7,999,950 of record NC_064810.1, on the reverse strand, counting down.
ACTTCTGCTGAGGTGACAGGTGTTCTGCTGGAATGATAGTAAAGGTAACAGGACCTTGTATCTCTGTATTGTACGGGAGACTTGTCTTCCTGACATTGACATAATACAAGAGAAACAGACTTTTCTTTTTAAATAACTTTGGCTGTTACTTTGGGATTGAAATGTGAATATGAAATCAACGAGTCTGAGTAGGGTAGATGAAATAATGGAGTAAAGGGTTCAGGAAAATCTAGCAAGCAGTTACCATTTTGAGCTTGGTATTACTAAGTAGTGCATGCTACCTTCCTTAAGAAGAGAAATTGAGGGTTAAGATCTGCAATAGGAAATTAATTTAAGACCTGGTTATTCTCGCAGAAAACCTGTTACTCATCCATAGTTTAGTCCTTGCTTCTGTTTTCCCCAGTCGCTTCTTTCCTTTTCAGTCTGGTTATGCTCCCAGGCCCTTCTTTATGGTTTTTCTTTAAATTTTTTTTAATGTTTATTCATTTTTTGATAGAGACAGAGCGTGAGTGGGGAGGGGCAGAGAGAGAGGGAGACACAGAATCCAAAGCAGGCTCTAGGCTCCGAGCCGTCAGCACAGAGCCCGATGCGGGGCTCGAACTCACTGACCGTGAGATCATGACCTGAGCCAAAGTCAGATACCCAACTGACTGAGCCACCCAGGCGCCCCTATGGTTTTTCTTTAGAGTTGAAATGCTGAGCATATCATATTTCCAGAAAACTCCTGGATGACCCCATGGAAACAGCTATAAAACTACACTAGTATTTCTTAAAATATGGTAGGCTTTGCTTCAAGCATCCGAAACTGAAGCTAAACTGTGTCATTGTCAGGACCTTGCTTCTTAAAGAATTTATTACTGTTACAAGTGGGAGGAAATTAAACAACTTTATGAGGAAGAAAATAGGCTGATGTATTTTGAGATAAAACTTTAAAGTCAAAAACTTACAGGAAGTTACACCTCAAAACAGTTCTTTCTCTGAATTTTCAAAAGTAGACATGTGATGATGAGCTTAAGAACGATTTCTTTTAGGGGTGCCTGTCTGGCTCAGTCGGAGGAGCGTGTGGCTCTTGATCTCGAGGTCGTGAGTTCGACCCTCATGTTGGGTGCAGAGATTACTTAAATGAATAAATGAATAAAACTTAAAAAAAAAAAAAAAGAATGATTTCTTTTAGTGGCCAGTGGGTAAAAGAAAGAAAAATGAAACTAAAATTTTGTGTATGACAAGAGTGTTAGAGTAGAAAAAAAAATATTATGCAAGGAATCCAGAATATTGGGATAACTGCTGTTAATGCTAAATCCCCACTGTGAAGCTGGGGATTAGACTGATTGGTGTATAATTGACTTGACCCTCTTCTAGTTCTAATAACAATTATGATTTTAGATAGTTGAAGGGAATTGTATTTCACTGGGTAGCGTTCTGCACTTAGCTTTTCCTGCCACCTCTTTCGTGGTATTAATTAGTCAGCCACGATTTATTTAACCACTTAGGGTTAAGCACTGTGGAAGATTGCAGACAAAGTAGAAGACACAGTCCTTTCGCACAGCTTGCAAGTAGCAGGAGAGCTGCATCATTGGTCTGATCACACTGTATTGTAAAGAGAATGACTTTGTGAGGGAAGAATCATGAGCTTCTACAAAACAGTGATTTGTCAAAGGACCACCGCCAGCATACTAGGGTGGGAATGCTTTCCCAAATGTTTTCTTCATCCTGTCCCTTGCCCCTGTGCCTTCAGTGGCCTGTAATGGCACTATGGAAGGCCAGCCATGACCATTTCAGACCTTGATGGTCCCTATCCAAGTGTGAAAATATATGTACACGAGTAAACATGTACTTGCATATATGAGATAACAACATAAGAACTATTAATCTTTCTGGTATAGTTAGGTTTTTGTTTGTTTGTTTAAACTGCTGTCTCATGTAGTGTGCCGTTTTTACCTCTGGTTCTGAAGTGCAGGAACACTATCCCTTTTAGAGTCTGAGACTTTGAACAGGAGCAATGATGAGAGAGATGCATCTTGTTTAACTTGGCAGAAGTGGAGTCAGCCTTCTTGTTTCAGTTGTATCTAGCATCTTTCATTAGAGCTTTGGCCTCTTTCATGTCTGCCGAACAGCCATACCAGTACCACTGTTCTGTGCATCAATGGATGGTTGCTAACCCCTGTAAGACACTGGTTATAAAGAAGTCATATTTATGCTATTTTGGACCCAGTGTTTCCCTTACAGAGATGATTTTTGAGGGCTAGAAAGATGTATAAATAGAGTTAAAGTTCATTTTTGTGTTGCGTTTCAAATAATAGCAACTATAAAAATTTTATTCACAATATGGTTTATAACACGCTTTCCCTTTGGGCTGGGGACCCTTGTTAAATTTTGTCCTGCCTCAATGTTTGAAAAATTCATTGCTACTTAGGCAGTGGAAAAAATGTGGAGGCTCTATTTCTTTGAAATTGCATAGTATGTGTCTTGGTTGCTAGTTATGCCATTGTTATAGACTGAATACCAGATTCTAATGGAAGAGGAAGGCTCTTGGAGCCTGACACAAGAATGGGAAAAGAAAATAGCCCCTTAACTGGAGTGCACCCCAGTCTAGGACTGGATGTAGATTAAGGGATCACCCCATTATGTGTGTCTGATCCTCTGCTATATTGATGTATTTGATTTTTTGTTTTGTTTGTATTGGTTTATTGATCAGACATGATTAGTTTCAGTACTTCTGAATCATTGCATATTCCTAAACAGAAAAATGTTGAGTTTTACTGTATGTAAATTCCAATAGGATTTTAATGAAATTTGATTTCTTCTCATTTGACATTCTTGTTACTGATACTCTTGTTATTTTTCTTGAATAAATTTTCTTTTCATTACTTTTAAAATAGATTGTATAATTATGTAATTGAAATTTATGAAATAACTTTTTAATCCCTTTTTGGTTTTTTTTCCCAACAAATTTTTTAAGGATTATTCTCCAAGGGTAAACAAAATTTTGCTTCTAGAGTATCACTGATTGCATATAGCTTTTGTCAGATTTAATATGAGTATAATATGTTTGTTGGGGAGGTGTTGAGATCAGTTGGAAGTGAAATAGTATTTTTCTTTGGGAGAATTTTGGGGGAAACACTTTTTTCAAAAGACCATGTTTAAGTACTTCCTTGTAATAACATGTAAACATAAATTTTTTCCAAGTTATTTCTCTCAGTTGTTGGAAGAGCATGGTCCCTTGGACATGAATAATAAAATGTTCTCTGAAGAATATGAATTCTTCCCAGAAGAAACTCGGCAAATACTAGAAAAAGCCGGAGGTTTGAAATCTTTTCTCTTGGGATGTCCTCGTTTTGTTGTGATTGACAACTGTATTGCATTGAAGAAAGTTGCATTACGGCTTAAGAAAAAGAGAAAGAAGAAAAACATTAAGACAAAAGTGGAAGAAATTTCAAAAACAGGGGAGTATTTACGAGTTAAACTACCACTGAATCCAACCGCGAGGGAATTTAAACCAGATGTAAAGTCCAAACCAGTGTCTGAGTTATCTTCAGCACCAGCTTCTGAGGACGTGAAGCCCAAACCTGTATCTGCTAATTCTCCCCAACCAACCTGTGAAGCTGTGAAGCCGAAACCAGTGTCTGATAATTCTTCTAGATCAGCTTCTGAGGATGAGAAGCCCAAGGAGGTCTCTTTTGATTCTCCCACATCAGTGTCTGAGGATGCCGGTCACAAGCAAGTATCCTGTAATTCTCCCAAACCAGCCTCTGAGGATGTGAAACCAACCTACTGGTCTCAACCCCATTTGGTCACAGGATACTGTACATACCTCCCCTTTCGGGGATTTGACATTACCCAGACACCACCAACATATATGAACGTGTTACCCAGTTTGCCCCAGTACACTAACATTTATACACCTCTAGCCAACGTTCCTTCTGAATATCAGCTGCAAAGATCAGTACCAGTGGCGCCATCATTTGTAGCCAGTGACAGACCAGATGAAAGTGCTGCTGTATATTTTGAGGGTCCTCATTTGAATGCTGAGAATACTCCTCCTGGTAACGAGATTGCCCCTAAAACACAGATCCTTCAGGAATCTTTGGAAGTATCATTAAAGACACGGTGCAGCATGAATGGTGACGGTACAGCCCTCAGTGGGTCTAACAGCCATGAAGGTCACTGTGGAAATTCTGCCAACAAGTGGGAAGTAAATCTAGAAAGTACCGACGAAGTAACAAATATTCCACATAGACAAATGGCTGCTATACAGGTAAGACCTAAATAGAAAAAAGTAATCTCAATACTGAAGTTAAATTTTCCTTTTCATCTTTCTCTGCCATTTACCAAAATTCTTTTAAATTATTGACTTTATAATGGTTATGAAAGCTTTTGCCTGGAAATGTTTTAAAAATATGAACCCGTTTGTAGGGCATGATCGGTAATTCAGAAAGAATTTTTGGGTCTAGTAAATAATACCCTTCTTCCCTAACCAAGTTTTGTACCAGTTGAGAAATGAGATAGAGGAATCAGCAGATGGAGCCATCACGTTAATGATTAATAATGGCACCATTGAGGATGATGTAGTTACTTCTGTAGCACTTGCACATCCTGGTATTGAAGCCCTGACACACCAGCCTACCTACCCAGTTAGAGCTAGACCAGGAAACCTCACAACGTGGGGTGCTTGCCCCCATAGACTTACTGTATGGAGAATGAAAGGAAATATGCTTTTGGCACAGGTGGCCCCAAAAAACAGAGTCTGGGCTACATGTGACCAGTTTCTTTTACGAAAACCAGTTTCTCTAAAAAGACAACCAGGTGGAGACAAACAAAAGAGATGTGAATAAAAGTTACTAACAAGCATGAGAATAAGTTTATGTTCTGTAGTTCACTTTATCGGGCATGAATTCATTAGACCCTTGTTGGATTATCCCCCTCCTCATTATGTTTTCTGTTTTCTAGAAAGCTCTGAAAGCACATGTTAGAGTAATAAACCGAAATCATTTTCATTTTTACCAATTCTACATGATAGCTCTTTCCTAATACAAGAATTTGTAGAAAGTGTGAGTTATTGAAATTGGAGAAAAATAAATAAAACACACCTCGAAAAAATTGTGAGCATGTCTTAAAATGTCATTACATAATGGATTTATTTTACCACAGGAATTGAGCTTAATGGAATTATTTGTTTTTCCCCAAAGGTGTCCTGGAATATAACACATCAAGAGGTCAATACTGAGCCATATGATCCTTTTGAGGCACAACAGGTGAGTCAGAATTGTATTAGACTATTTAAAGGTTTCTTAGTTTTCATTATTATAACTAGATGGCAATGATGAACTAGAACTATTTTGGAATCTGCTAATTCCATATAAAATGTTACCATGCAATAAGCTTTAGAACGTGACAAAAAAAGAATTGTTTTTATTGAATTTGGGAAAGAGGCAGAAACAAAAGTGTTTTTTCCCTAGCTTATTTATTTCAAAGTATAATGGCTTTATTGTTTTAACTGGTATAATGAGCCTCTATTAATTTATATATAAGAGCTTATTCATGTGAATGATACAGAAAGTTTTATAATAAAAACCTTCACCATTATAAGAATGATTCAGTTAGAAAAGCTATTAATATAATATATTGTGTTAATGTATCTTAAGAAAAGTTATTTGGCCAACTCCATAGTTCCTGAAAGGTATTAGATAAAATTCAATTCCCCTTCTCATCTAAAACTCATAATAATATGGGGAAAGATGAATACTTCTCCACATGCTAATATCTTTTTCTCAAGCCAAAGCCTTCATCTCACTTTCAGGTGAAACATGACCATTAGTATTTTATTATCCTGGAGATAGCAACTGACAAAATTAAGAGAAGTAAGATTGTAAAAGAGGAGGTGTAGTATTATCTCTTACGGAGGCTAACATTGTGTATCTGGAAGATTAAAAAACAATCAAGTGAAAATGCAATACCAAACTCTAAGAGAATTCAGAAAGGTGATTGGATAGAATACTTTTCCGTACGTAAACAACAATCTGTTGCAAAGTATACTAGAAGATAAAATTCCATTTTTAATAGTAACCAAAAGATAAAATAGTTAAATCTATGAAAGAAAACTTTAAAATGCTACTGAGAAACACACAAAAGACTTACGTAAATGAAAAGTATTGAATAGGAAGGTCCATTATTGTGAAGAGACTGGTTGTCCCTAAAGCTTTTAACACAGTTCCAGTACAATCATGAACAACATGTATTAGTTACCTGTTGCTACATAACAAATTACCTTAAAACCTAGTGCCTTAAAACGACAATAAACATTTATGATCTCACAGCTTCTGAGTCAGCAATTGAGCGGTTCAGCTGATGGTTCTGGAGATTGCTGAGGACTTGCAGCCAAGATATAGACCAGGGCTCATCTGGCCATCTGCAAGGAGTAACGGGTTGGAGGTTCTGTTTCCAAGATGGCTCACTCACACAGCTAACAAGTTGCTGCTGACTATTGGTGGGGGCTTCAGTTCCTTGCCTGTGGACCTCCATGTAGGACCACTTGAGTGTCCTCATGTCCTCATGGGGCTTGGCTTTCCCCAGAGTGGTTGATCTAAGGTACAAGTAGCAATAGCATTCATGACCTACTTTAGAAAGCCACTTTCTATCACTTCTTATGTATTCTCTTAGTCACACAGACCAACCCAAAAACCCTGATACATTGTAGAGGAGGATTGTACAAGGGTATAAATACCAAGAGGTGAGGATCTTGAGGGCCACCTTGGTGGCTGCCTCCTGCACAGGGTTTATCTGAAACTGGACAAATTGATTCTGAACTTCACATAGAAAAGTAAGCATCAGGAATGCCCAAGGAGAAGAAATTACAAGAAAGGGAGTTGTGCATCTAGATAGCGAAATACAATATGAATCTATTTTAGCACATAAATAGGACGTTAAAATAAGAGACAATAGAACAAAAGAAAATAGAAACTTAAGGTATAATAAATAAAAATGGTATTAGTGAACAGAAAGTAGTTTATTAAATATGTGGTATTAGGAGAAACGGGTTGCCTGTCTAGAAGAAATTAATTTGGGTCCCCACCTTATTTCCATATACCAAATTCCAGACAGATCAAAGATTTCAGTATTAAAAAGCAGATCCACAATTTACCTAGAAAAAAAGGGAAATTTTTTTCATGAGATTAATAAACAGTATAACAAAGAGTATCTGTTTATATATACACATATATAATCTGTGTGTACGTATGCATAGCATGTATTTGTATATGGACAAATAGACACATGATGTCAAAACACTAATGACAAACTAGGAAAATTATTTGCGGTATAGGGACAGATAGAGAACTAATTGCCTTGTTTAATGTACAAAGTTTCTGTAAATTAATCAGGGAAAGATTAATGCAAAAATGGGAATGGATGTGAATAGACAATCCACAATAAAATAAGGATGATTTTTTAAACATATAAAAAGATGCCCAGCTCCACCTGAAATAAGAAAGTCATTTATGCACTGTTGAAAGAATGTAAAAATGTAAATTTCTGGGGATGGCAATTGGGAATTTACCTGCACTCCTATATATGTATAGAGACCAGTGAACAAGGGTATTTGCATATTTGTTTCATCTGTGTTAGTGTCAGCAAAAAATTGAATACAACCTAAATATCCATCAGTATTAGACTCATTAAGTGAATTATAGTCCAGCAATTTTATTATTACTGATATGGAATGATTTACAAGACCAGATAGATAGTTAAGTAGGAAGAAGTAAGGTTAGATTGTGTTGCTATGCTTGGTACAAATAGCTTTATAGTTTTGGCCAATTAAAAAAGTAATGTAATGGGGTGCCTGGGTGGCTCAGTCAGTTAAGTGTCTGATGACAGCTCAGAGCCTGGGGCCTGCTTTGGATTCTGTGTCTCCCTCTCTCTCTGCCCCTCCCCCACACTCACACACACACACACACACACACACACTCTCTCTCTCTCTCTCTCTCTCTCTCTCTCTGTCTCAAAAATGACATTTAAAAAAAAATGTAGAACTCTTAATTTTTTTAATGAACAATACTGAAAATTATGGAGGAGAAATTAAAAATCATCTATGTTGCCTTCTCCCTTATTTACATTTTGATGTGCAGCCCTTAGGCCTTATTTTAACATTTACATTTAAGTAAGCAATTCTTTTTACACTTGATCTTAGCCAAAAGGCCGAGAAGCGATAGCAATTCTTTTTAAAAGATAGGATTGTAGCTTATATGTTGTGTTTAAAATTTTCGGTATTTATATGTTATGGATTTTTTCCATGTCAGTAAATATAGATTTTTACCATCATGTTTAACGCAGACTTGGTATTCTATTGTATGAATATGATAGTTTATTTGATTAGTTTCTTACTGTTGAACATTTAGATTGTGTCAGCTTTTCAGGCATATGAACAGTGCTGTAGTGAACATTTTTGCGTATAGAATATCTGGTGTTGAGTTCTTATAGCATACTGAGTTCTAAACCAGGTATGCTCTTCACCCTCACATTTTTTCATCAGTATTGGGAGAATTCAAAAACACTTGTTAAATTAGCAGTTAGTTTCAGGACCTTATCATTAGTGTGGCTGAGTGTTGGCTTCTTCACCAGTGAGACTTGCAGTTAATCCCCAGCACTGTTGCTTTTCCTCAGGGGCTTTAAGAAGTTGCCTAATTTCTCTCAACTTTGGTTTTCTGATCTCTAAAAGGTGTGAATAATGTTCTTACAGAATTGTGGTGAAGTTTGTATGTGATAACATAGAGATGGCTATAATTTCTTGTTCCTTTGGTGACTTGGGCGTATAAATTGATACATAATAATAAGTTGTTCATTCATTGTGATTCTTTTGCTGAATTGAGAATGAACATAGAGGTAGCTAAGGTCTAAAACCATAAAGTCTTTCTCCTGGGTCGTAGTGGGATTGACCATTTAATTTATTATTTAAACGTGGACTCTCTATTCATGCTGCCAAACTTTTAGTCTGGACAAATAAAAATTGGGACACTCAAAACAGACTGACATGTGTGGTCACTCTGGTCACAGCTCATAGTTCTCTGATAAATCACTGAATTTCAAAACCTTGATTCTCTGCTTTTTTTTTAAACTTGGAAGATGCTGAGGTGCAGGAGGTGGGGGAAGATAGACCTAGGTTTGTGCCCCTGGGATAGAGTTCCAGGCTTGGCCACTAAGGCCCTGGGGAGAGCAGTCAGCCGCGATTGGGCGGACTTGCCAGCCCACCCAGACGCCTTTCAGACACACAGGTGTGATTGCTGACTGTCTTAGCAGAATGAAATGTTTTTTTAATTTTTTTAGATGTTTGTTTATTTTTGGGAGAGAGTGAAACAAAGAGCACGAGTGGGGGCGGGACAGAGAGAGAAAGGGAGACAGAATCCAAAGCAGGCTCCAGGCTGAGACACAGAGCCCAGTCCAGAGCTCAAACTCAACAGACTGCCCGATCATGACCTGAGCTCAAATCCAACGTTTAACCGACTAAGCCGCCCAGTCTCCCTTCAGAATGAAAGGTTTTTATTTTTATTTATTTTTTTCAGAAGGAAAGGTTTTTAAAAACACGTAAATAACATTTCTTGTTGGACAATATTTCACATTAAATATGCTTCTGTTTTTGCTTTTGCTTTTTAAGCTGGTCCAAGAGATAGTTACATAACTGGAAACCATTGATAATATTTTAACTTGTCATTTTTACAACTGTCCATTTGAAACACTTAAAAGTAGGGTCAAAGTTAATATGTTTTGTTCATATCTAAAATGCATATGTACATACAGCTTTTTAAACCTAATAAATAGTTCTTGATGTTAATCATGGAGAATGATATTCACATCACACTATTGATTTAGTAATACTGAACCCTTTTAAGACAAATATTCAGAACTAATTATAGGACAGATTGAAATGTTTCATTATGAGTTACAGTAATATGAATAATTGTACTTTAAAAAGAGTTGGCTTTGCTAACCACTGTTTAGGAGGTTTTAATTCTTGAATTATCATGACATTTCCCTTGTAAATTTTCATCTGCCTCTTTTTCTCTTCTGTTTATTTTAAGAGACTGTTTGGAACAAGATGAGAAAAGGGTATTTTAAACTATTTTAACAGATAATTTTGTAACTTTTAGGGAGATCTTTCACAGATTGAGAAGGAGTACCAGCTTTTACAAGAGCAGCTTAAGGAAGCATGTGAAAATTATGAGCAGATTAAACTCAAGGTCTCGGAAGAGACCAAGGACATGGAAGAAAAGTTGAAAAGGAACTCAGAAGAAAACAAGGTAATTCTGTCCGAAACTTCTCTTTAGTAGCATGTGGCATGATCAGGAGGTCTGTACTTTAGTAGCCGCAGTTAGCTGAGTCAGCAGCATTGTTGGCTGAACAACGGATTTTTTCTTAATAATGCTTTTTTAAATTTCTGTATGACATTAAAGTAGCAGTGTTTTTGCAGTGTTTTAGAACTTCTGCTATATGTTGCCTTGTAAGAAAAGGGCTGTGAATCTGGGTTTTCGTTTATTTATACTCAGTTGCTTCTTTAATAAATCTGTTTTCTGGTGACTGAGATTTTTGTTTGTTTGTTTTTTAATTTACATCCAAGTTAGCATATGGTGCAACAATGATTTCAGGAGTCGATTCCTTAAAGCCCTTTACCCATTTAGCCCATCCCCCCTCCCACAGCCCCTCCAGTAACCCTCTGTTTGTTCTCCATATTTAAGAGTCTCTTATGTTTTGTTCCCCTCCCTATTTTTTATTATTTTTGCTTCACTTCCCTTAGGTTCATCTGTTTTGTCTCTTAAAGTCTTCATATCAGCGAAGTCCTATGATATTTGTCTTTCTCTGACTAATTTCACTTAGCATAATACCCTCTAGTTCCATCCACTTAGTCGCAAGTGGCAAGATTGCATTCTTTTTGATTGTCAAGTAATATTCCATATATATATATATATATATATATATATATATATATATATATATCTCACATCTTCATCCATCCATCCATTGATGGACATTTGGGCTTTTTCCATGCTTTGGCTGTTGTTAATAGTGCTGCTATAAACACTGGGGTGCATGTGTCCCTTTGAAACAGCACACCTGTATCCGTTGGATAAATACCTATAGTGTAATTGCTGGGTTGTAGGGTAGTTCTAGTTTTAATTTTTCTGGTGACTAAGTTCTAAGTTAATCCTTGTTTATATTGAGAGGCAGTGTAGCATTAGTGATTCATAGTGTGAGCCTTGGGGTCCGACCAACTGGGTTCAGATTCAAGCTTAATTCCGTACCAGTTCTCATCTTGGGCAAGTCACTTAACTTCTTTGTGCTTTAGTTTCGTATCTGGAAATTTGGGGTGACAATAGCTCCCATTTCACAGGGGTAGATTAATACTTGTAAAGTACTTACAGCTGTGTATTGTGTAAGGGCTCTGTAAGTATTGCCTCTGCCACTGTTATTACTACTACGATTGTCATCACCTTACTCTGAAGGAAATGTAAGACTGACACATGAAGCTTAGGCATATTCGATCTGCAAAATCACCTAGATCATCTTGAATTGACCTTGAATTCCATCAGCTAAGATGGATTACAGTTACAGGTAACTGGCTATTGGAATTAATTAGTGGCAAGGCACACTGAATTGGTGGGGAAATGAATTATAGATGTAAAGGAATCTTAGCGTGTTTCTTTTTAAAACCTGAGGTCTTCTGTACAGGCATAACAAGTGGATGTTAGTTAATTTAAGAAAGGAAGGATTTACACTTATCGTGGTAAGCATTGCCTAATTTTTAGAATTGTCAATTCACTGTCTTACACACCTGAAACAAATTCAACATGGTATGTCAAGTATACTTCAATTAAACACAAAAAAGGTAAGAATTTGTTCCAGAAGTCTGGATCAGTAACTGTGGTAGCATATTAAATAGAAGAAAATTAGCTTAGTGGGATTTTAATCAGGGTATTATCGGTATTTAAGCACACCCAGAACAAAAGGGTCAGTTTGTAAAGGTAGCTGTTAAAATACTGCTGTTGTAATGGTTACCACGTTCCTGTTATAACTTGTCTTCACTTGGGGTGAGACGGGAGATTTGAAGGGTGAGAGCAATTGAAGAAACCAGACTTTCTGGTCAGTTGCCTGGTTGAATGAGATCTTCTGGTTGGGAGAGGAGAAAAGGAGCAAAAATAAAACCCTGCACAGTAGTCACTCATAGAACACTAATTTGAGTAAGCTGTCTGGGGGCTTAACAAAATAAAATATTTTTATAAGCTTTCTATTACCTCAGTAAAATTCAGTTTTACTAAATCCATATGAGAATGCTTATGGCCACCTGATTAAGTGATGAGAGCAGATTTTCAGACTCTGCCACTTGGGCTTCCGGTGAGCGAGCTTTGCTTCTCTCTGGCAGAGGCTTGTCCAGCTTTATAAACTGCTGGTCTGACTGGGTCCTGTATTTGTGCAGTTTCTCAAGGCATCTTCCTTTCTTTCTATACTTGACCAAGAAATTCACAGTGACTCAGTCACCTCGGGTGGAGGGCTGCTAGGGAGCCGCAGCTCTGACTGGGACTGGGCTTTTAATGTGCTTTTTTAACTTCACTGAGGCTCAGGTCTGCTTTCAAGTGGGGGGGGGGGGGTCCTAAGAGTGTAGTCAGTCTGTTTTTTAAAAAAGCCATTATTTAGTCCCCCAGTTTTAGGCCTGTTGGGTTGTTAGATTTCCCATGTAAAATGTAGGCCCGTGTCCTGTCAGAATAAATTGCTCATCTGAGTTTTTGGGTTGTTGTCTATACAGGAGCCGATGAGATGTAGCTGTGGCCATTTCTTTATTAATCATGATTGTGTTCATAATTAGCTTGTGGAGAAATCTTTTATAAACATAAAAAGAAATGCGTGGCTTTTATTGATCTTTCCCATGGTCTTGGACTCTGTAGATCACTGAGGTCATCAGCTAATACTTCTACTTGAAAGTTGGTTGATACCACATACTAGGTACAACCACCCTTTGCACTCTAGACAAGCGATAGCAAATCACGTTTCCGAGCTCAGGCATCAGGAAGGCTGCCTAGGTTGAACTCCAGCACTACCATCTGATACCTCTGTTACCTTAGTTTACTTAACCTCTTTGACCCTCAGCTTCCTCGTTAGTAATACAATCTGTACTTCGTAGGTTTTTGAGGACTCACAGGGGTGGTTGGACGAGGGTGGGTTGTCCAGAGATACTAAGTATAGTTAGAAGGAAGAGTTGTCCCACCCAAAATGCCGCTCATGCCCCTACTCAGAAAAATTGTTTACAAAGCAGTTAAAGAGTGCTTGGCATATAAAAAGCATCAATAAAAATCTGAGCTAGCTATTGTATATAGCTGATGGGGTTTTATTATCATGAGCTAGGATGGCCTTAATAGTTATTTAGGCCAGTTATCTGTTATGTCGGAGGAAAATACCTGTTCTAAAGCCAGAATCTCCTGTTGGTTTTACCTCTAACTTGCAATTGGCAGATTATAAGTGACTGCAGTATTGCTCACGGGTTTATGTTCTTTTTAATTTATTAAGATAAAATTCATCATTTTATTCATTACAAAGTATGTAATTCAGTGGTTTTCAGTATACTCACAATGTTATATGACCATTAACACTATCTAATTCCAGAACCATTGTCATAACGCCAAAAAGAAACCCTATTGTACCCATTAAGCAATCATTGCTCGTCTCCCCTGTTCTTAAGGTACTTTAATGAGATTTTCATATAGCTAAGATGGGTATTTAAGTTGACTTTGGCTCTTAAAACATAATCAAAATAATTTTGACCTAGAATAAGTTAATGGAGTAGAATTTTAAAACTTTGTCCTATTTTGATGTAAAAATCAAAACAGAATCTTGGGCCCTGCCTCCCAAAAATTCCTCAGCCCACATCTGTGTAGAGGTGGGGTTCTCCTGTTCATTCAGTCATGATCTTTGCCAACTTCAGGCTTTTTTTTTTTAAGTTTATTTATTTATTTTGAGAGAGAGAGCAAGAGCACAAGCAGGCTCCTCACTGTCAGCATGCTGCCTGAATGGGGCTTGATCCCACAAACCATGGGATCATGACCTGAGCTAAAATCGACAGTCGGACACACTTAACTGACTGAGCCACCCAGGTGCCCCTCGGCCTTTTTTTTTTTTTTTAAGTTTATCTATTTATTTTGGGGGGAAGTAAGCAGGGGAGGAGCAGAGAGAGAGGGAAAGAATCCCAAGCAGGCTCTGCGCTGTCAGCATGAAGTCTGACGTGGGATTTGATCCCACGAATCGTGAGATCATGACCTGAGCCGAGATCAAGAGTCAGACGCTTAACTAACTGAACCATGTAGGCACCCTGAGTTCAGCGTTTATGATCTAACCTTTATGTAGCTCATTATGTGCCAGACTCAATTGTAAATTTTTTACATGGATTATTTAATCTCAAACAATCATAATATACTAATGTTACATAGTACACTAGTATTTTCTCCATTTTACTGTTAGGATATGGAGGCAGGAGCAGCTAATGCAACTTGCTGAAAGTCATACCAGTACTAAGTGGCAGAACAGTTAGTAAGTGTCAAGCTCTAGATCCCTTGCTTTTGTCCTCCCCTAAGAGAATGTCAGTTCCATAACCGTTTGAAAAATATTTCTCAGCACTTCACAAGCAGTATGGATGTGTCAGTTAATTGCTGCCATAATAATGCTGACTAACCACCACCCACAAAACCTTAGTGACCTATAATAGTAAATGTTAAGTGTGTGAGTCTGTGGATTGGTTTATCCCAGTTAGGCTGGGCTGGACTGTTTCACCTTTGGATCAGCTGAAGTTCTGTTGTTCTTGGCTTACTTGCTCATATACGTGGGGTCACCTGGCTATGGAATGATCTAGAATGGCCTCAGCTGGGACGATTGGGGCAACCAGCTCTGCTCTATGTGTCTTTCTTCTTCCAGTAAGTGCAAGGACAAGCAGGGATGGTCACACAAGAAATTTTCAGGCCTCTGCTGACGTCAGGTCTGCTAACATCCCATTAGATAAAGCAAGTCACATAGCCAGCCCAGATTCAGGGGTAGAGAAAAGAGACTGCTCTTTATGGAAGGAACCTGGATGGTCCCATGACAAAGGGTGTAGATAAGGATGGGACTGTGAATGCTATCCCTCTGCCATAGTAGGTCAGCACCAAAATTCACTAACATTCAGTAGTTAACCAAGAGTTTAAAAACCCTTCCATGATTGGTGCCGACCCTCCATCATCCACCTTCTCCTTTACTAGTTAGTTCTCTGCATTATCCTCTATACTTACTGGATAGCATTTGTCCTGTGATTTTTTTCACTTTTGGCTCTTTTCCTAGCACTGTTTCTTCTGCCTCAAGTGGCCTTCTTTCTCTCCAAGCCTGGCTCACTTCTCATTTTTTGGGTCCACCTAGCTCAGGCATCACTTTCTTAAGGGAGCAGTTGCTGATGGTAACCTCAGCTTTGGTTCAAGGTCCTTATTAATGCAATGGTAATAATAAATACCTCACTATATTATCCAGTGACTATTTTTGTTAACATTTTTGTTGAGATATAATTCATTTACCATAAAACTCACCCATTTAAAGTATACAGTTCTGTGTTTGTGGTACACGTACACAGTTGCACAGCCATCACCACAGTCTAAGTTCAGAACGTTTTCATCACCTTCAGAAGAAATCTCATACCCACTGTCAGTAACTCTCCATTCTCCTCCCTCCCACCGCCCTAGGCAACCACTCATATACTGTATGGATCTGCCTATTCTGGGCATTTTATATAAATGGAGTCACACTCTGTGTGGTCTTTTGTGACTGCTTGCTTTTACTTAGCATAATGTTTTCAAGGTACATCCATGTACATCCACCCATGTAACACATGTCAGTACTTCATTCCATTTTACTGCTGAGTAATATTCTATTGAATGGCAGTGCCACATTTTATTTATCCACTCATCAGTTGATGGGGTTTTTTTCTACTTTTCGACTGTATGAATAATGCTGCTGTGAATATCTGCCATGAATATCTGTGGGCATATGTTTTCATTTCTTTCTTTTTTTTTTTTTTTTTTAAGTTTATTTATTTATTTTGAGAGGGAGAGAGAGCATTCCAAGCAGGGTCTGCACTGTCAGCACGGAGCCTAACGCGGGGCTCAAACTCACGAACCGTGAGATCATGACCTGAGCCGAAACCAAGAGCCAGACACTTAACCAACTGAGACACCCAGGCACCACCATATGTTTTCATTTCTTGAGGGAATATGCTTAGGAGCAGAACTGCTGGGTCATACACTGACTCCATATTTAACTGCTTGAGAAACTGCCAGACTGTTCGAAAATAGTTGTAGAAGCTAACATCCCCACGAGTAGAGTGTATGAGGGCTCCAGCTTCTCCACATTCTCATTAATGCTTAGTATCAACCATCTTTTTGATTGTAGCCATCCTAATGGGTATGAAGCCATTTCTCATTGTGCTTTTGATCTGCATTTCCCTAAAGGCCAGTGGTGTGGAGCATCTTTTCATGTGCTTATTGTCTATTTATATATCTTCTTTGGAGAAATGTCTGTCCAATTTTTTGTCTGTTTATTAATTGGATTATTTGTCTTAAGCATTTCATATATGTTTAATCTGGGTGCAAATTGCTAGTTAAATATATGACTTCTAAATATTTTCTCCCATCTTCCATACTTGAAAATATATTTGTCCGATCTCCATTTTGCGGGTTGTCATTTCAGCTTCCTGATGGCATGATTTGCAGCACAGTTTTTTATTTCAGTATCGTCCACTTTTTTCTTTTGTTGTTTACTTTTGATGTCATATTTTAGAAACCTCGTAATCTAGGGTCATCAAGATTTACTTCTGTATTTTCTTCTAAGAGTTGTATAATTTTAGCTCCTCCATTTAGGTCTATGACCATTTTGAGTTAATTTTTGTGTGTGGTGTAGTAATTATCATTTATGCATACTTCCCCCACCAAACTGTTGTCATCTTTTAATTTTTTTTTTTAATGTTTATTTTTGAGAGAGAGAGAGACAGAGAGCAAGCAGGGAAGGGGCAGAGAGAGGGAGACACAGAATCAGAAGCAGGCTCCAGGCTCTGTGCTGTCAGCACAGAGCCCGATGCAGGGCTCGAACTCACAGACTGTGAGATCATGATCTGAGCTGTAGTTGGCCGCCCAACCAACTGAGCCACCCAGGCACCCTTAAACTGTTGTCATCTTTGAATCTCAATGTACAGAATAGTTCTGCTGATGTTATCAAACAATGTGCATTTGAGCACCAAAGAACTGGGTTAACTGGGTTTAGTGAATTGTGGCTACATATTCTGTGTCCGCCTACATCAGAGAACATCAGGCCTGCACTTCCGTGAAGATTGTTGCTTGAATATTTGCTAATATGTGGTTGAGGATATTATCCATTGTTTCATCTGACAAAATGTATTGGATGCTCCCTTCAGTATAAGCAGGCTCTGCTGGTCTTTCGGGACTTTTCTGCAGCGTCCTCTTTATGAGGCCTTAAGAAGTTGTTTCGCTCTGCTTTCACTACCTGGGCTTCTTTGTGCAGCAAACTTGTTTTTATTTTGTGGGTATAGCTCACTCTGTTTCCTCGGATTTTGTCTACCAGAAAAGTTTTAATGCTCTTTCTAAAGAATGGCTAACGCCTCATGCCATTTACTTTTATATTACTCTCACTTCTGGTTCTGTATTACCGTTTTTATCTTTTTATTTTGTTTTCTTTACCTACTTAGCATTCTTTTTATTTTGTCTTTTTTATTATTTATTTTGAGAGAGCATGCGGGGGAGGGGCAGAGAAGGAGACAGAATCCCATGCAGGTTCCATGTGGCCAGCACAGAGCCCGACTCAGGGCTCAGTCCCACAAACCATTGGACGCTTAACCGACTGAGCCACCCAGGCACCCCTTCCGCCTCCCATTTTCTTATCCATAAAAAAGTCAGCCTTGCCCGCTCGGCTACCCACAGGCTGTTAGGAAAGATGAAGTTTGATAATAGATGTGAAGCATTTGTAAAAGTAAAGCCTGGGAGCACCTGGGTGGCTCAGTCGGTTAAGCATCCGACTTCGTCTCAAGTCACGATCTCACAGTTTGTGAGTTTGAGCCCTGTGTCAGGCTCTGTGCTGATGGTTAGGAGACTGGAGCCTGCTTTAGATTCTCTGTCTCCCTTTCTCTGTCCCTCCCCTGCTCATGCTCTCTCTCTCTCTCTCTCAAAAATAAATAAACATTAAAAAAACAAACAAACATTAAAAAGCAAGGAGAAACCATTGAACTTGCCAGATAAAAGCATGTTTGTAGACCGCCTCTAGGTGAGAGTCATTTAGGCTAGAGAGTGAAGTGTGAACACTTCTAGGCGAGCTGAAGGGGTTCTTCAGAATCCCCGAGTGCGGTGAGGGGCTCTGAGTGCTGAGAGACCTGAAGGAAAGGAAAGGGTGTTTGAAGTATGTGCTTAGGAGGCTGACATACCCTCTGTCAGGGGCGCTTAAATCAGGGGTCCAGTGAAACTTGAGGGTGTTGCAGAAGGGTCCTTGGAGGATGGAACGAATGTCAGAAGGAAGGCGGAGGCTACTACAGACAGGACTCTTTCGAGCAGGTTTCAGGGGAGATTCTGCACTTTCCCCTTTGCCTTCCCTGCACCACGTCTCTGCTCCCAGCACCCAGGATAAGACCGTGTCTTCTATAAATAGACTCTCATGGTCTGAGGACTTGCCCTCTGAACCCTGTAGACCTCCTTGCATCCAGTTCACAGTATAACCAGGTGCATCCTGGAACAAACTGGTGGACATTTAACTGACATTTCTAACATGGCTTTTCATGGGGAAATGCATTCCAGGTTACAACCAACCAACTGGTCAGCGGATTTGGAATAGGGTGGGACTTGCCCATATTGGGAAAGGCTGTTTTGGGGAACAAAGCATACCTGACTTGATTGTGTGCTGTTCTTGTGCTAGAACAGCCTGTTAGAATAGAAGCGTCTGTTGTATAGACAAATAAGACTCAGAAGAATGTTGTTTCTTTCTAAATGGTTATGTTGAAAAGCTGTTTGAATTCAGTATTTTTATTCCTTTGATTTCTAGTCTTTGTCAAACGCTTAGAAATTTCTGCTCTGTCCCATCAAACTGACTGCAGGGCCTGGGGTGCCTGGGTGGCTCAGTCGGTTAAGTTTCCAGCTCAGGGTCCTGAGATCGAGCCCCCTGTCAGACTCCACACTGAGTGTGGAGCCTGCTTAAGATTCTCTCTCTCCCCCACTCTATCCCTCTCCCCTGCTCACTCGCACTCCCTCTTTCTCTCTCACTCAAAAGTAAAAATTTTTAAAAATGACTACAGGGTCAATATTATGGGGTTCTCACATATTTATTCACAGATTTATTTAAACATCCATATCTAGGTTAATGTGTCTGTTTTCATGCTTCCTAGCCTAGTACATCTTCTGTGCTCTTTTTTGTTAATGGGATTTTTAACTGTTCATCAAAGGTAGAAACCTATCTTTAACTCTGTCAACTTATTTTTTTTTTTCAATTTTTTTAAATGTTTATTTTTGAGAGAGAGACAGAGCATGAGTGAGGGAGGGGCAGAGAGAGAGGAAGACACAGAATCTCAATCAGGCTCCAGGCTCTGAGCTGTCAGCACAGAGCCCAACGTGGGGCTCGAACTCACAGACTCTGAGATTGTGGCCTGAGCCAAAGTTGGCCACTTAACCAACTGCGCCACCCAGGTGCCCGTAACTCTTCTTTAGGTCACAACTTCTGCTTTAGGTCTTATATCCCACTTAGACATATGGTCTTATCTGTCCTCTTCTTTTAAAATTTCATTTATTTCTTTTTATCATCCCTACCATAATCCTTATTGTCTCTCACTTGGACCATTACAGTGAAATTTTTAAGAAATTCTACCTTCGTCTAACGTAGTTTTTAACATTAAGGGTTATAATAATGGGCTATGAAATCAGTTTAATGGTGGTGACTGGAATTGTTTTCAATAATTGAATAGATTAAAAATATCAGAAAGCATCTCCGAAAGGGCAGTTCTCTTTCAGTTTGTGTGTGTGTGCATATATACATACGGTGTGGATTGTTATTAAAATGTATCTGTTGTTTGGGGTCACAGTCAAGAAAATATGAAGGCCACTGATTTGGTCTACCACTTTCACATGGCCTCTTACCTATTCTTTTTTGGTTGTTTTTTTTTCCCTCTTACCCATTCTTAATCCATCTCTGCGTCTTTCGCTTATTTTTCTAAAACCAGAATCTACTCATCTCACTACCTTGCTTAAGAGTCTTCACTGGCTCCGTGTTATCTACCGGCTAAAGTCCACCCTCCTTAGCATTACTCACAAGCCCCTTTATAATTTGAACCCAAGTCATCTCGGGTACCATTCTCCCTGCCCTGCCTTCCATATGTCCACCTCGTACTCCAGCCACGTAGTGCCTCTTGCTTTCATTTGTACGTGTCTTACTCTTTTATCCTTCTGCCTCACTATTCCTACTGTTTGGGATCTACTCTCCACATGGCATCTCCTCTTTAAAGACAGAAATCAGAAATCACTGTTTTTAAGAAGCCCTTCCCAAATACCAGATAGTCTATCATGCCTCTGTGCCTTTTTGTTTGACAGCCTCCCCCCAGCCTGATTCGGTGAGGACAAGTGAGGCCCAAGGCTGTGTGTCATACGATTCTGTATCCCAGGCTCAGCCCAGGTCCTAAGTGTGCTCTGCTAAACTGGAGTTACTGATTGAACTAATGCACCACCACAATTCTGGTCTTTGGGGCTTTTTTTTTTTTTTTAAAGTAAATCTTCCTGTTTATTTAAGTGCTTTCTAAAAATGTTTTCAGATATCAAAGACAGAATTAGATTGGTTCCTTGAAGATTTGGAAAAGGAAATTAAAAAATGGCAACAAGAGAAAAAAGAAATCCAAGAAAATCTAAAAGCACTAAAGAAGAAAATGAAAAAGGTTCTAAATGCCAACGAAACGTAAGTTAACAATTGAAAGGCAATGATTTTTTATTATTGGGGCTTTTTTGTTGTTATTTTAGCATTTTTGATATTCAGTTTCAGACTGTATCAGGTAAAGTACAAATTTAAATACTGTTTTCATCTCATTTTAGAGAACATTCTGTGGGGACTTACCTGAAATTTTTCGTAAAACTACCGTGTTTGCCAATCAAGTGGGACTATGAATGAGCAAAGAGCTGACTTCCTTCTAGTCGGGACACCACCCCTTACTGTGAACATTACCTTTGCCCCATTTTTTCCTTGTCTATAAAGTGAGGGGCTTAGTCTAGATCTAAGGTTCTTTCCTGCACTAAGATTCTGTGATGATTATTTATAATTGCTTTCATCCTGAGCCTTTAAATTACTAAAATTTGGTCTTGTGGTATGAAGGATTTGGTAATGCATACAGGTAATACAGTTGTCAGATGGGCCAAGTTTAAGATTCTCTGTGATCCATTCCTAACCCCTCTCTTCCCTAGTTGGTGACATATCATATGATTCCTCAGCTTAATTGTTACCTACCACTGTGTAACAAAACACTCAAACTTGGTGGCTTACATTAACAGCCATTTTATGTGATCATGATCTTGGAACCTGGTCTGAGTTCCGCTGGGCTGTTCTGCTGGTCTTCACGTGGCAGGGAATTGGCTGGGGCTGGGCTCAGCTGGGATGGATGCTGGGATGTCCTGGCTTTTTCTCTCCGTGTAGTTTCACGGCTGCTCCCTTTCCATGTAGCCTCTTCATGTGACTTTTATCGGTATGGTCTATCCAGGTGGTCTCCAACACGGTAGCCAGGCTTCATATGTGGTGGCAAAGGGCTCCCAAGGGTACGGGAGCAGAAGCTGCCATGCCTCTTGAAGGTTCAGGCTCAGAACCATCAGAGCATTACTTCCACCACATTCTGTTGTGAAAAGCAAGCGGCAGGCCTACTGGAGATTTAAGGGCATAAAGAAGGGGAGGCATGGTTCACGGGGGCCACACTACCATTCTTACCTTTCGGGACATCCATTTGCCATGCCATAGGATCGACGACTTCATCGTGAGTCTTGCTGGCATTAAATTTGGACAGTTTTTAGGTAATCCTTCCAAGAATGATGAACTATAAAACACCGCCTATGTCTTGTCATTTTGAGTAGGCTCAGAGTAGTTCCATCAGAACACATGTGTGGAAATGATAACGTCTGCAAAGCTCTGTACAGTACCCCCCACGCCATCCATAGGTTCATTTTTCACGGTTTCAGTTACCTGTGATCAGCAGCAGTCAAGCTCAGATGATTCCCCTTCTGACATATTGTCGGAGGGTCAGTAGTCGCCTAGTGCTGTGTCACCCGCCTGTGTCACCCGCCTCACCTCATCATATCACACAGGCATCTTGTTATTTCACATCATCAAGGAGGGCTGGGGACAGTGTAGTAAGATAAGATACATTGAGAGAGAGACCACACTCATACATAACATTCATTACAGTATAATTGTTCTTATTTATTATTAGTTATTGCTGTTAATCTCTTACTGTGCCTAATTTATAACTTGAACTTTATCGTAGGTATGTATATATAGGAAAAAACCTGGGTTTGTTACAGTCCATGGTTTCAGGCATCCAGTGGGGGTCTTGGCACATATCCCTCTCAATATTTGAGCATGTCAGTAGTTAAGTTATTCAAAAATTCAGGAATATTTGTATTTAACATAGATTTTTGTATGCTCAATTCAGATTTACTGTTAAGCTAGACAAAATAAACGAGGCTAATAATGATAAGAAAATTTTTTGTGTGTTATAGCATAAAAATCCATTTCTGTTGAGGAATAAAGTTTTTATTAATTTTTTCCACTTTATTAATACATGTTTTCCTTTTTTCTGTCCCAGTTTAAAGATAAGCTACAGGCTTCTTTATGTGCTTGGCTTTTTGCACTTTGTAAATGATATAAATCTAAATTTTATATCTGGATTTTAAAGTAAAGCCTCTTTTTATATTAAAAGTTTTATGTAGTCTTAAGTTTTGAAGCAAAACTCTGAGCAGGAGAATAATTGTATAATTAAGCAGTTGACCCTAGAACAATGTGGGGGTTTAGGGGTGCTGACCCCCAACATGTAACTTTTGACTCCTCCAAAACTTAGCTACTAATAGCCTACTGTTAACTGGAAGCCTCACTGATAACACAATTAACACATATTTTGTATATGTATTATATGCCATAATTCTTGGTAAACTAGAGAAAACAAATTTACTAAGAAAGTCATAAGGAAGGGGCACCTAGGTGGTTCAGTTGGTTAAGCATCAGACTCTTGATTTTGGCTCAGGTCATGATCTCACAGTTTTTGAGTTTGGGCCCCACATCGGGCTCTGAGCTGACAGCTCAGAACCTGCTTGGGATTCTCTTGCTCTCTGCCCCTCCCCCACTTGCACTCTCTGTCTCTCGAAAATAAACTTTAAGTGAAAAGAAAGAAGAGAAAGTACATTTTTAGTATTATACTGTATCAAAAAAAAATCTGTATATATGCACTACACAGTTCAGACTTGTGTTGTTCAAGGGCCAACTGTACTTCCTGTTTTGCAGGAAGTTTTAAAATTTAAAAAGAAAATGGTTTTGTAATCAAAATACCTTGGGTTTACATTCTGGCATGCCAGTTCAGGTCTTTTCATATGCAGATCCCCTCCCCAAGCACCCACCCTTGAAATTTGATCTTGCTGGGATACTTTTTAGTCATTATTTTAATTCAAGTTGGTTGGGGCACGTGGGTGGTTCAGTAGGTTAAGCCTCTGACTTTGCCTCAAGTCACGTTCTCCCAGTTCATGAGTTTGAGCCCTGTGTTGGGCTCTGTGCTGACACCTCAGAGCCTGAAGCCTGCTTTGGATTCTTTGTCTCCCTCTCTCTGCCCCTCCCCCACTTGTTCATTCATTCTCTCTCTCTCTCTCTCAAAAATAAGCTTTAAAAAAAAATTCGGGGTGCCTGGCTCAGTCAGTTGGGTGTCCAGCTTCAGTTCAGGTGATGATCTCACAGTTCATGAGTTTGAGCCCTGCATCAGTCTCTGTGCTGAGCTCAGAGCCTGGAGCCTCCTTCAGATTCTGTATCTCCCTGTCTCTCTGCCCCTCTCGTACTCGTGCAGTGTTTCTGTCTCAGAAGTAAACATTTTTAAAAAATTAAAAAGTTTTAGAAAGATATATACACTTCGTTTTGCAGGGTGTTAGACTGGATATGTGTGTGTGTTAACTAGACTGTATTTCTTTTTGAGAGAGAGAGAGCTCGGGCAAGTGGGGGAGGGGCAGAGAGAGAGGGAGACACACAATCCACAGCAGACTCCAGGTTCTGAGCTGTCAGCGCAGAGCCTGACACAGGGCTCAAACTCATGAACTACAAGATCTTGACCCAAACGGCAAGTCGGATGTTTAATCAAATGAGCCACCCAGGCACCCCTGTAAGTCCTATTTTAAAGATGAGAAGGCTGTTTTCATTTTGAATGAGAGCCACTGGTTATACTGATGATGATAGACAACA
This sequence comes from Panthera uncia, assembly GCF_023721935.1. Classification (NCBI taxonomy): domain Eukaryota; kingdom Metazoa; phylum Chordata; class Mammalia; order Carnivora; family Felidae; genus Panthera; species Panthera uncia. The sequence continues at coordinate 7,975,452 of NC_064810.1, read as the reverse complement.
CCGATACTCCTCTGGGTCATGTGGAATCACCTGGAAGTGCTCCTTGAAGTGAACGGAGATAAGGTGTTGTCTACACTGCAAGCATATGACCTAGGGTGAAGACAAGATTTCTGTCCTTTAGGTGTAAAAGGAAAATGACCCAGATTCTTTGCCTATTTAGAAGATAATAGAAATTAAATCAAAATGTAGAAGTTTACAAAATCAAGAAATGTTTGCATCAAAGTAAGTAGAATTTACTATGTGGGATTGTGTTTTTAAATATCCTTGAAAATTAATTAAAATTTGGTGATTTTCTTCCATAGATATACCCAGAAAAATGATGGAAAGGATAAGGAACATGAATTACTTCTGGATCAGTCCCTCGAAATCAGGCAAATTAAGTTTATGTTTGCTTTTACTATTATCTTATACTTTTAATACCCAGAGGCACCAGCACACTAGGCTTCTAAATCTATTGTGGCTTGTCTGTTTCTTTTAAATAATTATGTGTCTCTTTTATTTCTGTTTCTATTTTATTCTTTAAATTAAGGTTTAAATAAAATTATTCTTTGAGTATTTTTATTTTATGACGTTCCTACTACTTTTATTTTACATTGTCAGTATAAAAATCCTGAATGTTATTCGGGGTGCCTGGGTGGCTCAGTCAGTTAGGTGTCCTACTTCAGCAGTTCATGGGTTCGAGCCTTGAGTCGGGTGTGCTGATGGCTCAGAGCCTGGAGCCTGCTTCAGATTCTGTCTCCTGCTCTCTGCCCCTCCCCCACTCATGCTCTGTGTCTCTCAAAAAATAAACAATTAAAAAAATTTTTTTTTTAATCCTGAATTTATTATTGTTGATTAACTGTTCTTTTCCTTTGAAGTCTCCTGAAACTAAAAATGTGGATTTTTTTTTAAGATTTTATTTTTCAAGTTTATTTATTTATTTTAACAGAGAACACACGTGCTCCTGAGTTGGGATGGGGGATAGGGAGAGGGGGAGAGAGAGAAAGAGAAAGAAAGTCCCAATAGGCTCCTCACTCTGCACTGAGCCCGACGTGGGGTTCAGTCTCATGGACAACAAGATCATGACCTGAGCCAAAATCAAGGGTCAGATGCTTAACCAACTGAGCCACCCAGGCGCCCCTAAAAATGTGTTTTTAAAACTTTTCTTTTGTGTTACTTAAGATAACAATCTCAACTTTATTATGGTGGTTGTTCTACAATTTTAAGTTTATTAAAGATGACAGATTTTTATTATGAACCTATAAAAAGTTTTAAGCTTTGTTAATGGATATAATGTTTTTACCTACGGGTAGTCAATATATTCATTAGTGAAGCAGTTGTGTTCTGCATTTTTCGTTGAATATTGTTTCGCATAGACATTTCCATTCGCATCATGATTCATGGCCTTTTTTTTTTTAAGCCCTTATACACATATTGCCGTGATTACTTTGTAGAGATCACTTTTTTCCTTTGGCTGATTTCTTTGTCATATAATGTGTGTCAAAATAGAATTTCCTGACTGGAAGCATGAGGGATGTTCTGTAGCCAGATACGTTGTAGTCCACCTGCCCTGGTAAAAGTGATGAACCAGCTTCTCAGCATTTCCACCAAACACTCAACTTTTAAATTTTATATGTTCCTTTGATCATTTGTGAAGTGCAAAAAGCACATATGAGTGAATCTGTGTGTCAGACACTAAGAAGTTATGTGAGTCTTTCTGTGTCATGATTTCAAAGCTAACCTGGCTTAAGCCTTTAGTTATCTCACTGTTTTTTTCTTTTTCAAGAAGTTTTTTCTCATTAACATTTGCAGTGATACATTTACAAATGAGAAAATGAAAATAGAAGAGTGCATGAAGAAAGGGAAAGAGAATTATGAAGAGAGTCTTCAAAGAGCAGTGGCTGCAGAGGTGAGCCTGGGACACTTGGTGACGGACAGATGTGGCGAGATTGTTTGCTTTGTGTTTAACTGCATGTGAGGCATAACAACATTGCTGAAAAGTGTGGAGTCTGACGGATAGCCTCTCACCCAGAGTCCTACATCCCAGAAATAGCTACTTTTTTCCATGCATGTCACTTTTTAATGTTTTACCCTTGTGCTTACATGATATTACATAGCTGTACTCAAAGTGAACACCACATTTTGCAGTCTGCTTTCCTTATTTTTATAATTCAGTCGTTTTCCATGCTGTACCTTAGAATGGCTTCATCATCTGTAATCAAGTGGTGTGCCATGAAGTAGCCAACCATAATAGTCACTACTAGAAGAGGAACTTGAAAATAATCCACTCATTAAGAATATACTCTCAAAAAAAAAAAAAAAAAAAAAAAAGAATATGCTCTCTTCTTTCCTCAGAAGAATATATACCAATGTCCACATACTATTTGAGATACTACTGAGACAAAAATCAAAATAATGACCTCTGGTTGTATTTTATTGAGTTCCCAAAACATGGTTGTCTTTGTTTTCTCAATTGAGAAGAAATACTACTTGTTGGTATATATATATCTATGATTATTCTGGGAAATTAAAAAAAAAAAAAAAGACTTAGCTTATATAGTCCACAGACATGGGACTTCTGATTAAATATTGACTCTGCAGCTGCTTCTAAGGAAAGGATGGGGAAAGAAAAGCTCAAGTGCCTATATTTTATGAGTCCTATGCCTGCATGTATATTTATGAGCTTGGTCAGGTCCCATTTACCACCATTTGGCCAACCCTTCTGCCTGGCGGGCCCTGTGAAGGTTACTGACACCTGTATTAAAAGAAAGCAGTTCTATATTTCTTGCAGTGCCTCTTACAAAAATGGCCCATAGGCTTGTGGGAAAACCAAAAAACATTCCCCAGAGGCTTTTGAAGCTCATACTGAGAACAGCTTCTTTAAGGCCTTTAAATTTGATAGCGTGCAGCCTGGGGGGTCATTGTGCAGGCCCCTGGCCCTCTGCTTACCAGGGACAGGACCACAGATAATGCTCATCAGGCATATACATGCAGGGAACCTGGCTCTGTGTTTGTACATGGCTTAAGCAGTAAGCCATGTGGAAAGTTTAGTATCTGAGAAAAGTACTCTGTAAGGTAAAATAATTTTCCCGTCATTATGTTATTCTGTTTTCAAATCCAAAACTTTGAATTAATTCATGTTGACTTTTGTGAATTACCACATAAGCAAGTTCTAGTGCTTCTGTCATCATCTGTCATTTAAGGAGAAACTTGAAAGTGGCTTAGAATGTTTACGTTTTCACAACCTTAAGATAGTTTTCAGTTTCACTGTTTGAAAATACTTCATTGTTATCTAATGGTAGGTATCTGTGCTTGAAAACTGGAAGGAGACAGAAGTGTACAAATTACAGATCATGGAATCACAAGCAGAAGCGTATCTGAAGTACCTGAAGCTCCTGAGCAGGTACTGTGTGGTGTCACGGGTGTGCTTCCCAGCATGTTGTGTAGGAAATCCACATTAGAGCTGATTTGACAAAAAAGTCATTACATTATTCAGGACCATTTTATTTTTAATAGTTATACATCAATACATGTTCAGTTGTAGAAAAATCAAAATATACAAACCAAACTGATAACGATTATCCGTAATTCTTTTTTTAATGTTTATTTATTTATTTTTGAGAGACAGAGTAGGGGAGGAACAGAGGGAGAGAGAGAACCCCAAGCAGGCTCCTCACTGTCAGCACAGAGCCTGATGTAGGGTTTAGTCCCACGAACCATGAGATCATGACCTGAGCCAAAATCGAGTCGGATGCTTAACCTGTTGAGCCACCCAAACTCCCTGATTATCCATAATTCTTAACGTTTTTTTATTTATTTTTGAGACAGAGAGAGACAGAGCATGAACAGGGGAGGAGCAGAGAGAGAGGGAGACACAGAATCGGAGGCAGGCTCCAGGCTCTGAGCCATCAGCCCAGAGCCCGACGCGGGGCTCGAACTCACGGACCGTGAGATCGTGACCTGAGCTGAAGTCGGACGCTTAACCGACTGAGCCACCCAGGCGCCCCGATAATTCTTAATTAATGTGTAACTAATTAGTATTTTAGAAGAAACCATTAAGTATCTAAAAAAAAAAATTTTTAAAAAATATATATTTTTATTTATATTTTTTTTTTTTTTTTTTTTTTACTAAGTAATGTAAAGGAAACTTCCTTTCGTATCAATAATGACATTTCTTTAACCTAATTTTGAAAAGTTGGATAGTATTCCAGCATACAAATGTGTCATGATTTATTAAACCCCACTGTGGTGGTGCATAGTTGGGTTCTTTGCACACTCTGTTAAGAAAAGCTGCATTTCAGTGAGTTTCCTTGTAGCCGCATTTTTATGCGCGTTATTAATCATTTCCATGCAATAAATTTCTGGAGTGAAGATCACATCTTTTTAAACAATTACCTTCTGTAAGAACAATCACTTAACAGTCTTAATGATAGAGTATGGAAATGTCACTTCAGAAGATACTCACCTATGGTCATTTTTTCAACTCTCATAATCTTTACCTGTTTTTGTTTGTTTAGCTTTGATTTTGGAATAAGGTTTACCTGGGAATTCTAGAGGGTCTTCCTCAGTCTAGTCTCTAGCACTATTCTGTGTGGATTTTCACACAAGGGATTATTTTTCATCTGGTCTTTTTATCATTCCACAGTCAGGGTTTTCATCCTTCCCTGTGCTTTTTGCCTTACATTTCAAACCCTCAGTGTTGAGCCACAGGTTCTGTGGGTCACGGGAAAAAGTTTGGATGAGTTGTTATTTCTTCATTTTTCAAGATTTAGTTTTTTTCACATGAGAAAACCTTTCTAATGAGAGGAAAACTAAGACGCTGATTCGGGTTATAAGACTAGTGCAGCTGAAGTGGAGGCCCAGGGGCTCTGAAAGGCCAGTGTTTGACCTCGTGCACTGTGGTGCCTCTGAGAAACAGAGATCTCAGACCTCCTGTCATCTGACAGTGTCGACTTCCTTATTAAATCTCATAGGACACGTAGCTTCTTTCTTAGGGATGCCCTGCTAACTCTCCCATTCCACCAAAGGATAGCAAAAGAGTAAAGATGTAAAAGGAAATGTTCTGGGTTTTCTTTAAGATGTGTAAAGAAAACTGGATGCTCAGTCAGTTAAGTGTCTGGCTCTTGGTTTCGGCTCAGGTCAATATTCAAGGTTTGTGGGGCGCCTGGGTGGCTCAGTCGGTTAAACGTCCGACTTCGGCTCAGGTCATGATCTCGCAGTTCGTGAGTTCAAGCCCCACGTCGGGCTCTGTGCTGACAGCTCAGAGCCTGGAGCCTGTTTCAGATTCTGTGTCTCCGTCTCTCTCTCTGACCCTCCCCTGTTCATGCTCTGTCTCTCTCTGTCTCAAAAATAAATAAACGTTAAAAAAAAATTTTTTTTTTTTTAAATATTCAAGGTTCGTGAGATCGAGCCCCGCATCAGGCTCCCCATCAACAGCACAGATCCTGCTTGGCATTCTCTCTCTCTCTCTCCCTCTCTCTCTGCCCCTCCCCCACTCACGTGTGTGTGCTCACTCTCACTCTCTTTCTCAAAATTAATAAATAAAAAAAAAGATGTGTAAAGAGAGCTGACACAATCACAAATTCATAGTGTTACTGATCTTCCCAGTTAGGAGTTGGAAAGCTTGTTTGTCACTTTCAGTAAAGGTGTGGGGGTATAACTTACCAGTATGTCAGGCCCTACTCTTTATTTTACAATAACGATGTGGGTTTTGTTGGAATGTTTCAAGTGTTCCAGGCTGCCTTATAATTTCTTTTAGTGTAAAAACACCCTTTGATGTTAAACACAAAGATGTTAAGTGAAAAATGGTCAAATCTTCAAATTTAGGGAAAGAAATTAAAATTAAGGAGAATGTTTGCTCTCTGTCCACCAGCTTAGGGGTTTGGGTTAAACAATTAATATTTCCTAAATTGTTTCTAGTGGTGAGTCTGTAAGATACATAATTCTTTAAAAATAGGTTTTGGAGGGGCGCTTGGGTGGCTCAGTCAGTTAAGCATCCGACTCGGTTCAGGTAATAATCTCACTGTTTATGAGTTTAAACTCCGCCGCAGGCTCTGTGCTGACAGTTCAGAGCCTGGAGCCTGCTTCAGATTCTGTCACCTTCTCTCTCTGCTCCTCCCCACTTGTGCTCTGTCTGTCAAAAATAAATAAATGTAAAATAAAATAAAATAATTTAAAAATAGGTTTTGGTGTGTGTGTGTGTGTAGTCATGTGAAATACATCTTTCTGTCGTGTTTAAATGTTGTCATTTACACTTCAGTGCTTTTAACTTTTAAAACATTTCTAAAGTAAACATTAAATGGTTTCATGGTTCTCTGCTTTTTCAGTGATTCTGCAGCATATCCTGATACGGAGTCTGATGTACATTCATGGGAATCATTTCTTTGTAAGGTTGGAAAAGGAATTGAGAAAGCAAAGGTAAGTTACAAAATATTTTCTGTCAAAACCTAGATGATTATAGTTCTCAGGAGAGGCTAGTGTCATTGAAACTCTTTCTTTTTTGAGCTGTTAAAGATAATATATATTTTTTATTGTAATTATTAAGAAGAGTTTTTCCTGAAAGTAATGCTGTTTTCTTAATTAACTGTCTTAAACTCTGCCCTTAACTGATAAGATTAGAGAAGTTCCATTTGATAAGGCTTTAGAACATTCTGATTAATGAGGTCTCATTTTGAGTTTCTTTCCTTACAAGAAATAATTGTTCTGATACCTTGCATCTCTGTTATATTTCCTGGAAAATTGTTGACCATTTGTAAATATATAGTAAGGAAAAAAGTATTAATTGACAATTGTGATATTCCCCTGGGAATTTATTAGAAAAACTTAACACTTTTCCTTCTACCTACAGTCTCAATTTGAAGAACAAATTCAAGCAATTAAAAATGGCTCTCGGCTCAGTGAACTTTCTAGAGTGCAGATTCCTGACCTTTCACTTCCTGTCTGTAGCACAGTAAGTCTGTCACAGCTTCTGTCACCACAGTTTCTTCCTTATTTGGGCCCAAGTAATTTTTTATTGTTTGTATTCTGGGAGATTGCCTTAATGTTTTCATTATTGGTGCTACTGGTTAACATTTCAAGCTGGATAGTAAACATTCTTACATAAATGGAAGAGGAGTCTTTCTACATCAGTGTCTAAGGACAGGACTGAAGTGAACACAGGGCTGGTACATCTGCTTTCTTTTCTGGATGCTGGCATGTTCTCTGCATTTGAACGAATAATCTAAGAGGAGCAGGTGCCTGTGGTTTAGACCAGCTCTCTCTACTGACACCACCTCAGAGTTAGTCTTATTCCTGGATACTTGTGGGCATAAGACCAAAATTCAGATCTGTGTCCTCATCAAACACAGAGACATACAAAGGTTTTGTTGGTTAGGTCTGTCATAGTTTACTGCTATTTTGAGGCATTTGCTAAAAAATCTTTTGAATAATAGTGACTGCCAAACCTGCCTTTATATTTTAAACTATGCAGCACAGTAAAGAAAAACATGAATTTGATATTGTGGACTTTAAAAATGGCTATACCAGGTATCACTTTATTGTCTTCTGGGGTGCATACTGCTTCTTTAGACACAGAGCAGACACTCAGCCAATACTAAAATGGCTGAAGCCCAAAGGAGATCAGACTGTAAGAATTTAAAGAAGGACTCTATTCAAGAGTTGATTAGAGGTGGTTTCAGAATATTTTGGCACAACATTAAAACCTGTTTGTGAAGTAGTCTGCTGTAAGGAGACTATTTTCCTTAGCTCCTGATTTGCACCTTCCTGCTACTGCTAGACCTTTGCCTAAACTGTACTCCAGCCTGGAGCACTAGCCTCACTCTTGGCATTGTGTCTGTACCTGAAAGCCTGGTCAAGGCGGCCCTCATTTGCCCCTCACCCCGTAGCCCTTCTGTCACATGCGCTCAGTCTCCTTAACTGAGGTGACAGGCTCCCTGCACACAGGAGCCTGATCTCGAAAGGCTTTGGCTTGCCAGTACTTTGCACAGTAAGCATTCAACTTGTGGTTTCGTCTGCCAAAACTGTGTTTAAAATGTTAAAAGTCAGCCACCTTGAACTGAGTAAAATATTCTATTGAGTTCCAAAGTTTCTTCTCTCCATAGAAAAACATTTTTTTCTCCATTGAACTGAGTAAGAAGTAGAGTTTTATGTAGAATTAAAGCTCACGTATCATTTATAGTGTTTCCAAGCTTTCATGGCAGACATGGAAGGGAAAAAATGTGAGATCTCAACAGCATATTCACTACTAACTTTTAGTTCTAGCTTATGTAATTTTATAAACACACAAAAAAATTTTAATACCCAAAACCTTGGGAACTTGTAGGGTGCCAGGCACTTGAGTAAATAAATATTACCCTAAAAACCATTAACTTTGTGTGTCATTTCTCCCCCATTCATTCATTGGGTATTTAGTGGTGATGAAGATTGGATGCAGTCTCTTCCCTCAAAGGACATACGGGTTTGGGAAAAGAGAGATGTTAAGCCCATAATTACAAGTAAAGTGTGCCAAGGTTTTTCATAGGAGCATAAAATGCTATAGCAGCATAAATTAGGAGGCACTAACCTAACGAAGAGGTCCAGACCTCAGCAGAAGATTCCCTGTTGGAGGTCTCAGTGAGTCAGAGATCTGGAATAGGAATTAACCAGGCAAAAGGAGGACATGGGTGTGTGTTTGAGGAGGGGTGGATGGTGTGATATTTGGAGGGTCAGAGTGTTCAAATGGAAGAAACAGCATATTTGGAGGCTAGGAAAATAGGGAACACTTCTTTCATGGATATAAAAGAAGTTTAGTATGACAGAGGGGGGCTTTGGTGAGAAATATTATAAAAGTACCCAAGGGCCAGAACGAAGGGAACTTTGTTCTGTAAGGTGTGTTCAGCAGTTTGACTTTTCCTGAGGTCACTAAGAACCCAATGCAGGTTTCAAGTAAGGGGACGACTTGGCGCTGTTCCTGATGGCTGTCAGCTTTCCCGCAGTATGAAGTGGCAGAGGGGCTCACTGTCACCGGCCATGTCATGGATCAGAGAGTGCTTGTGGGGTTGGAGGGAGAGCAGGGTCAGAGACCGAGCTGAGCCTGCTTTTGGAGACACTGAGTTTAAGTGTCCTTGGAATCACCCAGTGGATTTGCCTAATAAGGGAGTTTGAATTTGCAGGTTTGGATCTCAGGCAAATATTCTAGACTAGGATCTTGTAAAAAGCAGGCATTATTAGTACCTAGCGCGTAGTCTCTGAGGCATAAGAGAGTGTGAAATGTCCTGGGGAGAGGGTGTAGCAGGGGCTGGAGATGCACCCCCCTCCCCCGACAGCATAAGGAGCTGAGCGTCCACATTAAGGCACAAACAGGTGTAAGCACTGCAGGGAGAGCTGAGAAGGAGCTCCAGAGAGGGAGAGGGAGGCCAGCAGTGCAGAGCCCAGAGAAGCTCATTTTAAAGTGAAGGCGACCAGCAGTTTTTTAAAAACAAAAACATTTAATTCATTGGAGTCAAGTTCCCCATGCACTTGAGCACCCAGGTTTATTATAGTCGTGCTTATTCGTCAGTGTTTGTCCACAGATGTTTCTCTTAGTGATCCAACGACTGTGGTGTGTTCTTCCCAGATTCCTCCTAAATTACTTCCCGAGTCTTCAAGCCATGACGATCACGGAACTGCCGCTGCCAGCACTTCTGCAAATCGTGGGACTGGAAACCAAACAACAGGTCCCAAGGATTCAAGTCTGGTCTCCACCAGCGATGGCCCAGTGGGGGCTTCCTCTCCTCCATTGTCGGGATCGCTCTCCTGTCAGCCTGGAGTCACCCAGCTGCCAGAGTGTGAGAGCACGGGCCAGGAAACTCTGTCAAAACAAAGCCTTGTGGCTGATCAGAAACTACCAGGACGTGCTACTCGGTCAAGCCAGTCTCCAAAAAAGCCGTTCAATAGTATTATTGAGCACCTGTCAGTGGTATTCCCATGTTACAACAGGTACGGCTGTAAATTGTCTGTGACTCTGTTAGATATCTTAATGAACTGAGGTTTCCTGATCAGATAACATTTTGGCCAGTTAAGGGCTGAGGTGGAAACAACTCCATAATCGTTTTATTCAAAAAGACAGGTGCTACATTTCTTCCCTTTTTTGTAAACATGGAGGTGAGCATTTTCAAACCAACCTTTTGATGCACATATCTAGATTGAAAACACTGAACACTGGTTACTCCATACTCATCAGAACCCAGGGCAATTTGCTTAGATTTTGATGAGATCATTAACATGCTCTAGTCCTAGTTATGGAACCCCTAAATGAAAATAAAACTGTAGAAGCACCTGGGTGGCTCAGTTGCTTAAGCATCCGACTCTTGGTTTCAGCTCAGGTCATGGTCTCACGGTTCGTGAGTCCAAGCCTCATGTCGGGCTCTGTGCTGACAGCTGCAGAGCCTGCTTGGGATTCTCTGTCACCCTTTCTCTCTGCCCCTCCCCTGCTGTCTTTTCTCTCACTCTCTCAAAATAAACATTAAAAAACAAAAACAAAAAACTGCAAAACACTAGTTTTATATCATTTAGGCAAAGAAATACCACATAGCCAGGAAAGTGGCAGCAACTTAGACCTTGCTCGACACCTCTGATTTGTTAGAGGTGTGAGGTCCGAAAGACTAGATGTAATCTGATAGTGAATCAGGGTTGTGGGTGTGTTACAGAGGGTCCTCTGAGGGTGGGGAGCACTGCTTTATCTCAGCCAGTGTTTCCACCTCCAGCCTCTGGCCTTGCTGTCTGGGTTGGTATGAAGGAGGAGAAGTATTCCTTGTCTCAGCCAGGAGAGAAGGAAAGGCAGTGTCTCTGGGATACAGCTAGGAAAAGAGGAATGCACATCCCTGGATGACCCTCTGTGCCCTGTTCCATGTTATTTCTGTCTTTGATATTAGTTACAGGTTTTGAAATTACACAGTTGAAGCAAAGTAGTGGTTAAATTATGATTGAGCAGAATTAATGTTTTGCATCTGTTGGCAGAGCCCTTCTTATTTGAAAACAGGTATATGCACATGGGCATATTTAGCCCTGCCTAAGTTTGAGAAACATTTTAAGTTCTCTCAATAGCAGTTCCCATGCCAATTGTAAAAATACTCAAGTTGTAATTAGCCAAAGTACCTTAGAAATAAATTGTTTGCAATCCTGACTAAATTTGGGAGCGTTTACACCACCAAGTAGAAATGCATCCTAATTTTCTGAAAGTTAAAACATTTGAGGGATTAGTGCTACAAATAACAAGTTCCTGTTGATTAATGGTTTAATTCCATCTACTGCTACTTGTGAAAAATTCAGGCTTGGAAAACCTTGTCAGATTTTTTTAAAGAAGGCAGTCAGCAAATCTAATTTCCTCTTGGGTAGAAAGAGATTTTGTTGATTTCAAGTCAGAACCAATGTTGTCTGCTCAGTCAGTGATTTAGCATAAAGCTACAATATACCCAGGCTGTAGGAAGTCAGGTTTCTAGGTAGAGATGGGTATCTCAAGTAGATCTAGTGATACACTGTTACTTTGACATTCTAGTTAAATAAATAGTTAGAAATACCGGAATTTTCATAACTGCTTGGAAAGAGTGATTCCCCTGCTTTTATATACCGTTGCTATTATTTACAAATTTATTTTGTTTGTATGTATTTGGTTTGTTTCTTTTAGCTGTTAATATCGGCACACAGTATTTCTTTACAGTAGAAAACCTTGAGTTTCTCTTGTCATTTGTGTCCACTTTCTCTTTTTAGCACTGAGCTTGCTGGTTTTATTAAAAAAGTGCGAAACAAGAACAAGAACTCACTGTCAGGATTGAGTATTGATGAAATTGTCCAAAGAGTGACAGAACACATTCTAGATGAACAGAAAAAGAAAAAGGTCAGTGTTTCATTCAGATACAATAAAATGGTCCACTTTATTTATAAAATAAGAATTTATAAAAAAAAAAAATGCATCCAGCCAAAATGTGGAGAACACTTCAATAAAGACAGAAGACGGGCAAGCTTTTGGATTACTGAACTTGCTTCACTCCCCCGCATTATCTCTGCAGCCAACTTCAGGAAAGGACAAGAGGTTGTCTGAGCCCAGCTCTGCTGCTACTGTGACCACTGCCTCCCAGGGCCCATCCTCCCTGACTGCTGGACCGTTGCCCAAAACCAAGGGACAGAAGGCAGAAGATATCCCTGTGAGTATTGTATGTGTGGTCAGTTTGTGTTTTTTTGGGGTTTTTTTGTTTTGTTTTTTTTTTAACATTATTTATTTTTGAGACAGAGAGAGAGCATGAGCAGGGGAGGGTCAGAGAGAGAGGGAGACACAGAATCCGAAACAGGCTCCAGGCTCTGAGCTGTCAGCCCAGAGCCCGATGCGGGGCTCGAACTCATAGACTGTGAGGTCATGACCTGAGCTGAAGTCGGACGCCCAACCGACTGAGCCACCGAGGCGCCCCTCAGTTTCTTTTTTTAATGAAGAAGAAGAGGGAGACAAAATTTAACAATTTTAGCCCCATTCTCTTCATTTCTAGACCTAATTTATTTGATCTTAAAATTAGAAACCTGGGATGCCTGGCTGGCTCAGTCAGGGGAGTGTGTGACTCTTGATCTCAAGGTCATGAGTTTGAGCTCCACGTTGGGCGTGGAGCCTACTGAAAAAAAAAATTAGAAACCAAATTTAGATGTACTTGAGTTTCCCATTAGGACAGTCTGTGACCAGTAAGGCCATCTCTGCTTTTATGGGAACCTGGGGCTCCTGTTGGGAGAAGCGCCTACCCCAAGAAAGTTCCAGCCACATTGTGAAAACTGGGCCTTCAGACAGTCAAGTACAAGTTAATTTTTTATATCACATGTGATATTTTGAGTAATTCGGGAAAATGATTTTTGAATCATTTTATGCCGTGTCACCACGGGCTTTGGAATCACACAGACTTGGTTTTGTCACTTAGTAACACTGTGAGCTTAGCTCTTACCTGCTTGTTGAAGTTGCTGTCTGGATGAAGTGCTACATTAGAATTACCAGGGTCAAGCTGTGTGTCCAGGAGGGTCTGGCTGCTTCCCTTCCCTCTCCCCTTGAGTGCCTGGAGGGGGTGTGGGTGGGTAGGACACTGGAATGGGCTGAACTTGCCTTTAATTTGATACACAGATTTTAAATGTTTATTGTTCTTTTAGAACAATAAATGTTCTAGAATGTTACATTTATATAGATCTTTTTATAAAGTACTGTGGCATCGATGATCTCAATTGAGAAGACATTGTAATTGTCTTTGTAATGAGGAAACTGAGGCACAGATGATTCGGGCAGCTTGCCAGCATTCCCTCATTTGATCTGGGTGTGCAGCATTTAATTCCCTAATCCTCACCACACAGACCCAGCCGACACCGGGACTGCGTACCAGGGACCAAACGTGTGGTTGAAAGAGACGCCATCACCTCCGTGGCTCAAGGCCACGGGCTCCAGATTGAATTCTGATGCAAAGCATGTTTTTTCCCTTTTGTCCAACTGTGGTATCAGAATTTAGATGAAATCAAAATTGCAATAGATTTTGGCCCCGTAGTGGAGTCAGTGATGCATGATTGGACAGAGTACTAGTTTGCTGACGAACTAAGCAGTGAATCTTTTTGTGAACTTGTTTTTATTCCTCCCGTACATTTTCATTTTCCACTATTCGTTGGAGATTTTCCAGACCTCATACACTCAGTTCCCAGAGTGTCTAACTCCAATGAGAAAGTTTATGAGCATGCAGAACATTCCTGCAAGGCCTGGCTGGAGTGCCTCCCTCTCCCCAGGCTGTCCCTGACTGGCCACAGGCTGTGTGGTCCTCCAACCAGGTCCTCAGAGCATCTTCACGGACAGCCCCACCCCCAGACAGACGGCAGTCACCTTCTGCAGAGAGATGGCTTTCTGCTTCACAGTTGCTGTTGATAGTAATAAAGTTGTAAAAGTTGACTTACAAGAAAAAAATATATTCAAACTGGGACTTAGTTTGATCATCCGTGGGTAGTTTTTTAAGGATTAAAAGTAGTTTGCTTTATGTTTTTAAATTACAAAACCAATATGTGTTAATAGTAGGAAACACAAATAAAAAGCATTTAAAGCCTCCCAAAATCCAGTCTCTAAGGTAACCACTATTATGAGGTTGGTATTTCTAAACTCTTTTGTATGTGTGTGTATGTGTGGATTTAGTCATACTTTTTGTGTCTTTTTTTTTTTTTTTTTTCTCACTTAGAAATGTATTGTAGCGATCTTTCCATGCTAGGAAATAGTCAAGTTAACTGTGGGTTTTTTGAGCCAAATCTAGCTCTGAGCTCTGCAGAGGCCTTACCATTCCTTTCCCCGGGACTGACCCCTCTGTTGCTTCCCTGACCCTCCCATCAGGGGCCACAGAGAGGAGCTAGAACACCTCATTCTGCTGCATCTGCCCGGTCAGTGTCAGAGGAGAGACAGAAAACCCCATTCAGCAGTTCAGGGTCTTCAGAGCCTTTTGCCCCCCTCTGCGTCCCTGACCTTAATCCCACTGCCAGGGCTGCTTCCGTGCACTTGCCTGACAGTTGGTGGAGAATCCGTTTGGGGCCAGGTTCCTTGTCAGTTGCTAAGGTTGTAGATGAATGAGGCTCCTTCCTGCCATCAGGGTGCTCAGAGTTTAGAGGGGAAGAGGAGTGGAAAATACTGGTGCAGTGTGGGTAGGTGCTGTGAGTCGTATGGAGAACTTGTGCCTGGTGTCCCGGGTGCCTCTCGGGCTCTGCTGTCACAGAAAATGCCGTCTGTGCTCACCAGACTGTGTGCCCCTGCTGGAGACTCTCCCATTCAACTCTGCGCCCTCTCGCCCCACACAATCCCTGACCTTGGTGTTTGCTGAATGAGCCATCAGATTGTTTTGTTTTGATTTGCACACGTAATCTACATTCATAGAAACTTTAGAAAATAGGAAAAAAAGTTAAATCTCGCTGGACGAAAAGTAACCATTTGTCCACATTCTGTATCTTTCCAGCCTCTTTCCTGGGTATCTCTCTCTACACCCATTCTCTTTATTTTTAAAAAATTAAGTATGTGATTATATGATATGTACTGTTTTGTAACTTGCTTTTATTCAGATGTTAGTCGTGACCAGCTTTTTGTGTCAGGGATCGTGGACTTCAGTGATTTCAGTCAGCCCCACAGGAGTCCATGGTGTGGATCATCATTTACGTTTGTATCTCCAGCTGTTAGATAATTAGATGAATGATTGGTTTATAGTGTTCATACCATAGTTTAGGTGTGAGGTGGGATAATTAGAAATTTGTAGTAATTTCCTGGGAATCTATCAACCGTATAAAATATTTTTTTCTCTGAGAAAATTAGAACTTCAGAAGTATATTTTTTCTTTTGTATGTCTTTGTTTTTCTTTTTTTAACGTTTATCTTTGAGAGAGAGAAAGCACGCGCATCTGCATGTGCGCAAGGGAGTGGCAGAGAGAGAGGGACGCTGAGAATCCAAAGCAGGCTCCTCGCTGTCAGCGCAGAGCCCGACATGGGGCTTGAACTGACGAACTGTGAGATCGTGACCTGAGCCGAAGTTGGACACTTAACTGACCGAACCACCCAGACACCACCCCGTCTATATTTTTTCTTAAACGCTGTTGAAAAATGAGTTGTTCCCAACTGAAGGCTACTGGTGGGGTATTGGGTGTGGGGATGGGCTAAATGGTGATGAGCATTAAGGAGGCACTTTGTTGGGATGAGCACAGGGAGTTATGTGTAAGTGATGAATCACTTAGTTCTATTCCTGAAACCATTATCACGCTGTAGGAAGAGCTCATAGAGTAAAAAGGAATTTAGTTATTCTTTATTATTGGAATACGTTTGTTCCCACAGGCACCGGGTGCAGCTTCCTGTGAAATATGCCATGAGGTATTCAAATCCAAAAATGTGCGTGTACTAAAATGTGGGCACAAGTTTCACAAAGGGGTAAGAATTCTCTTCGGCCATCCTCCTCTTGAATTTTGACTATGAAGTATTTTGAAAATAAAAGGGAACTTTTTTTTCTAGGTGTCAATACTTCTTGGGGTTTCAAAGCACTTTCTTTATAAGCCAGTGTTCCTTGTCTCCCTTTCCAAAAATTGCTGCTGTGGCGAGGGAGAGAGGCCTGGGGTGTGCACACTGTCCTTTCCATCCATCACATCATGGGTGGAGGAGAACAATCCTAGTCGGCTCCATCAATCAACTTGGTTGGTGCTGAAATTCAAAATAATACTAGTTTCTTGGAAGGTAGCTTCTTATATATATGACTGAATAGGTGCACAGTGCAAGAGTTTGTCAGTTTCGTGCAGTATAGGAAGTTTGACATTTTAGAGGAGAAAAGCTAAGTTTAACTGGATCCATTGTGCCTGATTCTAGGAGATTCTGGCTTGTACCCTTCCAGGATCTATAGGTAGTTATCTTGGTTGCTGTGAGCATTCATTCTGCACCCCTGCTGCTGGCTGGAACAGATCAGGTCTCTGCCATGTCTGTTTATTAATCCCTTCAGAAAAGGGATAAATACAATATATTCACTAGGTGGGGTCAAGACAGCTTGTAGTCTCTTGCATGGCCTGTCTCCTGCAGGTATAGGGGTGTTGTGCCTGCACTTCCAGACTTAACACACACACCCAGCTTGGTAGCAGCAACACACCGTCCACGAGCAACTTGGGACCACAGTGGGTAGACAGGCTCCAGTCGAGGCTGCAGTATGCAGGCTGGTGGGGTGTACAAGGTCCAAGACCAGGCAGGAGAGGATCGGTTAACTATTAGGTGAGTGAGTCCCAGGGCCAAGAAAATGCCAACCTCTGGAACTCAGGGCACTGACATGCCAAGGCTGAAGCTGGAGTGTGGGGCAAGTGGAGGGGCGAGGGGCAAGGCCGTCCCCCTGAGGTCAGGTTGGAGGCCCAGAGTGCATGGGTCAGATCCTGAGGGGAGATTATTTGTTCCTGAGGCTTGGGGCACACTCCTAGCTTGAGTAGGCTTCTGTGTTCCTCAGTGTTGGGAGCTCCAGGCCCCATCAGAATTAGAAGTGAAGTTAACCATGTCCTTTGAGCAGCACAGGAGAGCTCAGGCTCCACGTGCCCCTAAAGGCACTGACTGATTTTGTTTTCTCATTTTCAGTGCTTTAAGCAGTGGCTGAAAGGGCAGAGCACTTGCCCGGCCTGCCTTGATCAGGATCTCCTGTAAGAAAAGTAGCCGGCACCTTCTGGAAGAGGCCAGTCTGCTTTTGTAGGTAGTCACAGTTCACTGAAGAGTCATTTACTGGTTTGTTGAATTGGGAGAATAACGATATATTACTTCTGGTATAAAAGGCAAACATTTGGAGATCCTTTGCACTGTGTGTCACAGCGCTGGTAAATGGAAATCTTTAATATAGTTGATAGTAATTTCCTTGCTCTTATTAAACACTTTGATAATAGCAAATAGTGGCTAATAAAAGTATGTGTAACCACATTCCTAAATTGTTGGGGCTGCTTACAGAGGTACTCTCTGAGACTGAAGGCTTCTTTTGGAAAGTGTTGTGAGCACCTCAAAGCAGTACTTGAATTGTAAGTATTCTGACCTGTTAAAGTGCCCCCAGTTAAAATTTTTACGAGTCAGTATTCCTTATAAAATGCCTACATTTTTCCTCAGAAATTCTGCACTTAAATGGGCGTAAGCAAACACATTTTAATAATCTATAGTAAATGGTAACATATCGGCTGATTTAAACCAAAAGATTTAAATCTCCTTTTCATGGAAACACCATGTGATTTTGCTTTTCCATTTCATTATTTTATATCCCTGGTAGATTTATAAAGGACTTAGTTTTCATCACCTAAAGGTATAATTTGATTTTTGAAAATTGGTTACAAACACTTTCT
This sequence comes from Panthera uncia, assembly GCF_023721935.1. Taxonomy (NCBI): domain Eukaryota; kingdom Metazoa; phylum Chordata; class Mammalia; order Carnivora; family Felidae; genus Panthera; species Panthera uncia. The sequence goes on along the minus strand of NC_064810.1, from coordinate 7,957,648 downwards.
TATTAGTGTCAGCCAAGACTTTTTTTGCCCTGAAAATTGAGGCTACGTGTTCATCCCCCAACCCTACACTTGGAGCTTCTTCTTTCCATACCTTACTCTTAGGAGCAGCATTTGTCCTTCTTCGTGATGACAGGTGTTTGGGTGTCTCTGTCTGATGCATAGCGGGCACTATGGGGAAGTAGTCCCCGTCATTCCCCTCCCTGTCCCACCACCACAGAGAGATACTTGTGTAAGTAGACAGTCCTGAGGCGTCCGTGTTTTGCTCGCTCCATGTGTGACATTTGTGTGGAGTAATGCATGCGCTCTTGTACTGTGGTGTGAGAACAAAACTCTACATTAGAATCTGTTAAAATATTAGATAGCTTTAGTGACTTATAAACAGTGGTAAATGCAGAACCACGAATTGTAGATACATTCCATTTCTCTCAGACGTCAAAAAATGTTTTTCATTGTGTTCTTTGTTCCCCTGGAAGCTCACAGTCCCAAGTTCGTGAGCTGATTTCATCACCTTCTTCAGCCTTGGTTCCCTGTGAGTTTTGATGTCGTGGTGACTTAGTCCACTGACACTCACTCTGTATTTTGAAGCAGATTCTCTTTGTGGGTCCCTGAAACATCGTCTGCATGTCCTTAATAACTGAGAACGGTAGATAGGAAGATATGTAGGGACCAGTATGTAGCAGCAGGTACAAAGGCAAGGAAGAGCAGCTAGAGGGTGAGAACATGCGTTTTGTACATCAAACAGATACTTGTGAACATGCCTTACCCATGTCCTGTTGTAAGTTTCAAAATAAAGAGCATTCTAAAATAACATCAGTTTACTGTCATGCTTGTCCATCGTTTGTCAATTTTTTAAAAGGATTCTACTAGAAAACTCAAGGCACATACAAATGTTATCTTTGGTTGGAAAAGAAGAGCCATGATATGTCCAGAGTCTAACCAAGGATCTTAGGAAATTATGAGCCTCTGTGCCTACATAAAGGTTGCTAAACTCAGTTTCACAAGATTGGCTATTTAATTTGTGAATGGAAGGTTTATACACAGATGATAGAATTTACTGTTTAGCTAATGTAAGGCTTTTCATGTGAATACGAATAAGAATGTGCAAGTCGATCTCTCATTACAATCCTCAGTATCCGTTTTCCCTTGAGGCGCTTGTGGATTCATGGACTACTAAGGCCAAGCAGTAAGGTCTCTGTTGGAGAATTCTGGTGAGCACTAAGGGGTGATTGAGGAAATACCACTATGTGTTTTTAATCTGATAGCATTTAATTAAAAATAAAATGTAACTTAAAGCAATGACTGTTCCTAAGAGCTTCCATTCTTTTCCCTGCTGAGCAGCTTCGTCTATGCTATAAATATTGGGTAATCTAATATAAAACTGAAATGGTGCCCCAGCAATGCAAATGTTACTATGTTTTCTAAGGTAATTTCTAAGACTGGAGGTAGGTGGGCAGAGTGGTCACACTACAACACGGGAGTAATGGAACTATTTTATTTTAGGTAGTTTTTAAATCTGATGACCCTCTCTGGAGAAATGGATTAAAGGAAACAGGTAGAAGAGACAGTAGCAAAGGTGGAAACTCCTCTTATCACACGAGGTACTTAGTACTTACTACGTGAGGTACATGAGGAAACTCCTCTTATTACATGAGACTGATAAAAAGCAGGTGGTAAAGTCTGTCAGAAAAAGGACCAAGAGCATCACTACGATCCTTTGTAAAAGAAATAGGAAATACATTTAGGTATTCTAAACTTTAATCAAACTATATTAAAAGAATAGCTATGAAAACAATTGATCAGTCATGTCTGATCCCATTTTAATGTTCTCCTTCACTCTGCCATGGTCTGAAAGGAGCCATCCGCCTTCATGTAGCCATATACCTTAAGCACTGGGCTAGATGTTTTGATACAGCGGTGAACAAGAGAGCAGGACTCTATGAAATTTGTCCTCCAGCTGAAGAGATAGTAAGTGTGTGATTTCTGGTGGCAAGAAGGGCTTTGAAGAAGTAGGTATATAGATTAATGATATTCTTGTAGGGCACCTGGGTGGCACAGTCAGTTGAGTTTCTGACTCTTGATTTTGGCTCAGATCGTAATCTTCATGGCTCGTGAGATTGATCCCCATGTTGGGCTCTGTGCAGACTGTGTGGAGTCTACTTGAATTTCACTCTCTCCCTCTCTCTCTGCCTCTCCCCTGTTCTGATTCTCTAAATAAATAAATAAATAAATAAATAAATAAATTTTATTAAAAAATAATATTCTTGTAAAGTGTTTAGCAAGGTGCCTAGCACATAAATACTTGACAAAAGGAAATTAGTAACTGTTACTAAGATTAGGTCCTGGAGATTGCCCAAGGAAAGAGTTTGGTGGTCCTGTATAAGAAAGGCCTTGTTAGATTAAGAAGTAGAATTTCTCAGTGTAGCCCAGACTGCCGAATGTGATCAAGTGGACAAGAAAGAAGAAATCAAATCACCTCAAAGTTATTTGGAAAATAACAGCTTTGTTCCAAAATCTACCTAAAGATAACTGTGGACATTGTGATGATACAACAAAGGATAATTTAACCTGTGGCTTTCAACACACGCAAGCAGTTTTGAGGCCATCTTTCTGGTCAGTTTAGATTTAGGACCAAAGATCTATGGTTGGCTCACTTTGGAGATTTGTACTGGGGCCTGGGAAGGGTCTGAGCCAGGCTAATCCTAGTGGAGAAGGTGTGTGATCCCAACTCCCTGCTTTGGGGTCGGAACTGTGCTCATTCACTCTTGTCATTGCCTCCAGGTTATATTGTCTCTTCCTACTTCTCCTTTAAGAGTGAAAGAAAAGGGAAAATATTCAGCAAAACTGCAGAAATTAAATGACACTTAGAAACTATAAAATCCTAATGAGACAACCATCAATAATCAGAAAAGGTCATCATTTAAGATGTACATATGGAAAAAAATGAACCTTGACCTCACACCACACAAACGTGATCTCCAAAAGGATCATGGTCCTAACTAAGTATAGAAAGTGAAATAAAGTTTCTAAAGAAAACAGATAATCTTCCTGGCCTTGGAATAGGCAAAGATTTATTAGGACACAAAAAAACACCATGAGGGAGGCACCTAGGTGGCTCAGTAGGTTAAGCAGCTTCAGCTCAAGTCATGATCTCATGGTTTGTGAGTTCAAGCCCTGCATCCAGCTCGCTGCTGTCATGACATCACAGAGCTTGCTTTAGATCCTCTGTCCCTCTGCCTCTTCCCTGCTCGTGTACTCTCTCTCTCTCTCTCTCTCAAAAATAAACATTTTTTTAAACACCATGAGAATAAAAAATATGATAAATTGGATGTCATTACAATTAACTCATTATCAAATTATTGAACAAGAAGTCAAGCCATGAAGCAGAAAAAATCCAACAAAGGACCCAGAATATGTAAATGTTACATATGAATAAAAAGACTGTATATTTAGAAATGAGCAAATAATTTTGGCCATTTCACAAATATCCAGAAGGTTATTGTGCATTTTAATAGCCAAAGTTATTCAGTATTCATCATCAGGGAAATATAAACACTGGAATGAGATACCACTAGATAATCCACCAGGATGGCTAACCTAAAAAGAGGACCGACGAGACCAAGCATTGGTGAAGATGAGGAACAACTGGAACTCTCATACACTGCAGTTGGGAATAAATTGGTACGACCACAATAACAGTATTTACCAAAGCTAACACTACACTAGTACCCTCTGACACGATCCCGCTCCCACACATGTACACTTACCAGAGATGCATGCAATAGTACTTAGTATTTTTATGCTAGTTTTGTTCATAATGGCCTCAGACTAGAAACAACCCCAAGGTCCATGAACAGAATGTTCTGGCAAATTGTGGTATGTCTACACAATGGTTTAATGTCTCAGAAATGAAATTAAGGGAACCATCACTCTACACAACAACACTGGCGACTCTCCCAAGCAGAATACTGAGCAAAAGCAGCCAAAGTTGAATTGCATACGTGTGAATTTCAAGAACGAGAAACCAAAGTGGGAGAAGTCAGAGTCCTGGTTACCTCCAAGGTGATGCTGCTGACGGAATGAGTACAAGGTTGTCCACCAGGGCTCTGGAAATGTGTATCTTCGGCAGAGTATTACACTTACCTGAAGAGATCATTTGGAAAATCCACGGAGCAGTAAATTTAAAATTTGTGTACTTTCCTGTAGTGCTTTTCAACAAAGCTAAATGAACAAAAAACAAAATGCTAAGCCTGGGCTCGGGAAGCTTAGTGATTACTATGGTTTTTAGGCAGAGCTCCTAGAAAGGCTCATCACGCACCTGTACACCTGGCCCTCGTGACTGTTAGACCAAATTCCCACCAGAAGTCAGCGTTGACCTCTATGCCCCAGCACAGAACAGAACAACCTTTCCTTCGGTTGCCTGCTCCTGTAGTCTCCCAGCAATGACCTCAGCCGGCCAGTGGTTCTTCAGAAAGCTGCTCAGTAGGGTAGTAAAAAACGTGAGCCTGATGCCAAACTTGTAACTGGTGCTGAATGAAGAGAAAAAAAAGCCAAAGAGCACACCTTGTTAGGAAGGGAGTGTAAGTTGCCTTGGAGTTCACTCGTACTGGCAAGTGAGACCATTCTCTTTGCGAGGACCAGTTCAGCCAGCCTCCTTGGCCGGGGGAGGTCTGGGATGCTGGGGTTGGGTTACACTGGCCCCAGGAGCAAGAGCCAGTCGTTCAGTTTCAGGAATTTTGGGAGCCGGCTGTTTGACACAACCATTGCTGAAACTGGAATGTATAACCTTATAATTAAATTCTATAAAAAGCAAAGGTAATTCCTTCCTGATTGCTAGAGTTTATCATTATGCTTTTGGGGTCACTGATGTATATAGTTTCGGTATGGTGGGAATAACGTAGAGCGGGATTCTCCCAACTCTGTTCAATGCTGAGAGTATTCAGAAATTGGCAAATGTGACTTACCGAGGCTTTGCCGCCCTACTGCCCTCCACCTCCGAAGAAGCCGTGAAGGCAGTTTTGTCTGTCGTAGAAACAGCTGGTCTAATGGCACTGGAGGTGCCCTTTATGCCTTTCTCATTTCACATTTGACACAGCGATTAGGGGATTTTAACACATCAGCCCTTCGAGATGATTTTTTGCCGAACGAGCTCCTTCTCATGGCTCTATCAGGCGAAGGTCCTCACCCTCGCTGCCAAGAGTGCCTTCTGTGTGCCCGTCCTGGGCCCTGTCCTGGGTTTGCTCCCCTTTCACTGCCATCCTGGAGAGAACACTGCTTAGCACAGTGGCTGGGGCATGCTGGCCCGGAGACCCAGCAGAGTCTCAGCTCCTTCCAGCAGCCGCTTGCCCGCATCACACCTGGTACGGCTGCGGGTCCTGTGCGAAGAAAAGAAAGAAAGACACCCTTCCTGCCTCAGGAAGCTCGCAGGTAAATCCAAAGCAGGTGTCCTTCAGGGGTGCCAGACAAGAAAGAACCACGTGGACCACCCCAAGCCACAGGCGACTGACTCATCTTACCTCCCTGGAGGCAGGAGGCAGCTTGAAATTGGGCCAGACCTCAGTCTTGCCCCCAGAGGCCTCCCAACAAAGTGGTTGGTATTTATTACCCAGGCTTCTGTGGCAGGACACTTCAAAGAGAAAGGCTTGCTCTTTCTAACATGTGCTTTTGTGTCAAACAGAGGTGTCATTGTTTTCAGCAAATACCTTGGGACACGAGTGAATAAATACCATTCTGTTCTCCAACTCCCCCCCCCCGCCCTCCATTTTTCAAAAGTTATGTATAAAGGCATTTTGCCTAATTCCTTCAGCCCTCTATTTCAGCTTCTATTTATTTGGTGTGATATAAAGGTCTTAATTTAGATCTCCCTGCTACCAGTTCCAAGAAATCTGCCACCAGCTCCAAGCTTCGTGTCCTGAAGTGCCACCCCATTCCAGCGGGGTGAGCCAGCAGCCTCCGAAAAAAGAAAGCAGTTGAACAGATGGACACTGTGCCTCCAGACGCTGGCTGCAACTCCCGCGCCAAGCAGGACTCTGGCTTTGACGGGGGCCTCACTGGAGGCCACGGTGCTTTTGCTTCCAGTTTCAAAACTACCACAACTTCGAAACTGGTCAGACCTTTGGAGCCTACGACACAGCACTCGCTACAAGCCTTCCCTGTGAGAGACATGGCCATCAAGCCCTGCTTCCGGGGCCTTTGTGAGACACAGCCCATGTGTCCGTCCTTCCCTTGTCTTCGTCCCCCTAGGGACCCCTCCTGGAGGACAAGGGCCTTGTCTGCCCTGACACCTTCACTTCTCCCAAGAATTTTCAGTACCTTGTGGCTGTGCTTTCTGGGAGTAAGCCACATGGCCCTGGTCACTTTGGTGAGCTACTGAACTACAGCACATCCACTGTCCATTTGTTACGCAGTCATTCATCAGATCTTCGTGGAATAGAGTCTAGCATGTGCAGGCAGTGTTGTGAGTGTGGGAGATACTACAGGGAACAGAAGCCATGAGAGGCCTGATCTCCAGTCTTCAACATTCTAGTAGAGGAGACTGGCCTCAAGTACGATAGTAAAATATATGGTATGGCACTGGTAATCCAGAGAAAAGTAGAGCTGGGGAAGGGATGAGGCAGTGTGTATGGGACGGCAGGGCTCGCAGATGTTAAGCCAGGGAAAGTAGCATTTGAGTGCAGGCAAAGGACCTGTGGAGGAAAGGGAGAAGGGCCGGACAGAACAGGCAGAGCAAAAGCAAGAACAGAGCTGGCCAAGGGAGCACCTGATGGGTGTTTAAGGAGAGCGAGGAGGTCAGTGTTATCCCTTGTTCTGGTGGAATGTGCAGAGACAGGAGAATCCCAGGGCAGAGATGGGACACTGGGGGTCATGGGATGGAGTTGGGACTTGGGCTTGAGACCACCAATGTGGAGGCATTTCAACATCTGGCAGGCGGTACAGCTTGCTGATGGACCCTCATTAAATGTTAGTCCTAAGTGTAGGCTTGGACTAACAAGGGACTTACTCTGAGGCATGCAACAGGCATTTCTTCTTCCTTCCTCCCTCCCTCCCTCCCTCTCTCCCTCCCTCTCTCTCTTCCTTCCTTCCTTCCTCCCTTCCTTCCTTCCTTCCTTCCTTCCTTCTTCCCTCCCTCCCTTCCTCCCTTCCTTCCTTCCTTCCTTCCTTCTTCCCTCCCTTCCTTCCTTCCTTCCTTCCTTCCTTCCTTCTTCCCTTCCTTCCTTCCTTCCTTCATTTCAAGTTTTTAATTTAAATTTTAGTTAACATATAGTGTCATACTTGTTTCAGGAGTAAGTTACACTTACATGTAACTCCCAGGGCTCATCCCAGCAATAGCCCTCCTTGATGCCCATCACCCATTTAGCCCATCCCCCCATCCACTACCCGTCCATCAACCCTGTTTGTTCTCTATCATTAAGAGTCTCTTGTGGTTTGTTTCCCTCTCTTCTCTTTTTACCTCCTTCCCGTATGTTCACCTGTTTTGTTTCTTAAATTCCACACATGAGTGAAATCATATGGTATTTGTCTTTCTCTGACTTGTTTTGCTTAGCATAACACTCTAGCTCCATCCATGTTGTTGCAAATGGCAAGATTTCATTCTTTTTGATGGCTAATATTCTGGGGTGTATGTGTGTGTCACATCGTCTTTATCCATTCATCATTCAGTGAACATTTGGGCTCTTTCCATAATTTGGCTATTGTTGATAATGCTGCTGTAAACATCAGGGTGCATGTGTTCGTTTGAATTAGTATTTTTGTATCCTTTGGACAAATACGTAGTAGTGCAATTGCTGGATCATAGGGTAGTTCTATTTTTAACTTTTTGAGGAACCTCCATATTGTTTTCCAGAGTGGCTGCACCAGTTTGCATCCCCACCAGTGGCTTAAGAGGGTCCCCCCCTTCCCCACATCCTCACCAACATCTCTTGTTTCCTGTGTTGTTAATTGTAGCCATTCTGACAGGTGTGAGGTGGTATCTTATTGTGGTTTTGATTTGTGTTTTCCCGATGATGACAGATGTTGAACATCTTTTCATGTGTCTGTTAGCCATCTGTGCATCTTCTTTGGAAAAATGTCTATTCTTGTCTTCTGTCCATTTCTTCACTGGATTATTTGTTTTTTGGGTGTTGAGTTATATCAGTTCTTTATAGATTTTGGATACTAACCCTTTATCAGATATGTCATTTGCAAAAAGCTTCTCCCATTCCATAGGTTGCCCCTCAGTTTTGTTGATTGTTTCCTTTGTTGTGCAGAAACTCTTTATTTTGATGAGGTCCCAATAGTTCATTTTTGCTTTCGTTTCCCTTGCCTCCAGAGACATGTCTAGTAAGAAGTTGATCTGGCTGAGGTCAAAGAAGTTGCTGCCTCTGTTCTCCTCCAGGATTTTGATGGTTTCCTGCCTCACATTTAGGTCTTTCATCCATTTTGAGTTTATTTTTGTCCATGGTGTAAGAAAGTGGTCCAGTTTCATTCTTGCATGTTGCTGTCCAGTTTCCCCAACACCATTTGTTGAAGAGACATTTTTCCATTGGAGATGCTTTCCTGCTTTGTCAAAGATTGGTTGACCATATAGTTGTGGGTCCATTTCTGGGTTCTCTATTCTGTTCCATTGATCTATGTGTCTGATTTTGTGCCAGTACCATACTGTCTTGATCACTACTGTTTTGTAATATAGCTTGAAGCCTGGGATTGTGATGCTTCCAGCTGTGATTTTCTTTTTCAGGATTGCTTTGGCTATTCAGGGTCTTTTATGGTTCCATACAAATTTTAAGATTGTTTATTCTAGATCTGTGAAAAATGCTGGTGGTATTTTGATAGAGATTGCATTAAATGTGTAGATTGCTTTGAGTAGTATCGAGATTTTAACAATATTTGTTCTTCCAATCCAGCAGACACCTCTGATACAATTTCAACTGTATTTTATCAGCCTCCTAACTGAGCATCTGCTTCCACCCCTAACACCCTGCCCCACTCCCACCCTCCTCTAGTCACTTGAAATTCTGGACCCAATCACACCCCCACAGACCTTCAATGGATCTGCCCAGCAGAGCTGTGGGCATACCAGTGGGCTCACGTATCCTGGGCCTGAGCCCGTTCATTCAGCACCAGCTCCCTCCCCAGGTCATCAGTGTCATTCTCACTTCTCACACCTTGTCTTCCTGTAGCCCAGACCAGCCCCTGACCTTTAGCCACCAGCTCCCTTCCAGTGTGCCACTGCAAGCTAAGACACCCAGACCTCCCCTTTCATTCTGCCACCTCTCTGCTCCCTGAATGCCTCTAGTACTGTGGCCTTGATAAATTTTTTAACCTCCTGGAACCTTGTTTTTCATATTCATACAGCCAGGATCAAATGAGCATGCCATGCACATTGTGGCTGCTCAATCAACATTTTTTAAAACCAGTGAAGCCACAGAATAAGAGCCACACACCGCAAATGGGCTGTGGTGGCCTCCAAATCTCCCCTTCCTCACAACCCCCAACACAGGCTCTGACCTCCACTGTCTCCCAACATTCCTTTTACAAATGACTGTTTCTTGAGTGTAGTAAAATGTTCTGGCTGCCGCACTGATCACAAACATCACAGCGTTTAATTTCTCTAAGTACCCTACAAAGTAGAGCTTACTTTTATCACCTTGTACAGAAGAGGAAACAAATCTAAAGAGTTAAATAGCTTCACCAAGGTCACAAGGCTGGAAAGTGTCTGAGTCAGGATTTGTACCTCCTAGGCCAAGACGCTGCTCAAGGCATTCATCTACTGGCCACTTCCCCTCCAGCCAAAACAGCTCAGCTTCCCATACCCCTACAAACCCTTCTCCAACCATGTAGACTATGAAACCCCTGGAAATCCCAGTTCCCCTGCTGCATGCACTCACATACAGCTGCAGTGGGGGGTCCCCTTCATTTACCTCAGGAGACCATGCAAGTAGTGTCCCATGGTTAAATGGCCTTCTCCATGGTTACAATGCTACAACCTTTGTGCTACTCATGTTGTTGGGAAAAGAACTTCACTGAATCCCCAATATCTTCCTATTCTATTCTCATCTTATCTGTTTGTCTTGGAGCCCACTGACTTCTGTTCTACATTGGCTCTTTTTTTTCCTGAAATTTTTGGTTGCCTCTCTTTCCCTCTTTCTTTGCTCCTATCTTCTTCCATTATGCACCGTTAGCCTATTTTCTCAGGCTCTTGTCCAGCTTCATCATAGAATTACCTTTATTGCTATCTTGGATTGGACCCGCACCTTACCCAATGCATGTTTTTCTCCTCCTTGATTTACAACTCTTTTTAGGATCGATTTGTTGATTTCTACAAAAATAGCCTGCTTGGGTTTTGTCATGGATTGCATTAAACCCATATATCAATATAGGGAGACTTGGCATCTTCACAATATTGAATATTCCATTCCATGAACATGGTACATCTCTTTATTTATTTGAGTCTTCTTTAATTTCTCTCAGGAATGTTTTGCAGTTTTCAGTGTAGAGATCTTGCACATATTATGTCAAGTTTATGCAAGTATTTTCTATTTTTGGTGCTGTTGGTAATGATTTTTATTTTAATTTCAATTTCTGATTGTTTACAACTAGGATATTGATATATAAGCGATATTTGTGTATCTATTTTACATTGTGCAAACTTGCTAAACCCACTTATTCTAGTAGCTTTTTTTTATATACTCAAGAATTTTCATAGATAATCATATCATTAGAGAACAAAGTTTTAATTCTTCCCTTCTACTCTGGATGTTTTGTCTTATTGAACTGTATACAATGCACTAAAGCACAATGCTGAATAGAAGTGGTGAGAAGGGGTGCCTGGGTGGCTCAGTTGGCTAAGCATCCAACTTCGGTTCAGGCATGATCTCACAGTTTGTGGATTCAAGCCCCACATTGGGCTCTGTGCTGACAGCTCAGAGTCTGCTTCAGATTCTGTGTCTCTCTCTCTGTCCTTCCCCCACTCACGCACTCTTTCTCTCAAAAATAAATGAATAATTTCAGCAACTTCTTAACACGTCTCCAGAGGCAAGGGAAACAAAAGCAAAAATGAACTATTGGGACCTCATCAAAATAAGGAAACAATCAGCGAAGGAAACAATCAGCAAAACTAAAAGACAACCTATGGAATGGGAGAAGATATTTGCAAATGACATTATCAGATAAAGTGTTAGAATCCAAAATCTATGAAGAACTGATATAACTCAACACCCAAAACACAAATAATCCAGTGAAGAAATGGGCAAAAGGCATGAATAGACACTTACCAAAGAAGACATCCAGGTGGCTAACAGACACATGAAAAGATGCTCAACATCACTCATCATCAGGGAAATATAAATCAAAACCACAGTGAGATACCACCTCATACCTGTCAGAATGACTAACATTAACAACTCAGGCAACAACAGATGTTGGCAAGGATGCAGAGAGAGATTATCTCTTTTGCACTGCTGGTGGGAATGCAAACTGGTGCAGCCAATGGAAAACAGTATGGAGGTTCCTCAAAAAATTAAAAATAGAACTACCCTATGACCCAGCAATTGCACTACTAGGTATTTATCCAAGGGATACAGGTGTGCTGTTTTGAAGGGGCACATGCATCCCTTGCAGCACTATAGACAATAGCCAAAGCATGGAAAGAGCCCAAATGTCTTTCAACGGATGAATGGATAAAGAAGATGTGGTGTGTATATATATATATATGTATATATATATATATATATATATACACACATATATATATATATATATACATATATATATACACACACACACACACACACACACATATATACACACACACAATGGAGTATTACTCAGCAATCAAAAAGAATGAAATCTTGCCATTTGCAACTAAGTGGATAGAACTAGAGCATATTATGCTAAGTGAAATTAGAGAAAGACAAATATATGACTTCACTTATATGAGGAATTTAAGATACAAAACAGATTAAAATAAGAAAAGGGAAGCAAAAATAATATAAAAACAGGGAGGAGGACAAAATATAAGAGACTCTTAAATATAGAGAATAAACAAAGGGTTGCTAGAGTGGTTGTGGGAGGGGGATGGGCTAAATGGGTAAGGGGCATTAAGGAATCTACTCCTGAAATCACTGCTACACTATATGCTAAATAACTTGGATGTAAATTAAAAATAAATAAATAAATTTAAGATTGTGCACAGGGGGGAAAACATTAAAATTTTTTAAATTAAAAAAAACCAACATTTGCAAAAAAAAAAAAAAGAATAAACATTTTAAAAAATTAAAAATAAAAAAAAAAAAACAAGTGGTGAGAACAGGCAGCCTTACCTATTCCTCATCTTATGCTGAGAACACTCAGTATTTTACCACTAATTATAATGCTAACTGTAGTTTTTTCATAGATATCCTTTATTAGATTGATAAAGTTCATGTATATCCCTAGTTTGCTGAGTCAAAATCAAAAATAAGAAAAACCAAAAGCAAATACCACACAAAAAGAAAATTGAGGCCAATATCCCCGATGAAGATAGATGCAAAAATCCTCGGTAAAATATTAGTAAACCAAACTCAACAATACATTTAAAGGATCATGCACCATAATTAAATGGGATTTGTGGATCCCATTTAGTATTTATGCATCCAGGCATGTAAGGATGGTCCAATATCTACAAATCAATCAATGTGATACACCAAATTAGCAATATGAAAGATCAAAATTATATGATATCTCAATAGATGCAGAAAAAGTATTTGACAAAATTCAACATCCACTTATGATAAGAACTGAATAAAGTGAGTATGGAAGGAACATACCTTAACATAATGAAGGCGATATATGACAAACCCACAGCTAACATCATAGTTAATGGAGAAAGGCTGAAAGCTTTTCCTCTAAGATCAGGAACAAGACAAGGTTACCCACTCTTTCCACTTATATTCAATAGAGTATTGGAAATCCTAGCCACAGCAGTTACCCAAGAAAAAGAAATAAAAGGCATCCAAATCAAAAAGGAAGAAGTAAAATCCACTACTTGCAGATGACATAATACTATATATAGGAAACCTTAAAGACTCCACCAAAAAACTACCAGAACTAACAAATGAATTCAGTAAAGTCAGAGGATACAAAATTAGCATACAGAAGTTGAATGCATTTCTGTACACTAATAACAAGCTATCAGAAATAAAAATTAAGAAAACAATCCCATTTAAAATTGCACCAAAAAGAATAAAATACAAATGAATAAATATAACCAAGGAGGTGAAAGACCTATACCCTTAAAATGATAAGATACTAATGAAAGAAATTGAAGATGACACATATAAGTGAAAATATATATTGTGCTTAAGATTGGAAGGATTAATATTGTTCATATTAACATCCATACTATCCAAAGAAATCTACACATTCAATGCAATCTCCATTAAAATAACAATGGCATTTTTTACAGAAGTAGAGCAAAGAATCCTAAAATGTATATGGAACTTCAAAAGACCCTGAAAAGCCAAAGCAATCTTGAGTAGGAAGGACAAAGCTGGAGCTGTTATGCTCCCTTACATCAAACTATACTATAAAGCTGTAGTAATCAAAACAGTATGGTACTGGCATGAACACAGACATACAGATCAATGGAATAGAAAAGAGAGCCCAGAAAAAAAACTTATACCTATATAATCAATTAATTTATGACAAAGGAGGCAAGAGTATACAATCAGGAAAAGACAGTCTCCTCAATAAATGGTGTTGGGGAGACAGGACAGATATATGCAAAAGAATGAAACTGGACCACTATCTTGTACCATATACAAAAATAAATTCAAAATGGATTAAAGTTATTAAATGGATTAAAATTATGAGTTGCATAAACTCATAAAACTCCTAGAAGAAAACATAAGCAGTGAGCTCTCTGACATCAGTCTTAGCAATATTTTTTTGGTCTGGTCTCCTCAGGCAAGGGAAACAAAAACTAAAACAAATGGAATTATTTCAAACAAGAAAGCTTTTTTTTTTCCAAATTAAAAAGCTTTTGCACAACAAAGGAAACCATCGACAAAATGAAAAGCAACCTACTGAATAAGAGAAGATATTTGCAAATCATACATCTGATAAGGAATTAATATCCAAAATATGTAATGAATTTACACAACTTAAATTTAAAAAGATTAAAAATGTCTACTTGAATAGACATTTTTTCCCCCCAAGAATACATACAGATGGCCACCAGGCACATAAAGATACTCATCACCAATCATCAGGCAAATGCAAATCAAAGGAAGCCAAATGAGATATCATCCCACACCTGTCAGATTGGCTATTATCAAAACGACAAAAAATAAGTGTTGGAGAATGTGGAGAAAAGGAGACTCTCATACACTGTTGGTGGGAATGTAAATTGATGCATCCACTATGGAAAACAGTATGGAGGTTCCTCAAAAAATTAAAAATAGAACTACCACATGATCCAGCAATTCCACTTCTGGGTATTTATCTAAAGAAAATGAAAACACCAATTTGAAGAAATATATGCACTCCTATGTTCATTGCAGCATTATTTACAATAGTCAAGATATGGAAGCAACCTAAGTGTCCACTAATGAATAAATGGATAAAGAAGATGTGGTATATATGTACACACAATGGAATATACTCAGCCATAAAAATGAAATTTTGCCATTTGTGACAACATGAATGGACCTAGAGGGTACTATACTAAGTGAAGTAATTCAGACAAAGAAAAACAAATACTATATGAGGGTGCCTTGGTGGCTCAGTCAAGCGTCTGACTCCGTTTCAGCTCAGGTTGTGATCTCGTGGTTTTGTGAGATCGAGCCCTGTGTAAGCTCTGTGCTGACAGCATGGAGCCTGCTTGGAATTATCTCTCTCCCTCTCTCTACCCCTTCCCCACTTATGCTGTCTCTGTCTCTCTCAAAAATAAATAAATAAGCTTTGAGACAAATACCATATGATTTCGCTTACATGTGGAATCTACAAAAACAAATTAACAAACAAAACAGAAACAGACTCATAGATACAGGAAACAAACCTTTGGTTACCAGAGGGGAGAGAGGTTGGTGGGTGGGCAAAATATGTGAAGAAGATTAAGAGGTAAAATCTTCCAGTTACAAAATAAGTAAGTCATGAGGATATAATGTACAGCATAGGGCATATAGTCAATAATATTGTAATAACTTTGTATAGTGACAGATGATAACTAGATTTATCATAGGGATCACTTTTTTAAGATATAAAAATATTTAATCACTATGATGTACACCTACAATTAATAGGATATTGTATGTCAGTTATACTTCAATTTAAAATTAATTAAAGAAATCAGTCAAATGTTTCTTTGCATCAATTTTGATGATTATATAGTGTTCCTTTTTCAGTCTATTAATATGGTAAATTATATAGCTTTGTTTTCAAATGTTAAGTAAATCTTATTTTCCTGGAATAAATCTCATTTGATCATCCTTTTTGTAATATTGTTGAATTCGATTTTCTAATTTGTTTTACAATTTTTTCATCTATGATCATGAGGAATATTAATCTATAATATCTTTTTTTGGTAATGTCTTTCCCTGTTTGTGATAATGGGATGATTTTTGGCCCCATATAATGAGTTCAAGAGTATTTTTCCGTTGATTTTCTGAAAGACTTTGCATAGAATTGGCACTATTTCTTTCATAAATGTTTGGTAGGATTCATCACTAAGTCCTGTAATGTAATGTTGTGTTTTTATTCAGTTCAAAATATTTTATTCATTTTGATTTTTATTTTCTCTTTTACCTATTGGTTACTTTAAAAATATACCATTTAGTTTCCAAATAAGATGGAATATCTTTTAAAAGATGGATATCTTTTAAAAGTTATCTATTATTGATTTCTAATTTACTTCCAAGAGTCAGAAAATAAAATTTATATGATTTGAATCCTTTTAAAGTATTAAGAGTTTTTATGGCCCACAATGTGGTCTGTCATGGCAAATGTTCCACATGCAGGATGTGTATTATGCTATTGGTAGGTAAAGTGTCAATCAACAAATGGAATTAGTTGGTAGTATTTTCCAAGCCTTCTATAATACTTCCTGATTTTCTGTCAATTCATCAAGAGAACATATAGAACATATACTAAATATTTATGCACCTAATAACACATCTTCAAAATACACAAAGTAAAATCTATTGTACTCCAAGAAGAGACAAATCCACAATTATAGTCAGAAGTTTCACACTGTAATTGAGAGAATGAATTGACTCTTTATCACTATGAAATGACCAATTTTTATCTCCAGTAATATTTTTTATCTGAAATCGACATCATCTGATATTAATATAGATTGATACAGCTTTCTTTTGATTAGTGTTGGAAAAGTATATTTTTTCCCATCCCTTTGCTTTTAACTTACTTGTGTCTTTATATTCAAACTAGGTTTCTTATAAGCAGCCAATCAAGCATCACATTTTTAACCAACCTGACAAGTTATGCCTTTTATTTGGGGTGTCTGCACATTGACATTTAATGTAATTGTTGGTATAGTTAAGTTTAAATTTACCATATTGCTGTTTGTTTTCTATTTGCAATATTCCTATTTTCCTTTTTTTGCCATCTTTTTGAGTAACTATGTGTTTAAAAATTTTGGTTTTGGTTTATTAGCTACCTGTTTTTTTAATTTTAGTGGTTGACTTATTTATAATTTACACCTTTAACTTCCATCAAGTAATATTATGTATATTAAATAATAATATAATTCCTTCAAGTAAATTATTCCAGTTTACTTATAGTATAAGAATCTTACAACAGTATTCTTTCCTTTTCCCCTCCTGACCTTTGTGTTATTTTTGCCATACATTTTGAACGCTATAAGTTATATACCCTATAGTATGTTGCAATTATTTTTGTTTTTAACAGTCAGGGGTGCCTGGGTGGCTCAGATCATGATCTCACAGTTTGTGAGTTTGAGCCCTACATTGGGCTCTATGCTGACAGCTCAGACCCTGGAGCCTGCTTTGGATTCTGTGTCTCCCTCTCTCTCTGCCCCTCCCCCTTCACACTCTGTTTCTCTCTGTCTCTCAAAAATGAATAAACATTAAAGAAAAAAAATTTTTAAAGTCAGTTATTCAGGGTGCCTGGATGGCTCATTTCATTAAGCGTCACTCTTGATCTCAGCTCAGGTCTTGATCTCAGGGTCGTGAGCTCAAGCCTCATGTTAGACTCCACACTGGGCATGAAGCCTATTTAAAATAAATGAATGAATGAATGAATGAATGAATGAATGAATAGTTATCTTTTTATAGCAACTTTATTGAGATAATTTACAATTATACAATTGTATAATTTATATACAATTATAAAGTATATGATTCCATGGTTTTTAGTATATGCAGTTGTGCAACTATCACCATAATCAATTTTAGAATATTTTCATCACCCCCAAAATAAATTTCATATATTTTAACAGTAACCCTTCATCCTCCAAAATCCTCAACAATCACCAATCTACTTTTTTTCTCTATAGATTTGTGTATTCTGGATATTTGATATGAATGGAATAATATAATATGTGGTCTTTTGTGACTGCCTTCTCTAACTTAGCATAATGTCTTCAGAGTTCATCTATTTTGTAGCATGTGCCAGTAATTCATTTTTATTGCCGGATATATTCCTTTGTATGAATATACCTCATTTTATTCATCCATTCTTCAGTTGATGGAAATTTTGCCTGTTTCCACTTCTTGACTTTTATGAATAATGCTGGAATGAACATTCATGTTCAAGTTTTTGTGTAGACATTTGTTTTCATTTCTCTTGGGCACATACCTAGCAGTGGAATTGCTCAGTTATATAATAACTCTATACTTAACTTTTTGAGGAGCAGCCAGACTATTTTCTCAAGTAGTGGCTGCACTGTTTTGCATTCCCACTAGCAGTATACAAATGTTCCTGCTTCTCCACATCCTCATCAGCACTTGCTATTGCCCATCTTTTTTATTATAGCCGTCTTAATGTGTCTGAAATGGTATCTCATTGTGGTTTTAATTGGTATTTTCCTAATGGCTAATGATGTGCATCTCAGTGACTCTCCCCCCAGCCCTGATTTTATTGAGATATAATCAACATCTGACATTGTGTAAGTTTAAGTTGTACAGTGTAATGACTTGATATATGTATATATTGTGAAGTGATTACCAAAACATTTTAGTTAACACATCCATCACCACCTTTTTTCTTTCTTTGGTGGTGAGAACTTTTATGATCTAACAATGACTTATTAAGGAGATTTTCTGAATAGAGGAGAAAACTCATTTTCATATTTATCAATACATGTAGTATCTCCAGTACTCTTTCTTTACCTATGTAGATATAGATTTCCATCTGGTATTACTTTTCTTCTGCCTGGAGGATTTCCTTTAATATTTCTTATAGATCAGGTCTCCTAGTGATGAATTCATTCACCTTTTCAATGTCTGAGAAACTCTTTACTTTTTTGTGAAAGATATTTTTGATGACCATAGAAGTCCAGGTTGATAGCTTTTTACTTTCAGTGCTCTATATTTGTTCCATTGTCCTTGGGTTCACATCATTTCCAATATGAAGTCTCATGTAATTCTTATCTTTGTTTCTCTGTATGTAATGTGCCTTTTTTCTCTGGCTCCTTTTTTAAGATTTTCTCTTTGTCAATGGTTTTGAGCAATTTGATTATGATGTGCCTTGATGTAGTTTATTCATGATTCTTGTGTTTATAGTTACAGTTTATAGTTTGAATTTCTTGGATTTGTGGGCTTATGAGTTTCATCAAACTTAAGAAAATTCTTAGCCATTATTTATTCACATCTTTTTCTTGTCCTCTTATTTCTCCTGTGCTGTCCAATAACAGATGGTAGGCTACTTTGTTTTCTTACAGCTCAGTGATATTCTGTTCACTTTTTTTTTCAGTTCCCCCACACACACTATGCTTCATTTTGGGTAGTATTGTTATATTTTTAAGTTTACTCATTTTGTCTCTACAGTGTCTGATCTGTTATTAATCCCACCAAGTGTATTTTTCATCTCAGACATTGTAATTTTCGAGTCTAGAAGTTCATTTTATGTCTTTTCAATATTTCTGTGGTTTTGAACATGCTTATTTCCTCTACCTTCTTGAACATATAGTATATGGTTAAAAGGACTATTTTAATGTACTTTCCTACTAATTCTATTACCTATTTCCCTTTTTTTCCTGTTTTTGTTGATTGATTTTTCTCATTATTATAGGTCATATTTCTCTACTTCTTTGCATGCCTGGTGATTTTTGGTTGAATGCTAGACAGTGTAACTTTTATCTTATGTGGTAGATATTTCTCTATAAATATTCTGCAGTACATTTAAGTTTGTTCTGCAGTACATTTAAGTTACTTGGAAATAGTTTGATGCTTTCATTATTTTTTTTTAACTTTGTTAGCTGAGACTAGAGTAGATTTGAATCTGGGCTATTTTTTCCTTCATTACTGAACCAATACCTTCTGGGTATTCTATCTGATGCCTTGTAAGTTATAACCTTTTGTATTCTAAATAACATGGAACCATTACTGGTCCTGAGTAAAGCATAGGGATTATCTCATCTGGTCCTCTTTAGTGACTCTTTCTCCAGTATCTGTTGGTGTCATCATAGGCATGCGCTGATCAGTAATCAGCTAAAGACTCAAGGGGACCCTTTGCAAATCTCTGGGACCCTCTCTCTATATGATTCCTTTCTCTGATAATTCTGCCTTCTCAACTCTGTCTGCCTTGGCCTCTTTTGACTCCCAGCTCCATCTTCTCAATTCAGGTAGACTGCGGGCCTCCACTGGGGTTTCCCTTCCCAATGCTGTAGTTTGGAAACTCTGTCCAGACAGTAAACTGGGGACATTGTAGGGCTCCTTTGTTTTCCCTTTCTCAAGGGTTACTGTCCTGTGCTGCTTAATGCCCATTATTTGCATATCATTGTTTTTTTTCTTTTTCTGGTGTTTTAGTGTTTCAAGCAGGAAGGCACATATTGTCCTTGTTATTCCTGGAAGCAGTAGTCTTAGAAGGTATTTTTATTTATTTATTTTTATTTTATTTTATTTTATTTTATTTTATTTTATTTTATTTATTCTGAGAAAACATGGGAGGGGGCATGCAGAGAGAGAGAGAGAGAGACAATCTGTCAGCACAGAATCCAATGCCAGAGTTGAGAAGGCAGAACAGAGAAGGAAATCATATATAGAGAGGGTCCCAGAACTCATAAACTGTGAGATCATGACCTGAGCCAGAGTCAGATGCTTAACTGACTGAGCCACCCAGGTGCCCCTTAACTCCTTTTTTAATGCTTATTTATTTATTTTGAGAGAGAGCACAAGCAGCGGAGGGGTGGACAGGGAGAGGGAGAGGGAGGGAGAGAGAGAGAGAGAAAGGGAATCCCAAGCTGGCTCTGAGCTGTCAGCACAGAGGCCAATATGGGGTTCAATCTCACGAACTGTGAGATCATGACCTGAGCCGCAATCAAGAGTCAGAAGCTTAACCAACTGAGCCAGCCAGGTACCCATCCATCTTAACTATTTTTAAGTGTCCATGTCAGTGGCATTAAGTATATTCACATTGTTGTACGACTATCACTGCCATCCTTCTCCACAACTTTTGCATCTTCCCTCCGACTGAAACTCTGTACTCATTAAACACTAATGCCCTCGGATTATAGGCCAGATATGGTGGATGCTCCTTCGTTGCATGCCTGTATGTTGTTGTCTTCCCTTAAATAATGTGTCCTTTTATTCTGAAAGGCAGTGAATTTGTTGATACATGTTAACCTTCCAAGTCTTGCTAATAGGTTTGTGAGGAAGCGTTTAGAGTGACGCTTGCCCTGGAGCAAGAGTAGTCCTGCTAATGAGCTCCACCCTTCGGAGGGTCTCAACTAAATGAACAGGATGTTAAGCAAAGAGTCCCCAAGCAGAAAGCCAGGATGAATGTGGTGCTCACCTAATGTTTCACTTTCCTTAGGGACTGTAGTCCTCTAACGGCTTTTATCCAATGTCTGAAAGCAGTTGCTTTACATGTGTCCGGTTGTATGGTATTGTGAGAGAATAAGTCCCATACCTGAACTTCTGACCACATCTGGAAGTCCTGGAGGGCATGTAAAAAACGGTGTCTAAAATACCATTTAAAGTTGTATGTCTCTTTGTAATATGAGTGCCTCCTTCTCAACGCTCCCACTTTTTCATGAAATCTATCATACTTACAAATTCTGTGTTAGTCAAGCTTTTGTGGAAGGTACATATTGAAGAAAAGATTCATGACTCCACGAGATGCGGAACAGAGAACCAGAATTTTTTTTTTTTTGCTTTAAAAAGCATTAAAGAAAAGTTTTTTAATGTTTTTATTTTATTTTTGAGAGAGAGAGAGAGAGAGCAAGGGAGGGGCAGAGAGAGAGGAAGACACAGAATCCAAAGCAGGCTTCAGGCTCTGAGCTGTCAGCGCAGAGCCTGATGCGGGGCTCGAACTCACAAACCGCGAGATCATGACCTGAGCCAAGATTGGACACTTAACCGACTGAGCCACCCAGGCACCCCATCAAAAAAATTTTTTAATGTTTATGTATTTTTGAGAGAGAGACAGAGTGTGAGTGGGGGAGGAACAGAGAGAGAGGAAGACACAGAATCCAAAACAGTCTCTGGACCCTAAGCCGTCAGCACAGAGCCTGACACGGGGCTTGAATATACGAACCGAACTGTAAGCATGACCTGAGCCCAAGTCAGACACCTAACCAACGGAGCTACCGAGGCACCTGAGAAGCAGAAATCTGGAGAATGAGCTGGTGTAAAGAACAGAAGTCCCCTGGAACTTGCTAGTATATTAGAGGGGAAGTTGGATTTTCACAACATAAGGCGAAGAAGAGATTTCCTGACTCAGAGATCAGAGATCTGAGAGACCCTGCTGAGAGCTGGGTTGCACTTACACTCCTCACAGCACCTAAAAGCGCATCTTACTTCAAAAATGGTAAGAGGTTTTCATAGAAACATAATGAATAAATAAATGAAGTTTCTTTTTTTTTTTTACATTTATTTATTTTTGAGAGACAGAGCACATGCAGGGGAGGGGCAGAGAGAGAAGGAGACACAGAATCGGAAGCAGGCTCCAGGCTCTGAGCTGTCAGCACAGAGCCCGATGCGGGGCTCGGACTCGCAAACCGTGAGATCGTGACCTGAGCCGAAGTCAGACGCTTAACCGACCGAGCCACCCAGGCGCCACAAGTAAGTTTATGTTCTTATGTCAAAGGCACAAGAGAAGAGTTTCCTATATGTTTCTGCAATTTTTTTCTCAAGTAGTCAAAAGGATTTTAAATTTGTTTTAAGTTCTAATGTCAAACTCTCTTTTATCCTAACACTTTTTCCCCAAGCCACACTTGGAAAGAGGTAAGCCCTTCTGTCTCAAGAAGCATCTGCACATCAGGTCAGCCTGACCGCCCAGAGATCGGTCATTAAGCAGTCTAGGCCAGCTGCCCCTGACAGGATGGGAGATATCCCAGCATGCCTTCTCTTGACGGGGCAGCTGGTGTGAGCCTTCATTTGTGGAAAAGGCCCTCAGGGGGCAGGGAGGAGAGGAAAGGAAAATGACTGTGCAGAATGGAATCTACTGCTTGTCTGCAACTTTCTGCTGCTCCGAACCAAAGCCCTTTGGGGCTCTGCCAACCTGGGGACCTAGCCCTGTGAGAATGGCATGCCCACTTCTGGTGCCAGAGACCTGAGCTGGGGAGGGCGAAGAGGGAGGGAAGGCGGGGAACCTGTGGCTTAGGGAGCTGGCCCTGGTGCTTGGTGGTCTGCCCTGGTTTCTTTTCTTCTCACTGACTTTCTCATTGGCTTCTCGGTGTCCTTCTTCCTCCCTGCCTACGACTCCAGGACAGGAACTGTGGGCAGTGGTGGAGCCTGTGAAGGGAGCAGCCCCAAAGCTTGTTAGGTGGAGGCGGGAGACCCAGGCTGGGACAGGGCTGGAGTGAGGGGCCAGGGGCCCGTCACTGCCCTGACTGATATCGAAGATGAAGGGGACGGAGGGCACAAGGGGTGCGGTGAGCCTAGAGTTCAGATAAAGTAGATGCAAACACTAGAAGCTTCTTCCGTGCCTCTTGCCAGTTGTCGCCACACCAATACTAAAAATAGCCCCCTTAATCCTGATGAAACGACTAGAGGAGAAATGGACTGTGTTTGTTTCTAAGGCGTCCGTATATGGTAGACTGGCAGTAGGTGCTCTGTGGTTCTCTCTGGTTCTCATTGGCAAATCTTCATTTGTTCCTGTGGTGGGAGTAGTGAGAGGTGGCTAGACCACCTCTGAATGGCTCCAGCTTAGCACACCCCAACAGATGACAGCATACAAACACGGGAATCTTACAATGAATAAAACCCACTAACATCCAAACACTAGGGCTCCTGACCATGTAATACGAGAATATTACTGCTCCCTCCTCTCTTTTACTGCTGGGTTTCCTCACAGCCTTGACATCACTAGGATATAGTGGAAAGAGTCTGGATCTTCAAGTGGAGTAAATGTGAAGTTTAGTGCCTGGCTAATGACTTCTATGTAGCGAGCATCACTCCAGACCTGACGTTGGGCTGAGTGTGTTACACGGCTTTCCCAGGATCACACAAGATGCGGGGGACGTGTCTGAAATAGAACTCTGTCCTACCAGGCACTTATTCACAGAGTATCCTTTGTCTACCTGATGTCATCGATCAGAGTTCACAGGGCCCAGGAGAGCCTCTGTGCCTTCAGCTCCTGCACAGGTTGAGACCTTCGTCCTCACTCATTTGTTCTCAGCCGTGGCTACTCATGAGAATCCCTGGGAGCATCTCAGCAGCCTATAACCAGCATCCCCAGCACAACTAAATCAGACTCTTAAGGGGTGAGATCCATGCTATAGACTGAATTGGGTCTCCCCCTAAATTCACATGGTGAAGCCTTAACCCCCAATGTGACTTCATTTGAAAATAGAGCCTTTCAGGCTATAGCTTAGGTTAAAAAAAGCAGGTCATAACAGTGGAGCCCTAATCCCATACAACCGTGTCCTTATGAAAAAGGGAAGAGACCCCTGGGGTTGCACACACTAAGAAGAGACCTTGTGAGGACAGAGTGAGAAGGCGGCTGTTTGCAAGCCAAGGAGAGAGGCCTCAGGAGAAACCCAGCCTGCCCACACCTTAATCTGGGATCTGAGACTTCCAGCTTCCAGAACTGTGAGAAAATAAATCTCCGTTGTTTAAGCCAGCCAGTCTGTGGTATTTTGTTATGGCAGCCTGAGCAAATGAATATAATCCAGCATCAGCATTTTCGTCTTTCAAAATAACTTTGGCAATTCGAGGTCTTTTGCATTTCCAAATACAGTTTAGAAGCAGGTATTTAGTACATAAAGCCACTGGGAGTTTGGGGTTTGCACTGAATCTACAGATCAATTTTAGAAGAATAAACACCTTAACAATGTTGATTATTGCAACTTATAACCATAATGGATCTCTCTCCATTTATTTAGATCATTTTAAATTTCTCTCATCAATGTTTTAAAGTTTTCACTCTGGTCTTTCGTATCTTTCATTAAAAATATTCCTAAGTATGCTGCATATTTACTAACACTGGAAATGCTATTTTTAAACTTCTTTGTCCAAGTGTTTTTTATAGGCTTGTATCCTGCAACCTTGACAAATGTGCTTATTAATTCTCTTAGTGTTGTTTTCTAATTCCTTAGATCTTCTATGTAGACAATTGTGTCTGCAAATAAAGGCAGTTCTTCTCTTTCCCTTCCAATCTTACACATTTTATTTTTTGAATTACTGCATTGGCTAGGACTTCCAGTATAAGAGATTCTCACTTTGTTCCCAGTTTTAGGGGGGAAGAATTTAGTTTCTCATTATTAAGTATGATGTTAGCTATGGGTTTTCCATAGATGCCTTTTATCCAGTTAAGGAAGTTCATATTCCTAGTTTGTTGAGAGTTTTAAAAATCATTAATAAGGGGGGTGGGCAGAACCTGGGTGGCTCAGTTGGTTAAGTGTCCGACTCTTGGTTTCAGCTTGGGTCATGATCTCACAGTTTGTGACTTTGAGTCCCACATCAGGCTCTGTGCTGACAGTGCGGAGCCTGCTTGGGATTCTCTCTCTCTCCCTCTTTCTACCCTTCCCCTGCTCACGCTGTCTCTGTCTCTCTCAAAACAAATAAAATTTAAAAAAAAACTTTATTAAAAATCATTAATAAGGACCTTGAATTATTTTCATAATGTAATAAATTATTAACACTGAATATTAAAAAGAAAGTTCTTTCATTTAAAAAAATTTTGTCCATTTTTTTTAGTGATCACATAACTTTTTTTTTCTGTTAATGTGGTGAATCACATCTGATAAACCTTATTTATTTATGTATATATTTTGATATTCCTGCATTATATTGGATAATACCCTGAAGATTTTTGCATCTATGTTCATGAGGCATTATTAGTCTGTAAATCTCGAGTTGGAATGTCTTTGTCAGGATGTGGTGTCAGGGTTTCGTTGACCTCATAAAATGAATGGCAAAGTGTTCTGTTTTCTGAAAGAGTTTATGTAATATGGGTACTATTTCTTTGTTAAATGGGTAATTTGGAATTTCCTCTACAGAAAGGCTTTTTGGTAAAAAAATCTAGTTAATATATATAGGAGCATTCTGATTTTCCATTTCTTTTTGAGTTAGTTATACTAATTTATGTCTTTGAAGTAATTTTTCCAGTTCATCTAGATTGAATTTGTTGGAATAAAGTTTTTTTTTTAATATTTCTTCATTGTCCCTTTAATATCTAAAGGACCTATAGATACTTCTTCATTCCTACTATTGGTTATTTCTATTTTCTCTCTCTCCTTTTTTAAAAAAATTTTTAAACATTTTTATTTATTTTTGAGAGACACAGAGAGAGCAGGAGGAGGGGAGGGGCAGAGAGAGAGGGAGACACAGAATCTGAAGCAGGCTCCAGGCTCTGGGCTGTCAGCATAGAGCCTGACACAGGTCTCGAACCCACAAACTGTGAAATCATGACCTGAGGCGAGGTTGGACACTCAACCAACTGAGCCACCCAGGCGCTCCATATTTTTTTTTTTCGTTAGTATTGACAGCTTATGAATTTTACTCCTCTTTTTGAGAAACCAACTTTTGGCTTTGTTAACTTTTTCTATTGTTTATTGCTCTCCTTTTTCTAGCTTCTTATTGGTTTTAAACGTACTGTCTCTTCTATTATATATATATAAAATTATAAATTTCCCTCTAAAGAATGCTTTAGCTGCATCTTACAAATTGTGATGTGTTTCCCTTTGCATTCAGTTCAGAATATCTTCTAAATTCCCTGATGATGCTTTATTTGATCCATTGGTTATTTAGTAGTGTGTTTAATTTCCAATATCTGAAGTTTTTCTAAATATCTCACTTTGATAGAATCTAATTATATTGAATTATTGTGATCTAATATAATTTAGTTCTGAGAATATGTTTTATGTCATTTGATCTTTTAAAATGTATTGAGATTTGTTTTATTGGCACAGTTGATAAATTACCTTGGTGAACATACTATCCTTAAACATACTAGATGTGTGACCAGAGGGGGATTTGAAATATTGTCCAAATGGAATTTAGTAGCAAACTTGGGGTGACCAAGGAGTTCAGGGCTGCTGAAGTGTTTAGTATGAGGCCAGAGCTGTGTGAGGAGGGTGGGGGCACAGAGAGGCCCAGAGAGAATAGCTGGGAGCTTCATCCTATAGGGAGAACAGTCCACATTACCTGTCCAAGGTAGATATTTTAGAGATACGTGAGGATGTGTTTGGTTGTCTCAATGGGAGGCAGCTGGGGAGGGCCAAGGATGTGGGACTTTTCAAAGACCCACCAAACTCAGTCTACATATTAGTGCTGCTGTCCCATAATGCAAGTCACATATCCTTTCTCTTCCTTCCTCCCTCCCTGCCTCCTTTCCTTCCTTCCTTCCATTCCTCCTTTGCTTTTTTGTTCTTTACTTTCTTTACTGTTCTTTTTTCTTTCTTTCTTTCTTTCTTTCTTCTTCTTTTCTTTATTTCTTTCATTTTAGAGAGAGCACATGAGCAGGGGAAGAGCAGAGAGAGAGAGGAAGAGAGAGAATCCCAAGCTGCTTCACACCCACCACAGAGCCCTGTGCGGGACTCGATCTCACAATGGTGAGATCATGATCTGGGCCAAAATCAAGCGTCAGTTGCTTAACTGAGCCACCCAGGTGCCCCTAAGCCACATATCACATTTTAAATGTTCTAATAGCTACATTTAAAAAGTAAAAAGAAACAAGTAAAATTAATTTTGGTACTACATCTTATATTTTTTTATTTAAAAATTTTACATTTTTATTTATCCAAAATATTATTTTAACATATAATCAATATAAACATTAATATGGAGATATATTACATTCTTTTTGAAATTATTCTAAGTCTAGTCTTCAACATCCAAAGTAATCACATTTCAAATTTTTTTAGTGTTTTATTTATTTTTGAGAAAGAGAGAGCAAGTGAGGGAGAGACCGAGAGAGAGGGAGACAGAAGGTCTGAGGTGGGCTATGCACTGAGAGCAGCAAGCCCAATGTGGGGCTCAAATTCACAAACTGCAACATCATGACCTGAGCCGGAGTCGGATGCTCAAAGCACTGAGCTGCCCAGCGCCCCGGTAATTATATTTCAAATGCTCAGTAGCCACACATAGCTAGAGGCTTGTGGCTACTGAACTGGTCAGCACAGGTTGAGACCCTAACTTTATGCATGAAT
Source organism: Panthera uncia (assembly GCF_023721935.1). Taxonomy (NCBI): domain Eukaryota; kingdom Metazoa; phylum Chordata; class Mammalia; order Carnivora; family Felidae; genus Panthera; species Panthera uncia. The sequence goes on along the minus strand of NC_064810.1, from coordinate 7,929,900 downwards.
ACCAAGTATCCTTTGAATTTTAATGTACTTGAATTTTCTAGGAATGCAATTACTGTGCAAATAGAGGTTTGAGGGTTTGACTGTACTTTTTTTTTTTTTTTCCAGAATTTTACCAAAAGTTGTTTACTGTTTTGGAAAGTGATATCCTCCAACACTCCCGTTTTGCGTTTGAGTCCCCAACACAGCACATACCCAAATCAGCTACATTTGTAGCTGTCATATTCATGGGGATTCTGTGCCTACAGGCATTAGGTACTTCAGTATCCTGTCTTGATATCTTCTAGTTTCTCTGTGCCAAAGCGATTAATTGAAGTATGTATTATTTTATGATACATTTATTTCTTTGTATTATAGTTGAGCATTATAGTAATTTTTTAAAATTGTGTATAGGCAGCTTATATATGGATCTATCGGGTTACCATAGGAGCTATTTAAATATATTTGACCAATATTAAACTATTGCTAATTATGAAAATATTGGTTGTGAATAAAAAATACTAATTATAAGGGCACCTGGGTGGCTCAGTCGGTTAAGCATATGACTTTTGGTTTCTGCTCAGGTCATGATCTCACGGTTTGTGGGTTGTGGGTTTAAGCCCCGCATGGGGCTCTGTGCTGACAGTGTGGAGCCTGCTTGGGATTCTTTCTGTGCTTCTCCCCTGCTCGCTCTCTTTCTCTTTCAAAGTAAATAAGTACACTTAAAAAATACTAATTATTGGGGGAGCCTGGGTGGCTCAGTCGGTTAAGCATCCGACTTTGCCTCAGGTCATGATCTCACAGTTCGTGGGTTCAAGCCCTGCATCGGGCTTTGTGCTGACGGCTTGGAGCCCGGAGCCTGCTTCAGATTCTGTGTCTCCCTCTCTCTCTCTGCCCCTCCCCTACTCATGCTCTGTCTCTCTCTCAAAAATAATAAACATTAAAAAAATTAAAAAAAAATACTAATTATAAAAAGGAATATTGGGACCCTGTGGCAGAGAAGGGTCCCTGATTTAGGTTTTAAATCTCTCCCCCTCTGAAAGCAGAAGAGAACTAAAACTGGTTTCAATTGTAGGGTTGGAGAAAAGGATGGATTACTTGCTTGATTCACTTTTTTCTATGAAAGACACACCAAAACTCTCTGATTACAGAAAACTTGATGATGCCTTTAGATTGTTTTACAAGGTAAAGCTTGTCTCAGAAAATTACCTCCCACCGTGTAAGAATGAGTTCTTAAATGCCACTTTTCCATACTAAGTATTTGCGTTAAGATAGTAGCTCTTCCTTTTGTCCTCACAGATGGAAACCTGTTTCTTGGTCTTAATTTAATTACATCCATCAAACCTTACCAGTTTCCCCTGTGGACACTTTCCCTCCAGATCTCTTACAATTCGGTGGAGCAGTTAGTGGTTCCTCTGAGGGTCCAGAGAATCATACCACGGGAACCACTTAGTCTCTTGCTATACGTGCTGCATCAGAAAGGATACTGGAAGCGTTTGCGTTTTTCTCAATGGCAGTAATGATAAAAGAACAGGACTCATGAGTATAAATGTAGTAACGACTAGGACAAAATGGTAATTTATTTTTAGGATTACAAACACAAATTCAGAAATTCCCAGGCCCTTCCCCTCTGTGATGTCATGGGCTGTGAAGACAGGGGCAGCCGCTTGCCCAGGGTGATCAATACCCGGGAAATTCATCGTTGATGAAGTTGCTCGATTAGTCCCTGCCTCCTCAGGCCACTTTTTGAGGCCACTATTTACCCAGCACTTTTAACAGGCCAGGTTCTGTGCCAAGTGTTTGAATCCTTCATGGTAGGAGTTATTGTCCATATTTTACAGATGAAAGATTTATCTTTCTATTTGCTATGGAGGCAGGCCTGCGGATTTACATGCAATTACTCAGTTCTGGGTTGAGCTAATTTAAGTTCTAACCTCCTCTGTTTTTCAAAACAATGGCCAATTCAATCCTACTAACCACAGGTTGGTGATCTCATCAGTTCTCTCCCCAGGCCCTGCTTTTCATTCTCCTTATTCAGCAAACATTTGTTGCCTACCTGCTCTATGCAAAGCCCGGGAAACTTACGGAAGCTGTTGGGTTTCTGAAGTGTGAGGCACAGGGGCAGGGCAGGGAAATCTCCTTCCCCTCACAAAGGGTGAAATTACAGAGCTTTAGAAAATGCCATCCTCAATGAGCTTGGCCGTGGCTCTCCAACTGGCTGCATGGAGAGTCACCATTTGTGGGGGGCCTGGGCTTTCTCCTCAGTAGCTGGAGTAAGTAGTCATTGTGGCCTGTTTCCAACATGCAGTCAAGGTGGAAGACGCGGGTACCTGGGGGTAACGTATTATCGACGTTGGCCAATTGGACAACTGAATTAATCATATGCCAGTCAGGCCTGGAAAGAGCTTCCTGGGAAGTGCCCTGGTTACCTCCCACCCTGCAGTCAGGGCCCTAACTGGGGAGTAGCCGTGGCTGAGAATATCACCTCCAACACTCCCCAGTAGGTAACCTAAGGCAAATTACACCGATCTCTCCATGCTTCAGTTTCCACTCTATTAGTTGGAGACGTAAGAGTATTGTCAATGCACCTAGAACGGTGGCTGGCACATAGCGCTAGATAAGTGTGAGCTATTACTATTACAACAAGTCAGACACCAGTCTGCCTCTCCTACCTTCAAAGACTTTCAAGCCAAGCAGAAGAAACAGCCCTCCTTTCTCATCTTCTCTGCTAGCCTGAGAGCTTCATGTGGACACAGGTTCTGCTGCCTGGTGTGGGCCGGACCAGTGGTCACAGATCTGGGGGTGATGGCCAGAGCCTCGACACTGGAGGGCTACGCTGGAGTCCTCCTGGGGGGTCCGGGTTGAATAGTCTCTTCATCGCGGGTCTCATTTTTCTAGCTCTTTGTTTTCTTAAGTGCTCTCTGAGCCTTTACTCCATTTTCTTGTGTTTCAGGTTTACACACATCCCAAGAACTGTGTATGTTGGCAAAGATTTAATGCCTTGTGTAATGTGAAAATTATCATAGCATACTTTCTTTACCTTAAAAAAAATTTTTTTTAACATATATTTATTTTGGAGAGAGAGAGAGAGAGCGGGGGAGGGGCAGAGAGAGAGGGAGACAGAGAATCAAAGCAGACTCCAGGATCTGAGCTGTCAGCACAGTGCCCACTGCGGGGCTCAAACTCAAAAACAGTAAGATCATGACCTGAGCCAAAGTCGGACGCTTAACCAACTGAACTACCCAGGCGCCTAGATTAATTTTTTTTAATATATATTTTTTAATGTTTATTTTTGACATAGAGAGAGACAGAGCATGAGCGGGGAAGGGGCAGAGAGAGAGGGAGACACAGAATCCGAAACAGGCTCCAGGCTCTGAGCCATCAGTACAGAGCCCGGAGTGGGGCTTGAACTCACAGACTGTGAGATCATGACCTGAGCCGAAATCGGACGTTCAACCGACTGAGCCACCCAGGTGCCCCTAGTTTTTTTCTTAATCTGTGTCACATATGTATTAGCATTTGTGTGTATACATACACACATATGTATACCAGTTTACAGTCCCATGAGCAGTGCATGAGAACACATCACCAATTTTAAATTGTGTTTGTTTTAAGAATAGAAAAAATACGTGGATGAGGTAAACATTCAAATGGACACAAAGTAAAAAAACTAAAAATAAATAAGAATCTGTCCTTCTCTCCCTCTCCCCCCATCCTCTGTCCAAAGGAATCTACTTCCAAAAGTTCACTGTGGCTACTTCCATACCCATTTCTTGTAAGATAATGTGTATCCTTTTCAAAATTAGACAAATGGGATGATTCTATACCTATTATCATTATACCTTGCTTTTCTCACTTTATAATACATGATTTTTCCATGCAAATCTACCTTATCCAATTTAACAACTTCCTAGCATTATGTCAATATTGATGTAACGAAATCTATTTAACTGTTTCAATTTTCATCACATTTGGAAAATTTTCAGTCATTATTCAAGCAAATTCTTTTCTGCTCCCACTTAACACTTTTTTCCAGGACTTCAGTGATGATAGACCACCTGACATCAACCCACAGCTCGGGAGGATCCCTCTCCCTTTCCTTCCCCTCTCTGTTTCTTCCTTTTCCTTTTCTTTTCTCCCTTATCCAGTTGGCCTAATTCAGTGATCCTGGAATCAGGCAGCATCCTTTCTAGTAAACAGGTAAATGCTCCCCATTTGGTTATTTTTTATGTCTTTAGTTTCCTTTCTGTTTAAAAACATTTTTTTTTAAGTTTATTTATTTTTGAAGGATAGAGAGACAGAGGGTGAGGTGGGGAGGGACAGAGAGAGAGGGAGATTCAGAATCTGAAGCAGGCTCCAGGCTCCCAGCCATCAGCACAGAGCCCGACGTGGGGCTCAAACTCACGAGCCATGAGATCATGACCTGAGCAGAAGTCACATGCTTAACCAACTGAGCCACCTAGATGCCCCTTTAATTTCTTTTCTCATCATGTTATGTTTTTCACAAATCCTTAAGCATATTTTTAATAGCTGTTTTAAGTTGCTTATCTGCTAATTTGACCTTCTCTGCCAATTTTGGATCTATGTCTTTTGACTGAGTTTTCTCCGGTTTATGGATCACATTCTTCTGCTTCTTGGAGTGTCTAGTAATTTTGATTGGATACTAGATATTGTGTATTATACCAACTGAGAGTCTGGAGTCTGTCTTCTTTTAAAGAGTGTTGAGTTCATTTTGGCTGATAGTTAAACTCTTGAAGATCAACTTGACCCCATTAAGACCTGTGTTTAAGCTTTGGTGGGATGGGTTTAGAGTAGCCCTGCTAATTATGCATGACCCTTCTGGAATATTCCCTCTGGCTGGTTGGAATTCACATGCCTCCCAGCACTGTGTCAGCTCTGAAAACAGTTTGGCTTACAGACACCTGGCATTTCCTTGACTTTTAGAGATTCACCTTACATATATATTGATGAGGGAACACAGGGCAAGGGGCAACATATAAGCTAACACATCCCCCTCCCCCAGGTGGGATGTGTGTGACATTCCTCAGGCTCTCCTGGCTGCCCAAGAACAAAGGAAAGGAAAGAAAACAAATGGTTAACTGATAGAGATCACAGTCATACAGGACATGAGTCTCCATCAGTTTACAAATATCTTAGTAAATTATAAGAAAAAGGCAATCTTATCAATAGATTATCAATCTATTGATATCAATCTTACCAATCTCCAGAAACCTACAGACTCAGTTTCCTGGAGCCCCTAATATCAACCCCCTTCACAGTAATGTGGGGAACAAAGGCAAGAAGGAAATGTCAGGTAAAATTAAAGTTCTTTATAACCTGCAGGCTATCGACAAATACTTGGGGAAATACAGAGTATACATTTCTCCAGGAACTCCTACTGTCTTAATGTTAGTGCCTTACTAGAGGAAGAACAACCTTAGTTTGTCAATAGCAAGGCCTCAGGTAACTTAGGAGTCCTCTTTAGCACATGAAAGTCCTTCTGGAGGCCTCCCTCTTGCCTTTACCTCTCCCAATTCCATAGTATATAACCAGTCACTCTTCATGACCCCAGTGCAGCCCTTTCTGCCCACAGGTCTTGCCCCGTACTTTAATAAATTCACCTTCTTACACAAAAGATGTCTTGAGAATTCTTTCTTGGCCATCGGCTCCAATCCCCACCCCCATTCCAAAACCCCATATGTGACTAAGTTTTCAGCCACAGGTTCAAGGGGACTCCTTTCAGATTTCTGGAGCTTTTTCTCTATGTATCTTTCTCCTCTCCAGTGTTCTGAAACTTAAATTCCAGCCATTCCAGTCTACCCAAACTCTGATCTCCGATTCCCCAACTCTGCAATGACATGTCCTCCTCAGTCCCCCCTCCACGTGCTACGGCCCACATGCAAAGCCTCGGCATTCTTAGGACTCACCTTGTGTGTGCTTCCCTCTTTCCAGGGATGTCAGTCCTGCACTGACTAGCCTAATGTTTAAACACAGGTGTTTCCTATATTTTAGCTAGTTTGCTATTTGTTTATGAAAGAGAGGCAAGTCTGGTACCAGCTTCCCCTTCATGAGTAGAAGCTGAATTTCCTAAACACTGTTTTAAAAATGTGCATCTTAAACCCCATGAGAACATACAGGTTGATCTGTAAACGAAGATCTGGGATATATTTAACCTTAGTGTGTAAAACACTTTAATTTCTTTATGTCTGTTACACTTTTGCAAAACGGAGATAATAAATCATGGAAGCTGTATCACAAAAACTAGAAGCTGATGGTGAACAAAGAGCAAGAGAAAAGGGTGATTTCATTTACAATTTAGGTGAAAATCACGCACACATAATTCACGAATGAACACTATTTACATTTTTTAAATTTAAAATTTGAAAAAAAATGTTTATTATATCAAGCAATTGATTTTAGCTAAGAGGTTAAATAATGCATTGCAGGTATTTAATGATTATTTATGATTTTGCAATACTGCTTAGCAAAAAGGCACACCACAGCAAATTTAGTTATGATGGAGCAGAGCCAGGTTTTAGGTTTATTTAGTGTTTCTTGCTAGTTTCTACCTGATTCATTGACAACAAGTTCTTTATCTCCCCGAGTCATAACTATTCTGTATCCTTAGTTTCTACTGTGAGGAAAGAACAGAAATTTGTAACACAGAGCCTGAACAAGCAGAGGATTATTAGGCCATGTGATTGGCATTACCATTTTTCTTTCAATGAAAAGATTCATGTATCTGATTTCATACGTTTCTGAATCAAAGAAAGGGCTTACGTAATCTTGTTCCCACGTCTCCCTTAATAAAGAGAATTTAGGAACCTTTAACTTTAATGGACACCATGCTTTCTACCCTGTTCACTGGGTATCCCAGAAAAATGGCTGATAAATCGTATTGCCTAATACATGTTTGCATAAATGAAGAAATTAGTGAGGCTGACCCTTTTTTTTTTTCATGAGTTCATTGGCTACATGTTTTTCCTCTGGTGAATTGTCTATTCATATCTTGACCCATTTTTCTTTTGTGGCGTTCATACTTTTCTTACTGATCTGTAAGACTATTCTTATATGTTAATGATATTCATACCTTGCAAGTCATTATGTCATAGTTTTCCTAATTTGTCTTTCCTCTTTTAACTTCCAGAAAATTTTTATGTATTGAAGGTTTTTACCATCAATATTCTTCTTGATGACATTTGTCCTTGCTGTCATATTTAAAAGTTTCACCATATGAAAGTTATATATTATCTATATCTTCTTTTTTTTTTTTTTTTAAGTTTTATTTCAATTCCAGTTAGTTAACATACAGTGTAATCGTTTCAGGTGTAGAATTCAGTGATTCATCAACTTACTATATCTTCTCTGGTATTGTTATGTCATTATTTACTTTTACATTGTTCCTTTGAAATTTACTTCCTTTTGAGGTGGTTACTGGCAATACAAAATTTTTTTTTTAATATTTATTTATTTTTGAGAGAGACAGAGCTTGAGTGGGGGAGGGGCAGAGAGAGAGGGAGACACAGAATCCGAAGCAGCTCCAGGCTCCGAGCTGTCAGCACAGAGCCCGACGCGGGGCTCGAACTCACAAACCGCGAGATCATGACCTGAGCCGAAGTCAGACACTCAACCGACTGAGCCACCCAGGCGCCCCGGCAATACAATTTTTAACACAACTTATAATATTCTCAATTCTTCTGCAACTGTTGAATGACGTTTTTAACTTCGTATTCCTTGCTTGTCTCAATACTAAGTTCTTATTTATACACCTGGGTCCAACTGTGGCTTTTATATTTGGTAAATTGTCCTGTCTCTTTTGGCACAGCTACCATACTGTTTTAATTTTGGGGTTTTTTTTTTTTTCATACTACCTAATAATCTGGTTCGGTATTACCTTTCATTTTTTCCTTTATTTTTAAAATGTTATTGAATATTCTAAATACAAAGAACAAACTGAGGGTTGATGGGGGATATGGGAAAGGGGCAAGTGTGTGATGGGCATTGAGGGGGGCATTTGTTGGGATGAGCATTGGGTGTTGAATGTAAGCCAATTTGACAATAAATTATATTAAGAAAATTAAAAAAAAATAACATACTTATTCTTCCATATGAACTTTAGATCCAAAGAAAATATTACATTAAGATTTATATTAGAATAAAGTTAAATATTAAAAATTTAAAAATTTTTATTTTTATTTATTTTTGAGAGAGAGAGAGAGAGCGTGAGCCAGGGAGGGGCAGAGAGAGAGAGGGGGAGAGAATCTCAAGCAGGCTCCATGGTATCAGCACCAGAGACCAATGCAAGGCTTGAAGCCATGAACCGTGAGATCATGACCTGAGCCGTGACCAAAAGTCGGACATTTAAGCTTGGGTGGTTTAGTCAGTTGAGCGGCTGACTTCAGCTCAGGTCATGACCTCATGGTTTGCGGGTTCAAGCCCTACATCAGGCTCTGTGCTGACAATTCAGAGCCTGGAGCCTGCTTCAGATTCTGTGTCTCCCTCTCTCTCTGCCCCTCCCCCTAATTGCACTCTGTCTCTCTCTCTCTCTCTCTCTCAAAAAAATAAACATTAAAAAAAAAAAAAGTTGGACGCTTAACTGAGCCCCCAGGCATCCCTAAATATTAAAAAATTTCAATTAATTTGATAACTGATATCTTTACAATTGAGCTTTTCTATATGTAATACATACATTTATCTTGATTTTAAGAAGTATTCCTAGGGGCACTTACTCTCATCACTTGTATTCAACATTGTACTGGGGGACCTAGCCAGGGCATTTAGGTAAGAAATAGAAATAAAAGATGACGTTGGAAAGAAAAAAGTAAAACTAACTGTATTTGCAGATGACATGATCTAGTATATAGAAAATCCTAAGGAATCTACCCCCCCCAAAAAAACCTATTAGTAATTAATTAACCTATTATTAGTAATTAACCTATTAGTGATTAATATCAGCAAGAATCCTGGATACAAAACAATATATAAAAATCAACTGTATTTTGGGGCACCAGGGCGGCTCAGTCAGTTGAGTGTCTGACTTGATTTCAGCTCAGGTCATGATCCCAGGGTCGTGGGATCGACCCCCATGTCGGGCTCCTTGCTGAGCCTGCTCTCTCTCTCTAAAAAAATAAATTAAAGTCATAGGACTCATACTTTACAATTTCAAGACTTACTACAAAGCTACAGTAACCAAGACAGTATGGTACTGACATAAGAATAGACACATTGATTAATGGAATAGGGAATCCAGGGTCCAGAAACCCATATGTGTATAATCAATTGATTTTTTTACCAGGGTGCCAAGACAATTCAATGGGGAGAAATAGTGGTTTTTTTGACAAATGGTGTTGGGACAACTGGATATCCACATAGAGAAGAATGAGGTTAGATCTCTACTTCACAACATACAAGAAATTAACTCAAATTGATCAGAGACATAAATCTGATATCTAAAACTATAAAACTCTTTGAAAAAAAGCCACAGGAGTAAATCCTCACGGCCTTTGGATTAGGCAGTAGGTCCCTGGATATATGACAACAAAAGCTCAAGCAACAGAAGAAAAAATGAATAAACTGGACTAATCAAATTTTAAAATTTTCGTGCTTAAATTATGTATCAGGATGGCGAGAAGGCAACCCACAGAATGGGGGAAAATACCTGCAAATCATATATCTGAAAAGGGGTTTGTAAACAGAATGTACAAAGAACTCTCACAACTTAGTAATAAAAAGACAAAGAATCCAATTAAATACAGGGCAGAAGATCTGAATAGACATTTCTCCAAAGATGACACACAAACGTCCAGTAAGCACATGCAAAGATGCTCAATATCATTAGTCCTCAGAGAAATCAAAATCAAAATCACGATGAGATACCACTTCACACCTGCTGGGATGGCTGCAATAAAATGATGGGCCATAAGCGGTGATGAGGACGTGGAGAAATGGGGACCCTGGGGCACTACTGGCGGGAATGTAAGATGGTCCAGCTGCTGTGGAAAACAGTCTGGCAGTTCCTTAAAAGATCAAAGAGTCCTATGACCCTCAACTTCTATTCCTACATGGAGAGTTAAGAGGAGTAAAAACACATGTCCACAAAGGGCTTATATGCATATAAGTGTTCAGAGCAGTATTTTTCTTAATTGCCAAAAAAGTGGAAACGGTTCAAATGCCTGTAGCTGAGAATTCACACAATATCGTACAGCTATACAACGGAATGTTATGTGGCGATCAAAAGTAACAAGCTATAGGGGCGCCTGGGTGGCTCGGTCGGTTAGGTGTCTGGCTCTTGATTTTGGCTCACGTCATGATCTCACGGTTCATGAGTTTGAGCCCCGCATCGGGCTTTATGCTGATAGCCTCTGCAGAGCCTGCTTGTGATTCTCTCCCTGTCTCCCTACCACTCCTCCCCCACTCTCTCTCTCTCTCTCTCATTCAAAATAAATAAACTTAAAAAAATAATGATCTACTGACCCACGTTGCAATGTGGATGAACCTCAAATACACGATACAAAGTCAAAGAAGTCAGTCACAAAAGGCCACGTAATGTATGATTCTATTTATATGAAATGTCCAGAAGAGGCAAAGTATGGAGACAGTAAATTACTGGTTTCTCAGGGCTGAAGGCAGGAAGTGACTGACTGCTAATAGGTTCAGGGTTTCTATTTGGGGTGAAGAAATGTTCTAAGTTTAGATGGTGGTGGTGGTTCCACAATTCTGTGAGAACACTAAAAAACAATGAAATTATACACTGTAAATGGGTCAATTTTATGGTTTCTAAATTATATCTCAATAAAGATGTTAATAAAAAGAATACATATCCTTTGGATCTGACATGATCTATATGATTCTCTCCTTTTGTACATGTTGGAATAACATATACAAAATAAAATACAAGATAAAACATTAAAGAATATATACCCTAAGGCATGCATTAAGATGGTTTCCTTTAACTGATGAATGTGATAAATCATGTCAACAGATTCCTTAGTGTTGAACTGCCTTTTCCTATTGTAAACATACACACATACCCCTTCCTGGTCATGATACATTGGCTTCTTTTTTTAAAGTTTATTTATTAATTTTGAGAGAGAGAGAGAAGGGGGGTGGGCAGAGAGAGAAAGAGGGAGAGAGAGAATCCCAAGTAGGCTTTACACTGTCAGTGCCCAGCAGGGCTCAAACTCTCAAATCTCAAGATCATGACCTGGGCCAAAATCAAGAGTTGCGTTTAGTTTGTCCTATTGAAACTCTGCTAAGCAAAAAAGAGGTTAGAGTGGGAGAGACCCAAAGCATAAGAGACTCTTAAAAACTGAGAACTGAGGGTTGATGGGGGGTGGGAGGGAGGGGAGAGTGGGTGATGGGTATTGAGGAGGGCACCTGTTGGGATGAGCACTGGGTGTTGTATGGAAACCAATATGACAATAAATTTCATATATTGGAAAAAAAAAAACAAACTCTGCTAAGCAAATCAGTCTTTTCAAGTACCAACTCCTGGACTTAGTTATAAACTTTCCAGTGTTTTTGCTTTCATATCAATCAATTCCTGCTTTCATCATCACTTTTTTTTTTTTTTTTTTTGAGAGAGAGAGGGGGGCTCAAGTGAGCAAAGAGCAGAGAGAGAGAGGGAGAGAGAGAGAGAGAAAGAGAATTTCCACGAAGGACAGAGAAGGAGAGGGAGGAAGAGGGAGAGAGGGAGAAGCGGGGTTCCCCTGAAGCAGGGTTCAAGATCAAACAGTGCGGGGCTCAAACTCATAAACCCTGAGATCATGACCTGAGCTGAAGTCCGATGCTTAATTGACTGAGCCACCCAGGTGCCCCTTATTGTCATTCTTATTTTGTTCTTGCTTTTCTAGACTTAGGAGTGCCTAACTCATTAGTTTTCATTCTCTCCATTGTAATAATAAAAACACTTAAGGGGAGCCTGGATGGCTCAATCAGTTAAGCATCCGATTCTTGATCTCAGCTCAGGTCTTGATTTCCGAGTTTGTGAGATCAAGCCCCATATTGGGCTCTGCGCTGACATCATGGAGCCTGCTTGGAATTCTCTCTCTCCTTCTCTCTCTGCCCCTCCCCTGCGCATGTGAGTGCTCTTTCTCTCAAAATAAACAACCTTAAAAAAAAAAAAAGACTATGAATTATCCTTTGACTGCAGCACTAGTCACTGTGCAAAGCTCCTTGCCATATAGTATATTCATTTTCATTAAATTAAAAAAAATTTTTTTTAATATTTTTATTTATTTTTGAGAGAGAGAGACACAGAATCCAAAGCAGGCTCCAGGCTCCGAGCTGTCAGCACAGAGCCCGATGCGGGGCTCGAACCCACGAACCGCGAGATCATGACCTGAGATGAAGTCAGATGCTTAACTGAGCCACCCAGGCGCCCCCCCAAAAAATTTTTAAATGCTTATCTATTTTTGAGACAGAGAGCACAAACAGGGGAAAGGCAGAGAGGGAAATACAGAATTTGAAGCAGGCTCCAGACTCTGAGCTGTCAGCACAGAGCCCAACTCAGGGCTCAAACCCATGAACCATGAGATTGTGACCTGAGCCAAAGTCAGATGCTTAACCTATTGAGCCACCCAAGCGCCCCTCATTTTCATTAAATTTTAAAAGGTCTGCAAATAAAGTTCTGATTTTCTTTTTGAAGAATGTTATAAAATTTACAAATGGTTATACTGAATTTTTCTTTTGGTATTAATTTCTAATTTTATTGCAATATGGTAGACTGTGTGGCTTGGGCAATTTCTACTTATTAACATTTTATTGAGATTTTCTTTCTTTTTTGGAAGAATGTATACCTGATTTTTGCAAATTTTCCATGCATTAAAAAAATATTTATTTTCTGTAAGATAGAAAGAAAGATGGTGGTAAACACTTCAGGGAATCAATACTCATCTCTTGAATTTACCTGTTTTTGTGTTTTCTGTTTTAATACATTTTGATGTTGAAAACTATTTTAAAACTAAAATGGGTGCCTCGATGGCTCAGTTGGTTAAGTGTCCAACTTCAGCTCAGGTCATGATCTCACGGTTCATGAGTTCGAGCCCCATGTCGGGCTCTGTGCTGACAGTTCAGAGCCTGGAGCCCGCTTCGGATTCTGTCTCTCTCTCTCTCTCTCTCTCTCTGCCCCTCCCCCATTGACACTCTCTCTCTCTCTCTCAAAAATAAACATTAAAAAAATTAAAACATAAACATTTAAAAAATTAAAATGAATACTTGATTTTAGTTTTCTGCTCTTTTCCACAACCTTTCGTCAACTAAGTCTGTACGTACCCTTTTCTTGGTGCATCAAGCAGCAATACGTCTGGGCTGCTGGCCCAGCCTCCCTCAGGGGGCCTGATCAGCGGCTGCTGGTCTAAAACAGGAAAGCCGGTCCCATCCCATAAGACCCAGAAGTGATGGTTCTGAAGCCCTAGTCCTTTGTCCCCCAGATGGGTGACCCCTGAGAAAGGAAGTGACAACATCCCATCTCACGGAGCACTTGTTTAACAAACCCTACCTCAGGGAACCCCAGCCTCCTGCCCCTGCTGGACGTTGCCAAGGGAACCAAACAGAGGCATCGCTGGAGCAAGTGACAGTTGACGCCGATCACAGGCAATCCAATATTTTGGTTTTTCCGCCCCCTTGGTCTCGGTCAAGGGGGTGCTCCCAAAATCTGACAAGAGTCTTGCAGACACAGGTGCAAATGATGTCTTGTACTTTTCTAAGTACTTAAAACCTCCAGAGTATGCTTCTTGTATGTTAATGCAAGGTTTCAGAGGGCCTGGCTGGGTTTGGATGTGAAAAACCCCGCAGCACTTGGAATCCTGCCTAACCTGGCGGGGGCCGAGGTGGCCCCATTCTACCAGCGACATTCTCAGGAAAGCAGAATTGTGTGTCACGACTCCTCACTGAGCCATCACTCCGGTTTGCCTTTACTCCCTCCATCACTTCACTGCATTTTGTGTAAGTGTAGATGGGTCAGCTTTGAGTCTGTAAGCTAGGTACCCTTAGGTTTCTTAGTAAAGTCACGTTCTTTGACTATTCCAGCCACTCTTGGCAGTCTCGAGTATAAACAGGTTTTGGTGGTCAGAGTGAAGACACTGACCCAGGAGACTTACTGTCACCTCCACCTCTTGGACCCACATGCACGCACTTTTTTTCTGCCCGAGTGTCTAGTTTTGCCCACCTTGGCGTTCCAGAATTGTTCATGCCCAAAAGTGGCCTTCTCTTCCCGGAGCATTTTCCCAAGCAGTTGCCCTGCCTTGTGACTTTTCAGCTCTACGCTGGTCTCAACATCCGTTAGCTTGGATAAGCCTGACCGTGGACAGAGGTTTCTCCACACAAAACTTTCTTCCGCCTCTTTGACAACAAGTGGCAATTACGAAGAGTGGCTTTGACAGCAGGGGTGCACGAACAGGTGGCCCCCCACGAACAAGATCACGTGCGCCTTTGGCAATGGCTATTCTAATTCTCTCTTGGTGTGGGAAGTCGGGGCCGTGGGGGCGGATGATCGGGCCAGGAAACATAGAGCGATGTGGCTCGGGCAGCTCACAGCTTCTCTGGGCCTCAGCTTGCTTAGCTGCGAAGTGGGAATAACAGAACCCCCTCAACAAGGCCATTGTGAGGTCATTACCACAAGACACTACAGTGGGCTGAATTGGTCGAGAACATTCCCTGACATTTTCACTTTCCAGAACGGAAATCAGGACGAGAGTACGACTTGTCTTGGACTTGTGGGTCTTCTGTCACTCACCTCACTCCTTAACGGCATCCAGCTGCAAACGATTTCCTGTCTCCTGATTTCATCTCCATTTGATTCACCTCATCAAAACGGAGGCCACCACTGAGAACAAAGGCAGCAGAGCCCTGAGCTCCCCTCGGCCGACACGGTGACGCAGCCAACGTGGGACGGGGAACAGGAGGAAAAGGGCAGAAAAGCATGTTGCTGACGTGGCACAGTGAGGCCCGCACCGAGCGAGGTGAGGGTGGCCCGGGGTTTGGCGCAGGTGAAACTGGACCTCGTTAAACAGAGCGCCCCCGGGAGGCGGGGAGGCGCGGGCGGTGCCTCCGTCAGTTCTGATCCCTCCATCAGCCACGAGGAGAGTAACCGTTCCCTCCTCCGAGGATCACCATTCGGCTAAATGATACGTGCACAGCACTGTTGATGGGGCCAGATCCTAAACGACGACAAACGCTCACGTATCTCCTACTCCCACTAGACCCAGAACCACCGCTGGTCTTTTTTTTTTTTTTTTTAATTTTTTAAGTTTATTTATTTATTTTGAGAGAGAGGGGCAGAGTGAGAGGGAGAGAGAGAATCTCAAGTAGGCTCCTCACCGTCAGCACAGAGCCCGACTCGGGACCCGAACCCACCAACTGTGAGATCCTGACCTGAGCCGAAATTGAGCCAGTCGCTCGACCGACTGAGCCACCCAGGCGCCCCCACGGCTGGTATCTCAACATCCAGTGACTCAGAACCGCCAGGGTGGGGCACCCCCCACCCCCACCCTGAGCAGGCAGCTCGAGGTGCACCCTCTGGAGGGAAAGGAGGAGCCTCACGGGAGGCAGCACCTCCTGACAAGGTTCAAGGACGGGTCGGGGCCGGCTCAAGACCCTCGAGCCCACCCTCGCGAGCCCGCTGCAGCTCTCCCCCCAAAGCGGAGGATACAAGGATGCCATGCAGCTGTCTTCCCTGAGTTCACTCTTGGTGCTAAGCCGGCCCTTCTCTCCGGGGAAGCCAGCAACTTAGTCCTTTTAATCGACTGAGCACTAACCGTGAAAACCAGCCCTGGGTCCTTCCACTCGGGTCAGGGAGGTTTTCCTGGGTGGGGCCGGGCGTGGCCACCCAACGGGTGGCGATGGCGGCTCCCAGGGGAACTGGGCTTCCTCCCACCCTGGCACTTGGCCAGCCGACCCCAGCAGGGTTCTGGACCCCTGAGAGCCTCGAAGCCATCTCTCAGCTCGGAGGGTCACGAAGATGTTTGTTGCACACGCGTGGGTACCTCCGGCCCTACCAGGCCCGGGCCCCGGTGTGGGGCTCCTGCCCTTCCCGCCACCCGCTCTGGGGCGGGGTTGGGCTGCCAAGCCTCCCGGCAATCTGGAGGTCTGAAGAGGTGTCCCTTCCTTCCTCCCGTGGCCACACAGGGTGGGGAGGTGAGCCGTTCTTACACGTTCGGGGACGGGTGTCCCGCTTCTTCGCCATCCAGGAGGGCGCTGAGCTCCGGCTAGGCTGAGCTGGGCGGCAGGCTGCTCCTGGGCCCACGGCCTCCTCATCACACAACCACACCCAGCAGCAAAGGAGTTGGAAGTCAGTCCCTACTCAGGAGGCCTTGGGTTCACGGAAGCACATTATTTCGGAAAAAAAATTCTGAAAGGGATCGTGGGATCCCAGAGTGTAGCCATCTGCCACAGCCCGCATCTCTGCCTGCACGTGGAGGTAATCTTCTCCCCTAAAGTTTTTTAAATACTTTTTTAAACGTTCATTTTTGAGAGAGAGAGAGAGAACATGCGCAGGTGCACACAAATGGGGGAGGGGTGGGGGGGGGGGGACAGAGGATCTGAAGCAGGCCGTCAGCCTGATGTGGGACTCGAACTCATGAACAGGGAAACCACGTTTACCCTAACTGATGGAGCCACCCAGGCGCCACCCCCCACCCACCCACCCCCGAAGTTTTAAGAGGAGAATTCAGACCCAGACTGGGAATTATGAGATTCCAATGGTGGGGGCAGACAGGGCACCAGGGTGTTCTTCCCCACCAGCTACCAGAGCAGGTAGGCTCAGGACATCAACTGGACGAATTCAGGCACAAACGCTTTGGCTTTTTCACACCTGATTTCTGATCTACCTCTTACCTTTACGCCGGAACTTACAACATGGCCGAGAACTGGAGCCAGGCCCCTTGCCTGCCGATCTCTGACAGCCGAAGTGCGTTCCTGCCTCGAGGGGCATTTCCAAGTTAATACGGGTAGACACTCACGGTTCAGACTCTTTCCTTCCCCTCCCCCTCCTCTGCTCTTGCTCTAATGGGCGAATTTGGCGGCCCCGGGCACCTGACAGCGGATACCCGGGCCCCAGCCAGCCAGGACAGTAGCCGGGCGGTTGCCGCTGTCCGAGATATCTACACATCTGTGTTTCCCTTAAAAAGCCACGGGAGGGTAGCCGCCAAAAAAAAAAAAAGCAGCCACGGGAGGTGTCTGGCCAGGAAGGGGAAGGACATGGCCAGCCTGAGGCCCTTGCCTGGGCCACTCGGGATCCAATGAGACGAAAATCAAAGCGGCCAGGCTGCTGGCAGGTCTTGAGTTAATAGCCCCTAAGAAGGGCAGTCGTCATATTTATATCCATAAAACCTGTTAACTACGGAAATTCTATAGCAACATACATCCCAAACCTTTTCTCAAAATTCTTATTTAGCTTTTTTTTTTCATTAAAAATGACTTCTGCCTTTGAAATTTCCCAGAAAGTATGGCCTCTTTGTCTTCTGATACTCTAAACACATCATCAAAGACAATTATTAATGCCACGTGAGCATAAAGGGCGATTTATAAACCGGAAACGCGTTCTCTGGGAGCCAGCTTCGGAATGACTCCGTGGATAAGCGCTGTCAGTTTCGCTGGCGAAGCCCCAGGATAAGGCGGTGCCTGACCCAGGCGTGTCCGTCCTGGGCCTCACCCGTCGCAGGACGCCGTCGCGGAAGAGAGCGGCGTGGCCGGGGTGCGGGGGGGTCAGCCGGCCGCCTTGCTCAGGCCTCACCGGGCGGAGGAACCGTCAGGGAGGCCAGGGAACGTGCGAAGCACACGGCTTATCTCTGAGGCCTGTTCGTTGCGGACCAACAGATACAATGGCAGGATCAGAAGGAAGAAACGCGTCGCAACAGGCTCACATTGCGCGAGCCACGTGGCTTTACCGAACGCACCTCCGTCACGGGCTTGGGGGCAGGCCAAGTTCATCACGTCCGGGGCATTTTCCCAGCACCACCCACCGCAGAGGGGTCTTCGCCTACTGCCCCGGGCACAGGTCTCCTGCCATTCGGAACCCACCCAGCAACAACAGGTGCAGACAGACGTTTTTTCCTCCCGTGCCAGGAAGGGACGCTTTATTCCAGTTCCCTCAAAACTTGGAAGTTGTTATGAAAAATGTTACAAAAGGACTACAGAACAGAGTCGGGGAAAAAATGCTACACCGTTCTAGAGGACGCCTCCTTGCGGCCCCGCGCGGATGATCCGCAGACCCCGTCCCCGCAGCCCCGCGCGGGCGGAATCCACCAACGTCGTAAGCCGGCCGCTTGCCCGTGACCATCCGGCGAAGCTGCTTTGCTGCGGGGGAGTCTTCGGTGCGGAGGGTTTCCTCGGCCTCCGGGATCCCACTTTCCGGCCAAGCACAAACGGCTGTTTGTAGTTTTACTGCCTCTAAAAGGGGGCAGTTAAGTCAGGAGTCCCAGGAAGTTTTGCTTTCTGCCAAGCGATCTGGCCAAAAACAACGGAGTCCTGTTGAGTCTTAAAGAAGAGGTCTGACGAGAGGCGAGCACTGGAAGCAGAAGCTTCACGGTGACTGTGGTCGGGGGTCAGCTCCGTTTCTGACACAGATTCATCGAGAAAGGAAGCACAAGCTGCGGGCTTCGGCTCCCATGGGTCGGCCCCCCAGCCGCATTTCCGCCCCGCAGCTCCCGCCGTCCACACTGCCCGCTCCTGGGCTACATCCTGCACAGCTTCAGCGGAAAGTTCTCGGTGATGAGGTGATCGGGGTGGAGAAGCACAACGATGTTAACCTCAAATTCTGAGAAAAGAAAGAACGGGCGTCACACTCACCTGCCCCCGCAGCAGAGGCCACACGCCCACCGCCCGGCTCTGAAGGTGAGGGGCGCACAGGCAGCCCTGGGGGCTTCTGTGCCCACGACCCGCGACGGTCACCCTCAGCTTCCAGGGGAACCGGGGAGGACTCTCTCTAGGGGAATTGGTCTTCTCTCCTTGGAACAGGAAGAGGTCAGCTTCTCAACCACACTTTCCTCATCCTCTGTCCTTACCAGAGAGAATCTTCTAGAATCCTTTCTGCTCATTCATAGTCTTGCTTTTTTTTTTTTTTTTTTTTTACTTCCAACAGTTCTTCATGGAAGAACCGACTGGGAACTGGCCAGCTGTGTGGGTCCCTGTCTCCCGCCCCAAATGAGAGACTGCGGTTTCACTGTTGTTCTTTGCGGGAGGGGTTAATTCACCCCAGATGCCGGTTCAAAGAACGGTCTCTCGTTGACGACGGCAAAAGCGGTGTGTGTGAGCGGGGAGCTCCGTGCCAAGAGGCCAGGGCCAAGCACCAAGGCAGCTCGGCTGGGGAAGGGGCTCTGCAGTCACCTCACCCAAGGCCCTCGTGGCTGGAGTCCTGAGGATAGTGTCCCCGAGGGTGTCTGTCTGCCTTCCTGGGGGGGGGGGGGGGCGGCCCTGGCAGGAGCTGTCGGCCAGCAGCGCCCCCGTCTCTCTCCTCATGATGACGACCGCCACCGCACTCGAACGGCCTGCTGGGACTCTGGTGGCCATCGTCTTCCCCCATCCCCTCGCCCCCCTGCCGTCCTCCCTGGAGGGGGCACGGCGTGGCTGGATGCCCGGCAGGCCGGGAAGGCCCAGGTCAGGGAGCTGGTGCTGGCTCTCCTTACGGCAGAGAACACGGGGCAGAACAGCCATTCCGCCCAGGCTCCGGGGCCCTGAGCCGGTCCCCGCGGGAGGACCCGGGCCCAACGGAGCACTGGGTCACGCGTGGTCAGCACCAGCAAAGCTGAAGGGGGTACACGCAGGTACCGCTGGACACTTGGGACGTACGGCTCGCTCCCACCTCCCAGCCAGACGCTCGGAGCCTCACCGCAGCCGGGCCCACGGACGGCAACTCCAGGGCCCACGGGAGCTGCGGGGCCCAGCCATCGGGCCCTCCCTCTGCTGCGTGCGCTCCCGACCAGCCGTGTCCGGCGGCCTGTGAGCCCCACCAAGTCCCTACTGGTGTCCGGGAGCCTGTCAGCCCCAAACCACATGAAATTCACGATCAGGTCTGAAGAGCATTACTGCTGTCCCAGCTGAAGGACTGAGGGCATGACTTATATGGAAGAATCGCAGGCTCGCATGACATGTTATATGGATACTTTCTAAATCTGATAGAAACAGCATGCAAAAAGTTAGGTGCTTAAAATACAGCACAGAAGAACAAAAATGTTTAGAGCTCTTGAAGTTTATGTAGAAAAACCAAGTGAGAAAGCAACAGATAAGCTCCTCCTTCTGGCTTAAAATCAAAGTATGCTGAAATAAAACACGGCCTTTAGGGCGCCGTGGGCAGCGTGCTGGGGGCCTGACGCTGGTCGCCAGGGGGGCACCTGCGGGGGGCAGCGGAGGGCGCTCGCTCTGCACTCCAGCCCCTGGCGCCCTGCCCTCTCTGCTGTGGGCACACACCAGCTATTCGATAATCATACACATGTTTTGTGAGAAAAGTCACAGCGGCGGGGCGCCTGGGTGGTTCAGTCTGTTGGGCGTCCAACTTGGGCTCAGGTCATGATCTCACGGTTGGGGAGTTTGAGCCCCGCATCGGGCTCCGTGCTGACAGCTCAGAGCCTGGAGCCTGCTTTGGACTCTGTGTCTCCCTCTCTCTCTGCCCCTGCCCTGCTCATGCTCAGTCTCTTTCTCTCTCTCTCTCACTAATGAGTAAACGTTAAAAAAACATTTTTTTTTTTTAATTAAAAAAAAAAAGTCACAGCAACTTAGCTCGGGTCAGATCTGACCCCACGCTGTCTTTAGCAGACATCGCCGTCCTTGTACGTGTTTGGCAAACAGCGGAGTCTGGTACCCTCTGCTCCTGCCACGATGTCCTGACCCCACGACGTGCTTGTTATGATGTCACATGGCAGGTAAAAGCACTCAAGGGGCTTCACAAATATTCGTCATGGAAAATGACCAAGACGCCGCCAGCTGGTGGAAGACAGCAGCCTTCACGGTGATCACACTGATGGTCACGCCCGAGTCTCCCCCAAATGCCAGCCTATCAGAGGAGCCTGCCTGACCTCCTCACGCACACGGCGGGCTTGCTCCCCGCTGTGCTAGTTTCCTTCTCGGACCCACGGTCCCTGCCCCACGGCGACAGGGCCACGCTGCCTCCCCGTGGAGGGCCGGCGCCGCTCACGTGTACGGTCAGGGCTGGCACGGCAGCCTCTCGGGGAGCTCCTGCCGAGCGGCCGGAGGACCGGGTGCTCGGGGCCGAGCCCGCCCCAAGCAGACCCGCGTGGGTCTGGGCCTCGGGCACTCGGTGGCCCTTCTGCGGGCCCCGCCTTCGCGGGAGAACCCCGGCAGGCCCGGGGCAGGGAGCCAGCGCGCTTACCCACTTTGAAGTTGGTGGTCTCCAGCGTAGGGCAGGTGAACAGCCGGGGGAAGACCATGTATATGGGGACAGACAGGCTCCGGCAAACATCTCCGTCGGCGATCTGAATATTCTGAATCTCCGTGGCGTCTCGGGCATATCCTTCGGCGCACCCTGGGGGAGGCGGGCCGCCGAGCGGTCAGGACACAGCGGGTGTCCAAACGGGCCGAGCGAGAGACCCCGGGGACCCCGTGAGCACCTGTGTCACCCCGCTCACCCGGCGCTGCCGTCTGCCCCACGCGACTCGAGCCGCCTCCCTCCGCGTGGCGCCTTCTCCCACGGACACGTCCTGGAAGCGGGAGGCGCGCCCTTCGGCCCGCTCCCCCCTCGGCCGGCCGGCCGCCGGGTCCTTACCGCAGGTCTCCACGCGGACCAGCTGCAGCTCTATGCTCTTGATGGCGGCCTCCGAGCTCTCGACCAGCAGCTCGCCCGTCAGCGGCTGCGTGATGACGCAGCTGGTTGAGCTGAGATGGCCCCTGATGAGAAACTTGGGGAGCAGGGCTCTCTACGACAAACAGAAGCGAGACGTCAGGGACGAAGGTGCCAAGGGAGATCGCTCCACAGTCAGCCACTCGGTGCAAGTAAAAACCGAACGCGAAGCTGGGTAATTTTCGTAAAACCCACGGTCGAGTCAGCTAACAGACTGAATTACTCAACAGCTGCCCGCAGACACCAGGCGTCCACACGGCCCGCACAGAATGGCCGGCTCCCTCGGAGCTGTCCCGATCGCCTAGATCAGATCTGGAAAGCTCCTTCTTGCCAAGCAACACGACCGAAAAACGCCCGAGGAAGTTGCCAAGAGCGTGTAAGGGCCACGGGCAACTGGTCACACATACACCCAAAAGGTTTTAAAAAAATAATCAACTTAAAAATGCCCCCAATTATGTGCGCCTGGGTGGCTCAGTCGGTTAAGCGTTCGACTTCGGCGTAGGCCACGATCTCAGGGTTCGTGGGTTTGAGCCCCGTGTCGGGCTCTGTGCTGACAGCTCGGAGCCTGGAGCCTGCCTCAGATTGTCTCCCTCTCTCTCTGCCCCTCCCCTGCTCATGCTGTCTCTCCCTAAGAATGCTATGCTCCCAATTATGCAATTTTGAAAAGCCAAGGCATTTATTTTATTTCAAGGACATTTAAAAAATTTTTTTACATTTGGTTTTATTTTTTACTATTTTTTTAAGTAGGCTTCACTCCCAGTGCAGAGCCCAATGCAGGGCCTGAACTCATGACCAGGAGATCAGACCTGAGCTGAGATCAAGAGCCAGACGCTCAACCAACTAAGCCACCCAGGCACCCCTCAAGGACATTTAAAGAAAACAATTGACTAAACCTTCTGGATGCTTCCTCTGTAGACCTAAGAACCTGGTCACAGGTGGATGATGATTTCTTGTGGGAAGTGGATATAAACAGAGGTAACTGTTCTAGAAGCCTTCACCTCGCTGGTCCCAGTTACTAAAGTGGAGTTTGGAGCACTGCTGTCTCACAGAAACAAAAAGCAGCCAAAATGGGAACCACCTATGTAATTTAAAATTTCCTAGTAGCTATATTTTAAGGAGTAAAAGGAAACAGCTAAAATCAACCAACAGGTCCAAACTCTCCCTTCCACATATAATCAATATTAAAAATTACATTTATATTCTCTTTCTTTTTGAAATCCAGTCAGGACCTGACACCCAGAGCTCATCCCAGTTCAGACCAGCCACACCTCAGGGGCCAGCGGTGGCCGTGACTGGTCTCCCCTGTCGGGCAGCGCCGGAACTGGGGTGCAGGGACCCGCACCTGCTGGCCCCAAGGGCAGAGAGCTCTAAAAAAAGACTTGATTCAAGACAAAGTTCTAAAAATAACTACAGAGAGGCTATTTGTTCCGAAAACTAAAAAGCAGTAGCAGTCTGCATTAAAATTCTTTTAGGCAACTGGCAAAAAAGAAAAGCTCTCAACGCCCAGCTAAAGATTCTGACTAATAATTCACTTTACCCCTCCTCCCGGGGACATGACGTTGGCATAAATAAACAAAAAAACAAGCTACACAGAGAAAGACTAGCCCGGTGAAGTGTTTCTGTGAATAAAAGTGCGCGGACAGTGAAGCTCCCAGCTCAGGGAACCACGTCCCGCGGTTAGAAGACAGAGCTCTGCACACGCGTGCTCCCAACGGGCCCTGGGCAGCCCTGAGGTCAGAGGTGGGGCCCACCCGGGGAAGGGGCAGTCGGGGCGGGGCAGTCACAGGGATGGCGGAACTGGCCATGGGCGGCCTCTGGGGTCAGCGTGTCCCCCTAGAGGGGGACTTCCCACCCAGGACGCTCCCAGAGCAGGCTGGGCGAGCGTCCCCATTTACGGCCACAATGCAGGACGACAAGGCTCTGACCCCAGAAGACAAGCCACCTGCACACCTTCACAGAGAGCCCACAGGGCCGAATGCCCCTCCCCTGCAGCAGAGCTCCTCAGGTAGAGTGTGCGTGTGTAACCACAAGGACAGATTATCATTTGGGCCGAGGACAGAGAGTCTGGTTAACAAGGCCACACACGTTTGATCCTCGTTTATATAAACATAAGCTGACACCCAAAAACCGATAGACACTTGAGGAAAATAAAAGCAAGAAAAAGAGGCCGATGCCAGCAAACAGGATCACCAGGAAGAGAGATGAAGGGCCGTGTGTCTGCAGGAAGAGGCACTATCTTGCGAGAGGAACTGCTTGGAGATGAATCACACTGCTGTTGAAGCAAACGTTTCTTTTATTATTATCATTATTATTATTATTATTTTTAACGTTTATTTATTTTTGAGACAGAGAGCGACAGAGCATGAACAGGGGAGGGCCAGAGAGAGGGAGACACAGAATCCGAAGCAGGCTCCAGGCTCCGAGCTGTCAGCAGAGAGCCCGATATGGGGCTCAAACTCACAGACCGTGAGATCATGACCTGAGCCGAAGTAGGACGCTCAACCGACTGGGCCACCCAGGCGCCCGAAGCAAATGTTTCGATAGCTGGGCTCCATACCAACCAAAGAGCAAATCAGTGAGCTGGAAGACCGAGCCGAGGACTCTGCTGGGATGCGTCTAAGAGACACTGAGAGATGGTCACAGAGCTGAAGGAAAGACAGCTGAAGGAAACATCAAAATCTGGGCAAGGGCTTAGATGTTCCACAATGCTAAGGATGGGGAGATACTGGAAGTTTTCAGGGCTGGGTAAGGAAGAGGGAGGAGACACAGATGAGCTCGCACAAATTTGGGGATCAGGTCATCATGAGAATCACGAGGCACCAGAACACCAGGCAGCTACTTCCCAAGTTCTAAGGGGAAACGAAATTAGAGCCAGAGTCTTCGACCTGAACAAACTAGGGTTCCAGTGTCTGGTGTCTGTTAGACACTCAAGGATGTAAGTTCACTCCTTGCCCTTTCTGAAAGAATGACTCTAGGATGTACTCCAGCAACACAGAAAATAAACTGAAGACACACGAGAATGGGAGAGGAAGCAACAGGCAGCAATGACCACGGTGACACCTCCAGTAAAGCAGTGACAGTTAAATCCTGACTGTGATAGTTCAGGCAACTGTAAGAAATGGCTTCTAAGCCAACAGAGGCTTAATTAACACTGAGAAAAATGAAACAGACAAAGCGGACCTTAGATTTCAGACCATTTCAACAAACAAGGGTGTGGTAGGAGGAAAATGCGAAAATGTTATAAACCTTCCGGCAGAAGGTTCTCGTTCTCCGTGTTGTTACTGAAACGCATGATTGTCTCTGCATGTTTGAACATTTGGGGATCACTGTTAGGAAAACAGAAACAGGATGTTAGAGAAAAAAGGAGCAGGTAATAGTACGCTAACAGAAAAAAAACCCTCGCGACCTTAACCAATTAGACCAAGGCCAGGCAAAGAGAGAAACATTAAGGTCCACCAGAGGGTGCAGGACATGACGGAAGGAACAAAACACTCGTTCAAAGGATCTGGCTGCGTGCTCTTTACAAGACGCTCTTGGATCTACTCAGCCCCCCTCCCCTCTCCCGTTCTGTCACCTGGTTCTGTATTGTTTAGATTCCTAAGAAACACAAACCAGTTAAGAGCATGAGCGCCAACTGGGACACCACCGGGTAGTTCTCGGGCTGAACAGCCGAGGCCAGGAAGGGACCAGGGCAGTGAGATCCAGGCCGCGGCCGCAGCCTCAGCCCGTCACTACCACCTGCACTCCCTGCACGTGTCCAGTCATGTTCAAATCCCTGTGAGAGTACAAGCCGACCGGGCCATGGGGGTCCTGTCCCCTCCAGATGGTAAAGGGACTTTCTGAGAGGCACCTGAGGACGCACCCCTGCCTCCCCAGGGAGGCCAATAACCGCTCCTGTGCCCCAGGCCTCCCAGACTTGCCTTTAACCCAGATGACAGGGTCCGGACAGCAGAATGCGGGATGACAGCAGGGAAGAAGAGCCAGGCCCTCGGACAAGAGAGCAGGTGGCCAGCTAAGAAGTGAGGGGTGCGGGGGTGGTCGGGACTCAGGGAAAAGGGGCTCTGACCGCAGCACAAAAGAACCGGGAGGAGAGCGGGGCGACCATGGTGGGCATACAGGCTCCCGGAGCAGCCTCTGAAAAGCATTCTTGTTCCAAGTAGTTACCGAGTTTAAAAAATCAAACCAGGGGCGCCTGAGCGGCTCAGTCAGTTAAGTGGCCGACTTCAGCTCAGGTCATGATCTCACAGTCTGTGAGTTCGAGCCCCTAGTCGGGCTCTGTGCTGACAGCTTGGAGCCTGGAGCCTGCTTTGGATTCTGTCTTTCTCTGCCCCTCCCCCCACTCACATTCACGCACGCATGCGCGCGCGCGCACACACACACACACACACACACACACACACACTCTAATACAAATAAACATTAAAAAAAAAAAAGAAATCAAACCAAAAATCCAGGCTATTTTGGGTACAGAGATAATCAGAACGTTACTCTTTGCTGATGACCTCATACCCAAAGAAGGAACCCTTGGTCAACGGTCTGTCCACGGGGCCCGGTCACCAAGAAAACATCTCTGGCTTTCAAGTGGGAAGTGCACGTACCTCTCGGACGTTCTGCAAGGTTTCGGGAGTGATAGTGAAGTCCACAGGGCTCGGGGTCAGCTTCCCCTTCTGAGGCTAAAACAGGAGGTAAAACCAACATCAGCGGCTTGAAGGCCCAGGGTTCCACGGGTCCAACTTCCCTTTCCGTTTTTAAATTTTTTTTTTTTCTTAACGTTTATTTTTGAGACAGAGAGAGACAGAGCATGAACAGGGGAGGGGCAGAGAGAGAGGGAGACACAGAATCTGAAAAAGGCTCCGGGCTCTGAGCTGTCAGCACAGAGCCTGACGCGGGGCTCGAACTCATGGACCGTGAGATCATGACCTGAGCCGAAGTCGGACGCTTAACCGCCCGAGCCACTCAGGCGCCCCTCTCTTTCCGTTTTTAAACAGACGAAAGGCAGCAGAATGGATTGGGGGGGGGGGGGGGGGCGGGGAGCTGGCAGTGCGAGGCAGCTCACCTGGGTTCTACGAACACAGCTCTGCCAAAAGACAGTGTTGTGCTCTTTGTCACATTTCTTCATCCCCTGTGACTCAGTTTCCTCATCTGTAAAATGAGGGACCACTTTCTTAACCTATCAGGTCCCTTTCAGGTCCGGGAATTAAAAATCAGACCTAAGAACCAAGGGTAGTAGTATTGGAAGGTATTCACGTTAAAGCTTTAGAATAAGAGCTGGCGCCAAGTACCTCTGATGCGCTCCTGACCGAGCGCGACGAGCCTACGGGGTGCTGCTGCGGTCACCGGCCCCACTTCACAGACGAGGACAGTGAGGCACAGAGAACCCGGACGGTCTCAAGTGGCAGAACCGAGAGTCAAACCCGGGTGGTCTGGCTCCAAGGCCGGCACTGTGAGCCACCCAGCCGTCCAAGTGTCCACCGGGAGGATCACTCCCATTAAATAATCATAAGTGTTGCCATCGTCAGCCAAGCACGGTCACCTCCACGTTGCACAGCTGCGGAACCCATCGGCACCGCCGAGCTTCATGAGGGCCCGCCTGGCGGATTCCGCTCCGGCGCTGGGATCCCGAGGCCACTGACAGCCAGATGCCAGGAGCCAAACTGCCAAGTTTACTCATTTACCAAAGGCGTATTCTACGCGATATTCTTATTAATAGGTTCATGAACATAGTCTTTAGTGGACATATTCTTCCTCACGGCATTTAAAGGAGTACTTAACTTGTCGACTAGAGATCACAGCATGGTTTTAGCCTTCTCATGAAATCGTTCGTAAAAAAGAACAGGATTATTTTTGTAGTTTTTTTTAAGATTTTATTTTTAAGATTTTAAGCCCCAACATGGGGCTCGAACTCACAACCCTGAGATCAAGAGCTGCATGTTCCAGCAACTGTGCAAGCCAGGCACCCCAAGAACAGGGTTCTTTTTTTTATTATTAGTTTTTTAATGTTTATTTATTTTTGAGAGAGACAGAGAGGTAGAGTGTGAGCAGGGGAGGGGCAGAGAGAGAGGCAGACACAGAATCCGAAGCAGGCTCCAGGCTCCGAGCTGTCGGCACAGAGCCCGACGTGGGGCTCGAACCCACGAGCGGTGAGATCATGACCTGAGCCAAAGTCGGACGCTTAACCGACTGAGCCACAAGGCGCCCCCAAAAACACGGTCTTTGAAGGCTGGGTGTTGGTAAGCTGCCAGGAGCATGGAGGAAGCCCCACACGGCCCTGACCCACACGGGAGCCCCACACGGCACCAGGGTCAGGGCCTGCCCTGAGCTGACCTCGGACAGGGCCCTGCAGTCATGAGCAGGCTGGGGGTCGGGGGTCAGGGAAGACCTGGCCTGGAGTGTGGCTCTGGGCAGGGGGCTGAATTTGGGTTTATTCTCCTTCACAAAGCTGGAGGTTCTTTTTGTTAAAGACATAAAA
Source organism: Panthera uncia (assembly GCF_023721935.1). Lineage (NCBI taxonomy): Eukaryota > Metazoa > Chordata > Mammalia > Carnivora > Felidae > Panthera > Panthera uncia. Next base: position 7,901,665 of record NC_064810.1, on the reverse strand, counting down.
GGGTGTATGTCTCTTTTACAGAATAATCCACATTAAAGAAAAAATATTTTTTTTTTGCTTCCATGTGAAGACCTTTGATACAAAAAAGGAAAATACCTAAATCACATGACTTCTAAAAAAAGATAAATATTTTTAATATTTTATATAATACATTATCACTAAAAGACACTTAAACAGTGATTATTAAACATTTAATAAGGGGTTAATGATAAATGTTAGACGTCCTAAAAAAAAAAAAATCACAAAAATGATGGAAATAAAGGACATCGGTGATTTTGCCCATCTTCTGCACAAGAGATTTAAGTCTTACATTTTTATGTAACCATGACTAAAAGACATCCATGGACATTTCATAACAGTACAAAAGAAATACAATTGCAAATTTTCCACAAAAGCAACGTGCCTCCCCGCGGAGCTCTGTAGGAGCCCCCATTTACTAAGGCACGTGGCAGGGACGGTGGGAGACGTGTGGGGTCCCCAGGACGCGGCGCCTTGCGCAATTACCTACGAAGGGAAGCGAGTCAGGGAAAGCTAGTGGCTTCTGCGTCTGTCCAGTTTGGTGCCATCTTGACACGGCCCGCAGCCCCGCAGAACCCGTTCGCTCACCGAGCACACGCACGGGTCTTACCCGGCCCGGTGAGGCCCTCAGAAGCGGTGCTCCCGGGTCAGCCCAGGGACGGCCCAGGCAGACGTGCGCCGACACGTCCAGACCCCGTACACCTGGGCGCCTCCAGGAACCCCAGTTTGGCCACCTCCGTCTCCAAACTGCTCAGGATCAAACGAAAGGCAGATGCGCTGCGATCTGAGTCTAGGCGGCCATTCAAGGGGGAGCTAGGCTAGCGCTGGCCTAGAGAAGGCGGGAGCCGGCCCTGACCTGGAGGTGTGAGCACACAGCCCAGGGAAGGGAAGGACGACACGGCCTGCAGAGAGGCCCGGGAGACAAGGGAATCCAATGCTGTGGACATCCGTCACACGTGTCACACCTAGGGCGGACATGGCCAGTCACCGTGAGGCTCTGCACGACGACCAAGGAACAGCACAGATGGGCTGCGGACTCTACCTTGAATTCACCCGGAATCGCCAACAGTCACAGGGGAGAGGGATCCAGTTCCCTCAGTCGGCACGTGAAAGGAAATTTTAAAGAACATGTTGTAAAAAATTTTTTAAAATGAATAAATAAATAAATAAATAAAATAAAGAATATGTCGTCACTGCAAAATAATAACAGAAGGTGCTGGGAGAGGGGCGCCTGGGTGGCTCAGTCAGTTAATGTCTGCCATTGGCTCAGGTTGTGATCTCACGGTTTGTGGGTTCGAGCCCCGCGTTGGGCTCTGAGCTGACAGCTCGGAGCCTGGAGCCTGCTTCTTGTTCTGTGTCTCCCTCTCTCTCTGTGCCCCTCCCCCACTCATGGTCTATGTCTCTCAAAAATGAATAAAACATTTAAAAAAATGTATTAAAAAAAAAAAAAAAGGAAGTGTTGGGAGACGCGACCCACCCTGACCCCGAAGGTCCCTGTGTGCTCTCACTGGGCGTGCCAACAAGGTAAGGTCCTGACCATCCCTTGTCTGAGGCGGGCCACTGCTCTGGGTTGTGTGGCCGTCATGACCTTGAGAAAGGAAGAGATGCGTCCCTCGGAAACAGGCCTGCTGCTTCCTATGACAGAGGTGGCGCCCCTGCCCGCTGTTTCTCAGCGGAGGCACGGCCCCCTGGAGGGTTCTGATCCTGCCAGAAGACACTAGCATCCCTGTCTCCAACCCAGGAGTCTCTTCCCCAGCAGCCATGACACAGCACCAGGCTAACTTCTTGGCCTACAAACGGGGGAAAAGACCAGACCCTGCGGAAGAGTCCCATCATGATGCGCAGAGCCCCAAACACAGCTTACAGCGGAGTGAACGATGAATTCGCAGGTCTTCGTCACGTCCTTGGCCAACAGAGACCGCCTCATGTCACAGCGCAGGGTGTACTGGAGGGCGAAATCGGACAAGAAAATGCCGTTTTAGTGTGGTCTGCTTCCACCTTGGAACTTTATCCAAAGACCCAAGAAAGCCAACTTTCAGGGAAACGTGGTCCAACTACTGTGTTCAATGAACTTAATATACATAACTGGGGGAGCCAGTGCTCAAAGTAAAGGCATTTCTATAAAAAGACCAAAAGCAAAAACACACTTTCGGGTGATGCCGCGGACGTCCCGTAGTTGACCCGCTGGTGCAAAGGCACAGAGTCTCACCTATAAGAGGCAGAGAGCGGAAAGAATGTGCACCGCTTTAAATCCAGCTGTCTGTCTTAGCGTGTGAACCCTGACAAATAAGACAACCCGTGTGAGCTTTAAAGAGGAGGGATCAGGGGCGCCTGGGTGGCGCAGTCGGTTAAGCGTCCGACTTCAGCCAGGTCACGATCTCGCGGTCTGTGAGTTCGAGCCCCGCGTCAGGCTCTGGGCTGATGGCTCGGAGCCTGGAGCCTGTTTCCGATTCTGTGTCTCCCTCTCTCTCTGCCCCTCCCCCGTTCATGCTCTGTCTCTCTCTGTCCCAAAAATAAATAAATAAACGTTGAAAAAAGAAAAAAAAAAATTTTAAAGAGGAGGGATCTCTTTAAAATGGGGATATTAGTACCTGCCTGCAGCAAGGGCCGAATGAGATAATGTGTGACACGCACTTAGTACAGGGTCTGGCACGTAGCAGCTCTTAGTAAAATGGCAGCTATTTTGTCCTGAGGATTAGAAAACACACAGGAAGGACAAGAAGCCCCAGGACAGCGTCTGGCATCTCACGAACCGCCCCTGAGAAGCGAGCTGCCCGTGGCACCGTGTGCACAGCACGGCGCCGGGTGACGGACCAAGATCGGAGTCGGACCCTGCACCCAGGAGTTGCGGCTTTAGCGAAGAGAGGACTCTGCGGTGACAGTGCTCAAGGTCTAAGACTCCAGGGCACCTCAAAACTAGCTCTCCACATTTCAATTAACTGTTTTAAGGTCTATTTATTTTTATTATTTATTTATTTATTTTAATGTTTATTTATTTTTGAGACAGAGAGAGACAGAGCATGAACAGGGGAGGGTCAGAGAGAGAGGGAGACACAGAATCCGAAGCAGGTTCCAGGCTCTGAGCTGTTCGCACAGAGCCCGACGCGGGGCTCAAACCCACAGACCGCGAGATCATGACCTGGGCTGAAGTCGGCCGCTCAACCGACTGAGCCACCCAGGCGCCCCAGGTCTATTTATTTTTGAGAGAGACAGAGAGACAGAGTGTGAGTGGGGAAGGAGCAGAGAGGGGGGGGGGGGGGGAGACACAGAATCCGAAGCGGGCCCCAGGCTCCGAGCCGCCAGCAGAGCCCGACACGGGGCTCGAACCCACAAACCGTGAGATCATGACCTGAGCCGAAGCCAGACGCTTAACCGACTGAGCCACCCTGGCACCACTAGCTCTCCATATTTTAACCTTAAGAAGTAATAAAGAAGGGGAAATCTTTTAAAATGTTTATTTTGGAAAAGTCGACCATGTGCAAAAGTAAAGAGAAGAGTATAAAGACGCCCCACGTATCCAGGAGCCAGCTTCCACAGGGGTCGATGCATGGCCGATCTTAACTATTCTCCCTCTCAGCCGTTCCCCATGTGCCAATACACAGACATACCCTGAGTGCAAGGTGACGGGGACAGGTAAGGCAGGTGGCATCACGCTAGCTTTTAACCCGTGTTCAGTTTCTCTGCTGTGCCTGTGCTGTTTTTCTGAACCAGCCACTGCTCGTGTACCTCCTGCAAGACAGGCCCGGTTCTACCCAAGGGGGAGCGGGCCCCTCTGCGGGGCCGGTCCCTGAGCTAAGAGCTCTGACCTGGGACTGTTTCTTCACATGGTTCTTGTCTGTGGGTTGACACACCGGTAACAAAAATCTATAGCATGATCACTGTCTTCATGCTAATCTAAAAAAAAAAATCACATAACCCACATTGAAGAAAGTCAGCTACAGTTTTAATCATCCAGGAAAAACTTTAGAATTATGTTGAAAATATTTTATATAACTGGGACTACATGCATGGTTGAATCAAGAAGCTACATTATTATGAACGACCTGTCCACATTATACAAGAAGTTGCTATATATTTAAGGTGTTACCGGTTATTAAAACATTTTTAAAAATTTGTTTATTTAGGGAGAGAGAGAACATGAGCAGGGGAAGGGCAGAGAGAGGGAGAGAATCCCAAGCAGGCTCCACACTGTCAGTGCAGAGCCTGACACAGGGCTCAAACTCAAGAACTGTAAGATCATGACCCGAGCAGAGACCAAGAGTTGGACGCTTAAGCGACTGAGCCACCCAGGCGCCCCTAAAACATTTTTCTAAAGAAACATCCCTTGTCTACAAAGATCTTTATATATATAAAGATCTACAAAGATCTATATCTATATATAAAGATCTTTGTAGACAAGGGATGTATATATACGTGTGTACACACACACACACACACACACACACACACACACACACACACATTCTCTTTTGAGATTTCAATCTGGTCTCCCCAGCCAGACAAGCTCAGTGAGGCCTGGTACTGCTAGATCTGTATACGTGTGTGTGCACACAACGTGTGTGTATGCGTGCAGTCTGTGTGTATGCACACGCGTGTTTTGTCTTTCTCCTACACAGCCCACACGCTGTCCAGCATGGGCGACATTTTGATCAGACCGGCCTGGTCTCTTGCATTCTCTTCCCAGTGGGAACTTCCCCTTCCTCATTTTTAGCCTCAGGGCTTTGGCAGAGCTGACCTCCCGTCAGCCTCCTGGAAGTGACCGGTAAGCCAGGCCTGCTACGGGGACTGTCGGAAACAACTCTTTCTGCTGGGGTGCCAATCCAGTACATCATACGCCAGCCACACGCTAGCAGCCAGCTCTGCCGTGGCCAGCGAAGAACCCAGCTGAGAATGAGGCCTGCACAGAAGACAACGGAGCCGGGGACACAGCTGGCCTCCCGCACTTCTGGCTCTGTGATCGGATACCTTTTTTAGGCGAAGTCAGCTTGAACTGGATTTCCATCACTCGCAAAGGAGAACAAGTGGCATCAACTTCTGGCCACGGAATGTTTTTAAGTATGAAGGCAGTAATTCGTAACATGGGGCAGATGCTAACAAGCGAGGGTGGGGAGAAAGGCGGAGAAGAGGAACATGCTGATTTTTGTTCCAGGAATTATGTCAATTCTTTTACATGCACCATCTCAGTTAATTCTAACAACTCCAATAGAACTGTTAGGATAATGCAAGGACAGCTACCAATACCTCATTTATATTCAATCATTCAACAAATACGGACTTGGACCATTCCATGTGCCAGGCACCGAGCTAACTAAGCACTTCATGCCAAGACCTCATTAATCCCCTAGGAGGAGGTCATGAAGGCTGTTCGGGGTCACAGAGGTGGGATATGAATTTACACCTGCTGGCTGCCAAAACCCATGCTCGGAATCTTTACACAACACGTAACTCAAGCCCAGATCTGTCTGCCGCAAAGCCCTCGATCTTTTTGCTTTATCGCGCTCTTGCCCGATCGTGAAGAAATGGTCCAGGTGGTAGGAGTTTCCGCAGGTCAGAGGGGGTCAGGACGGTCAGACTGAGCAGGGCTCCAGAAAGAGGTGCAAGATTGGATCTTCTATGACCGTCAGTAAACACAGAGCCAACAGGAAGAAGAAAGAAGACTGCCGATAGATTTGAAGCAGGCTCCCAGAAAGGATATTCTGAACTATGACAAAGAATGACTAGCATCTGGATAAACTAATTTTGAATTGCGATTTCAGACATGTTAGTACCGCTCTATGCTGTGTTATTATAGGACAAAACGTTGTTACTATGGCCACATGCGTGGAACAAACATAATAAAACTTGCCTACGATTTACATAACTTTTAAAAGAAAAGGCGCACCAAGGACAACTAGGGAAAGCGGGCGGATTCTCGTATGCATGATCTAATCATGAAGGTGAGAACAGGCCTGAGAAGAAGACGGGCAAACACCGCTGAGCCTCCGTCTAAGGAGTCACAAGGAAACCCAGACCCTGCAAGCTGGGAATTTAATACTGGCTGCATCTTAAACCCTTTATTCTGTCTTATGGTTTTTACTGTTTTTACAATATGTTACTACAACACAATTCAAATTATAAGTGTAAAATGTCTTTGTGCCCACGTCATTTGAGAAAGAGGATGTTACTAGGTTTAATAACACTTTCTATCTAGTTTAACACCACCTTCTATCCAAAGTAAACTGCCCACGAATCTGCAGAGTAAGCGTGGTAAGCGGTGGTGCAAAGGCCAGCCCTGTGACCACAAGTGGTCACCGTGGACTCTGGGAGGCACTTGCTCTGCTAATAAAACAAGAAGGCTAGCAAAAGACCCATCTAGAAACCGAATGACTGAATCAACCGATCAGTGAAAAGCAGATTTAAAAAACCCATAATCCTAGTTTTGCTCAAGAAGTATATTTTCAAGGGGCACCTGGCTGGCTCAGACGGTGGAGCGTGTGATATTCTTGGTCTCAGGGTTTTGAGTTTGAGCCCCACTGTGGGCTCTGCACTGCTTGGGATTCTTTCTTTCTCTCTGCCCCTTCCCCACGCACTCTCTCATGCTCTCTCTCAAAAATAAATAAACATTTTTAAAAAATAAATTAAATTGGGGCGCCTAGGTGGCTCAGTAGGTTGAGCGTCCGTCCGACTTTGGCCCAGGTCATGATCTCGCAGTTCACGAGTTCAAGCCCTGCATCAGGCTCTGTGCTGACAGCTCAGAGCCAGGAGCCTGCTTCAGATTCTGGGTCTCCCTCTCTCTCTGCCCCTCCCCCGCTTATGTTCTGTCTCTCTCTCTCAAAAAAAACAACATTACAAAAATGTTTTTTAATGAATTAAATAAAATCTTTTTTTTTAAAGTGTATTTTCTCAAAAGAAGCAATGACAAATTTGAATATGAATTGGGAATGAGATGGTATTTGAGAATCCCTGTTAATTTTGATAGGTGTGAAAATGTCAACTGTGATTCTGTAGGAGAATGTCCCTATTTTCCAGAGATGGACATTGAAGTGCCTCTAGATGAAGTGTCGAGATTCTGTAACTAACTTTGAAATGATTCAGGAAGGATAAATACAGATGAAACAAAGGTGGCAAAATTCTAATGAATGTTGAATCTAGGTGATAAGCTCTTATGAATCTAAGGTTAGGATAAGAAGAAATCCCCTCATCTTTAGAAATCTGTGAGATATTTGGGGAGGTAGAGAATTCCAGGTTGTAGCATTCTGAAGTTAACCCTCAAGGGGTAAGATCTTAGGGCCAAAATAAAGGTTGGGTCGGGAGAGTATACACCTTACTAAAAGAATTCACCACATGTTAGCCCTCTAACGGCATTTTAAAGAATTTCCAACTTACATACAGCTATGCAGGACATAAGTACACAAGTTTTTATGTATAGTTGACTCTTACGAACAATGGGGAGTTAGGGGCACCAGTCCCAAAAACGCAGGTGTAACTTGTGACTTCCCAAAATCATCACTACTGAGAGCCTACTGTTGACCAAAAGCCTGAGTGATAACATTAACGGTGGTTTAACACATATTTTGTTAGGTTATATGTATCATATACTATATTCTTACAATAAAGTAAGCTAGAGAAAAGAAAATGTTACTAGGAAAATCAAGGAAGAGAAAACACATTTATAGCACTGAACTGTATGCACTGACAAAAATATCCACAAGTAAGCGGACCCGCACGGTTCAAACCCATGCCGTTCAAGGGTCAACTGTAGATCCACATGCCCTTCCTGGCAACATCTGGAAAAGAATGAAATTTCCAATATGATTTTTTAAGGTTTTATTATTATTATTTTTTTAATATTCTAGTTATTTCTGAGAGACAGAGCACAAGCAGGGGAGGGGCAGAGAGAGAAGGAGACACAGGATCCGAAGCAGCCTCCGGACTCTGAGCTGTCAGCACAGAGCTCGACACTGGGGCTCAAACCCACGAACCGTGAGATCATGACCTGAGCCGAAGATGGATGCTTAACCCACTGAGCCACCCAGGCACCCTGAAAGATTTTATTTTTTTAAGTAATCTCTTCACCCAACGTAGGGCTTGAATCCACAACCCCGAGATCAAGAGTCACATGTTCCACCAACTAAGCCAGCCGGGCGGCCCTCCAATTTGATTTCAAACAATTAATCTTTTAACAAAAACAAAGAATATAGGAGGAAGTAACAAGAAGTATGCCACTGAAATTTGAACACTATTCTATTCGGTTTGTAATGAACATATGCTTATGTTATTAAATAAACAGGATTAAAGAGCTACCGTGTCAGGAAAGTGCGGTGATGCTGATTCTGGAAAGAGAATAAATATGATTTCCAAATAAACGTTTGAGATAGTCTCAGTCTTGCTAAAAAGGCATTTTGCATCTATGCTCTTATACGGTGAAAGTGCTCCCAGCCTAGAAAGCTGGCCAGAGGACTCACGTCTATGCAGGCAGGTTCCTTCCAATCTAGACGCTTCCCCACTGTTACAAGTACTTCCTACGGGCCTGTCCAAAGCCTTCACTATACAGAATGCCTGAAACAGGTGCACCAATAACAAAGGACTAGATACAGTTTTTCTTTGTAGAAAGATACTCAGTGCAGCACAGTACGCCAGGCGGCACGTGGTTCTTGTCTGCCCATCTTTTAAGCACTTCATGGAACTCACGCGTAGACAGACCTTTAGTTAAAACTCTCAGGAGTGTTTTGAGGAACCGCATTTTTAAAGTGTTGCATTTTTAAAGTGTTACACTCGAGGCAGGGGAATGGGGACTTACCAAGACCAAATTATCGGCTAAAACTCAATAAATCAAAAAACTTCCCAACTTGCTGCCCTCTTGCACGTACGTAAGACAAGATGGTTTTGTCTCATCCCGCAAGGGGAACCCTGCAGAGCTGGCGTCACAAAAGTACCTTTCTTTCCACTGAATAAAGGAAAGGCTCTCTCGCTCGCTCGCTCGCTCTGAGTCATGACTCCAAACTGTGCCTGACACAATAGTGGCTGTGAAAGGCATCCTGAGCTAGCAGAGGTAGACAGGAAGTCATAATTCACTTCCCCTCATTTACAAGGTTTGTTCAATAAAGAATACAAGCCTATGTCAGAGTAGTAGCCTTTGGATGTCTAACAAAGAGATATTTATACGTAGAAAATAGACAATTAGTGCGGGTGCCAGAGAGACGTGAGGGCATATCTATCACCAAACAATAAAAGCACCCCTCACGCGGCGTCCATGCGGCCTGAGTGGGGGCCAAAAGAAACGACGGAGTTTTTTCAAAGAAGCCGTGTAGCACGGGTCCTCTGGGACTTCTATCAAAACTAACAGCCGCACACAAACCGTGTTCTGCAAAGCAAAATGAGAAATCAAAATAGAATACACACAGGAGGTCTCGGCAACAACCACATCAACTTCTTGGGTCTGTTAACTTTCAGTGAAAGAGACACGGAGCCGTTTTGCACAGGAACAGCTGTGAAGGTGGCACCGCAGCGTTAGGAAGCGCTCACCTGAATGTTGACAAACACGCCGTGGTAAGTCTCATACAGGACTTTGTTGCCCTTCACGTGCAGGGGAAATTCAAAAGGAATTTCTGTTTTGCCACTGGGAAATTTTCCTGGCTTCACCATTTCGATGGTGCTATTGATAATCTGGATAGGCTGTAAAGACAAAAAAGCAACTCCGTCTATCAGCACGCACTTCCGGATGTACTTCCGAATCACTGTGTCCGTTAACGATCCCCTGAGAGCCGCGAGCCACGAGCCCTTGGGTGCCCCCCCTCCCGGTGTCCTGGGCCGCACAGCTCTGTATCTGCAGGTGAGCACACAGTCGGCTCAAGTCTCTGGCACAATAATGGTTCACTCACGGTACCGGATGCTTCGATGTTTGGGGCACATCTGAAGCGGTATTTCCTCTCCTCTCCCCAAAAAGCTCAGTCAACTATCCTAACAACCCTCCTGCCTCGCACTCTGACCTTCGGAATGAAGAAGCAGGTGCAGCACAGTCAGGATGAGCGGCCAGGAGGGCCGCCACCTGAACCGGGGCTTCTCACCAGCCGGCACCCGCCTCGGACACCAGCCTCCCGGGAGCCTGCCCACCGCCCGCCCGCCGTGTGCGGAGGGAGCGGCCCGCCCGGCCTCAGCCCTGCGTGCCTCTGCATCACACTGGGAACCTGCCCGAAGGCAGCCATCACGCCGTAGTTAATGTGTTCCAAGCCCTGGGTTAGCATCACTCAGAAGATCTCCGGCTTCTGAAGTGAGTCTCCAAGGGCTGCTGGAGGAAAGCAGGGAGACTGCGGAAGAGGGCGGGAAGGCCGGAATCGGAACGCGGGCAGCAAGAGCCCTTCTCTCCTCTCACCTCCTTCCCTCTCAACACTGAGAGTTAACATGTCCTTCAGGAAACGGACACTATAAGTACGGAAAAAGAGTTGATATTCCGGAACACAGACCTCTACCCAAAATGACAAAAAGGAAAGAATGGCCACTGCCCTACCTGCGTCTTATCTGAATATCAAGTAACGGTTTTGTTTTGGGAAGGTGAGTGCCAGAAGCCAAAGGCACAACGTCTCGGAAGGGCTCTGGTCTCTTTAAAGGCTGAATTTAGACCACTTATAGTTTTCCTCGTCCTATCTTCTAGGAATAAAAACAGACTTTCAATCGCAGGAGAGATTCAGAATCAAAATATCGGAGTATTTTTTTCAGTTTGATTAGTAAGTGTTAAAAGTATGACTATCACTATACCTTACAAAACGACGACAGGTAACAACAATAAAGCCAAAAAGCAAGCAAAAAAACCCACAATTATGGGGATAATGAACTAAAAAAAGATGTGCAACCTGAGCATTCTTACCTTAACAGAATTATAGAAAGCTTCGAACACACCCACGCTCTTGGCGCTGAGCTGGAGGTTCACACTTCCTTCCACTGTCAGAGACACTCCCTGGTGCTGGATTGAATCCTTGCCAGATATGACCACCACGCCCGAGAGGACTTCCTAGGAAAGCAGAGACAGCCACCAAATTAACGTTCCTTTGCATTCACCTTATTAGCCAAAATAGGTCTCCTTAAGGATCTGTTCAAAGATGCAGACATTCACTGAGCACTTATTACAGACCAGAGGCCTGGATGCTGGGATGGAGAAGGCACAGCCTCGGGTGGGGGCGCCGGACGGCCATGGACAACTACATGGACAATTAGCTGGGTGACACTGCCGGGGAGCGCGAGGCGGGGAGCGGGCGAGGGATCTCATGCGATCGCCCCCTTCCAGACACATCCGCCCTCCCGGCTGGGGGAATCCCAACAAATGTCTGATTTCAAAAGGGCAAAGACAAGGGCCTGAGGCAAATGGCAGATTCACAATCATGTTACACATGAGCACGTATAATGACTTCTTCAGAAAGAATACGATCAAGTAAGACCCTTTTCTTTGGGTTCTTTCCCGATTATGCTAAAACGACTACACATTTTCAAATGCGTAATTTAACACAACTCCTTGTTAAATGGTGCTCTCTCTGCCCAGGAAGCCTCGCTGGGGGGGGGGGGGGGGGGGGGGGGCGGTCTCGAGCCTGTCCACACAACACGTGAGTGCAACCCAGCCTTTCACTAAAGGTCTTCCCCAATCTCTCCACGTGCAGGTTCACTCTGCAGACATTCGAGCCCAGAATTCCCTGGATCATAAATCATTTGAGAACGATTTCACAACAGATCGTGTATTCATTTGCCTGAAGATAATTACTGAGCAACAGAATATGGACATTATACTCTCGGCTGGATGGCAGTTTCTTCCTGTCGCCATTGAACTCGACAGTCTCAATTTGCTATGGGGGTTTTGGGTGGAAAAGGAAGTTGAGATTAAATAGCATCCACCCGAGCGGAAAGAGAATCCACAATAAATTCAAACAATGTGTTTCTGAAATGACCTTCAGAAACAGCATGCGTCTGTCAAGCGGTAATATGATGGCAGAAAACTGGGGGCAACAACACAAAAAAAGGAAAACAGCAAAATTAAAACGGGCCCACAGATCAAAGCATTAAAAACCATCTGTCCTATTGATGTTGAAACCTCTCCATCTCCTCTAGTCATCCAGTGAAAACCCTCTGACCAAGTTATCATGGTATATGGAATTTGGGGAGCAGGGAATATTCTATGTCCCTTAAATATGCTAAGTATTTTGTTTTTGTTTCCTACTCCCCCATAAAAAGTACGTAGGCAAATTTAAATGAAAACCCCTCTGAAATAATTTAACTTTTAAATTTAATTAAAATTAATTCTACTAGTTCTTGTACAACCCATATTAAACAGAAATCTAATTTTTAGAAGTTTAAATTCACTAGTATATTTTTAAAAATCTACTTGACTAGTGTATGCAAGAAATAAAATGAGCCAAAACAATTGCATGAACTTTATCACCTAATGCAACACAGTCATGCCTGGGACAGTTCTGCTCCTATCTAATCACAACATTTTCAGTTAATGTCACAGGAGCAGGGTCTGGGCTGACCGCTGGTTGGCATATTATAATCAGTAGCACCTTTCCTTCCCTCATCCCTATGGCATGAGAAGGAAAAAGAAGCAAAGCACCTTGGAAGTAAGCAGAGTAAATAATTATGACCCAAGGGACTCTTTTGTCACTCGCTGATTTAATTCAGAAAGAACGCAGTAGAGAGAATACAAAATTAATCAAATAGTAGATAAGTTAGTTGTTCCTATGATATACAGGTCTGTTCAATCTCTGCCAATAAAAGAAGGATATAGAATTTGTCCAAGTGTAGGGGCGCCTGGGTGGCTCAGTTGGTTAAGCATCGGGCTCCTGACGTCGGCTCAGGTCATGATCTCACCGTTAGTGGGTTTGAGCCCCCCGTCAAGCTCCGTGCTGACCGCGAGGAGCCTGCTTGAGATTCTCTCCTCTCTCTCCCCCTCCCTGACCTCATCTCTCAGCCCTCCCCCTCAATCACTTCACTCCAATCCTCCCTCACTGGCCCCCCTGCTAGTCCTTTAGGTGCCTGCAAATTCCAACTTCAGGGCATTTGCACATGTCCTTCCCCCCACCCCCCAACCTGGATGCTCCTCCTGCACATACCCACACGGCTTGTGACAAAAATCCTCTCCTTGACCAAACTCTACTCAGCTTCTCTTGAGCTCTTTTTCAACGAGGCCTCAACTTCTGGACTCCCGTGTTCACCTCTGCAATGTCTGACTGTAGCAAGAATTCTGCTAATTGCTTTAGCCACCCCCCATATCTGATCACCCTTGCTCAGGTTCCTCACCCAACACATGAGACCCCGTCAACCTGGCCTGCCTTCAGCAAGAGTCCCATTAGATTGGTTTAGCCAGAATCCCCACTTGGACTCAGTCCCCGTGTCTCTTCCTCCCCACCCCCACTCTTTACCTACACTGTGATCAGAATTGAGCCTGTTCTCTCCCCTGAGCCCACCACAGAAGTCATCCTTGAAAAAGCCTACCCGACCATCTTTAACAAGTGTCACGGATCGTTTTTCTTCAACACTCACTCGCTCATCTCTATGAAGTCATCATGCAAATGACCCCATTTAGTGAGGCCCTCGCAGACCGTGCTGTCCAAAACCGCCCTCTCCCCAACAGTCAGCCCCACCTCAACTCCACTCTGGGGCACATGTCACCTCCTAAAATACACACAAGTACATCAAAAGATGCTCAATGTCACTCGTCATCAGGGAGGCACAAATCAGAACCACAATGAGATATCACCTCGTGCCCATCAGAATGGCTAACATTGACAACTCAGGAAACAACAGATGTTGGAGAGGATGTGGAGAAAGGGGAGCCCTCTTGCACTGCTGGTGGGACTGCAAACTGGTGCAGCCACTTTGGAAAACAGTGTGGAGGTTCCTCAAAAAATTAAAAATAGAATGACCCTATGACCCAGCAATTGCACTACTAGGAATTTATCCAAAGGATACAAAAATGCTGTTTCAAAGGGGGCACCTGCACTCCCATGTTTATAGCAGGGCTATCAACAATAGCCAAATTATGGAAAAAGCCCAAATGTCCATCAACTGATGAATGGATAAAGAAGATGTGGTATATATACACGTATATGCACACACTTACAATGGAATACTGCTCCGAGGTCAAAAAGAATGAAATCTTCCCATTTGCAACAATGTAGATGGAACTAGAGGGTATGGCGCTAAGAGAAGTCAATCAGGCAGAGAAACACAAATATCGTAGGATTTCACTCATGTGGAATTTAAGAAACACAACAGATGAACATAGGGGAAGGGAAGGAAAAATAAGATAAAAACAGAGAGGGAGGCAAATCCTAAGAGACTCTTAAACACAGAGAACAAACAGGGGTTGCTAGACGGGAGGTGGGTGGGGGGTGGGCTAAAGGGAGCATGAGTTAAACGGGCGACAGGCATTAAGGAAGGCACCTGTTGGGACGAGCACAGGGGGGCGTATGTAAGCGATGAATCACTGGGTTCTACTCCTGAACCAGTACTACACTGTATGTTAACTAACTCGAATTTAAATCAAAAATCAATCAATTAATCAATAAAATACACATAAGTAATTCTCTCTTATTTATTATCTGTACTCCTGGAACATAAACTCCACAAGGGCAGAGTGATTGCAACCACAGGCCCTCGATCCATATTCATTATTCAATCTTCATAAATGACCATTCACCAGGAAAAACAGTATCATCAAGCAGATGAACACTGTGAAGATGCATTTCACCATGAACTCTTTAAACTGCTTCTATAAAGGATGGACACAAAACAGAGCGGTAAGAGCTCAGGGATAATGACATGATGAGGCCACAGAAAGAGATAAAGGTAGAAGAAAAACTCAGAGAAGAAGTGGAAGGAAAAAAACGAAAACACCACAGAAAAGGGGGTGAAGCCGAAAAGGGCAAAAAGTGCATGCAGGGCAGAAATAAGAAAATTCAAATTAAATAAAAATTTAAGAATTAAAAAGAATCACAAGAACAATGACAAACAGGACAGACTGTGAGGAACATCCAACAGGTGCATAACAAAGTTCCCAAATAAGAAAACTGAAAGAATGGAACAGAACACGTCGTCACTGATCAATTTTAAAATACTGAGAGGGAAAATGAATCAGGAATGGTCAGAAAAAGGACAAACTACAGTAAAATTATTCTAAACCAAAAAAGAAAATCCTTTAGGAGTCAGGCAGGAAGATTAAGTCACTCACAAGAGGGGAGAAAAGACTCTCCACAGCAAGACACAAAACGAAGGGACAGCAAAATGCCTGACACAGTGCTCAAAGAACAAAGTGATCCTAGAATTTTATACCCACTTCAACAGTCACTCCAGTAGAAAAGAGTTTTAAATGTGCAGAAACAAATAAACCCCAGGCAACATTGTATGAAAATCCTCCTTGAGGAATTTACTACATTGCAAATTATATGCACCTGTGGAATGGCTAGAAAAACCGTGTCAAAAAAACCCACTTGTGGGGCACTTGGTTGGCTCAGTGGAGCGTGTGACTCTTGGTCTTGGGGTTGCAGGTTTGAGCCCCACACTGGGTGTAAAGATTCCTTAAAAATAAAATCTTTAAAAAAACAAAACAAACACGAGAAGATTCAATCCATTCAACTCTAACGACGAGATACGCAATGATGACGGTAGAAGGATGCAAAATACCTCACAGTGTAGAAGTGACTTAAGTGACACTAGTTGGGGAAGGAAGGGAGAGACAACGCAGCAAGTGGCATAATGTCCATGGTTTTCCTGACTCTCACAGCTGGGACTTACAAACACTCCAATAAAGCCATGCTCCCCAGTATGGTATCCACCAGCCACAGGTAGCTATTTAAATTCAAATTTATATAGGTTAATAATAAATAAAATTTAAAGTTCAGCCCCTCAGTCGTCCTAGCCACACGTTCAAGTGCTTAAAAGCCACTTTATGGCCAGTTGCTGTCATAACGTACAGGACATGCACATCACTGGGGAGAGTTCTATTAGACGGTGAGGATCTAAAGGTAACACGTCAAACCGTACAGTACAAACTTAACAAAGGTAGACGCCAGTAGAGTTAATATTTGTAAATAACTAGGACCAGTTGGTAGAAGAGAAAGGAAGAAGGAAAGAGGGGATACAGTCATCTCATCATCGTTCACAAGAGGGAGTTATAAGTAACGTCTAAAACACGGCAGATGTGGGGCACAATAAAAAGTTGTAAGGGTAACAACTATAACAAATAAAACTCCAAAGTATTAGAAAATCAACACAAAGCAAAGAAAATAAGAGAGGAAGAAGTTTTAAAAGGTACTTAACCATCCCCTCGAGTGACAACAAAGCAGCAGTGACAGAACTAATGCCAAACATATGTCGCGTTAATAAATGGGCTAAATTAACGTCTATTAAAAACAGACATACAGATTATATCTTAAAGCAAAACCCAATTTTATGGTGTATGACAGAGAAGCACCTAAAAGAAGAAGAAAGGATAAGCAAAGGACTGTGAGGCAAAAGCGAAGAAATAAATCACAGGCTGTAATCTTCACATCAGACAAGGGTGAGTTCAGAGAAGGAAGGGCTGAAGCAGAAGGGCGCTGTACCACCCGAGGCAGTGCCACTCACAGCGACGACCTGTGGCAGTACTCGCTGCAGATCAAATAACACAGCATCGAAACGCAATGCAAGAACCACAGGGGATACCAGGACAAATTGAGGGAAACACGTTAGTTGTGGGAGGTGTTCATTTACCCTCTTGGCTCATGACAGATAAAAGGACAAAGAGAAGAAAGGCTATAAAGGACCTACGTTCCGTGTCAATGAGGTACGACTGATCGGTACATGTGGAACTCTACCCCCTGGAAACTGACATACACACTTAATATCCGTGGTTCCTTCACAAAAATTGACCAAGCTGGCCCATAAGTAAGATCAACAGTTGTTTTTTTTCGGGGGGGGGAAAAAAAAGCAAATGACTATCAAGAAGAAAAAAAGCACAAATTTCCACAATAAGAGGGAAGTATCAGAGATACAGAGGTTATTAAAAGAATAATAGGAGAACACATTATTCAACTGCATGTAAGTAAATCTGAAAAGTTGATAAAGTCAATTATCATTCTAGAAAATACAATTAACCTAAACAAAGGAGCCATGAAACCTAATCAATCACCTTAGAAAAAGTACAGAAAGGTATAAATAAACCCCTGCTCAAAGCGCCAGGCCCAGAGAAATTCATAGACCACTCCCAAAATATATGAAAAGCAGAAATTTCCAATATTAAACTACTCCCAAACAGATAAAAGGTATATAAAATATTAGCAAATATAATCCAGGAGCAACTTAAAGGAATATCACATCATAATCAAGTGGGATTTAGTCCAGGAATGGATAGCTCGATTATTGAGAAAAATTATTAATACAGCTCATTAATAGCTCTCCAGAGAAAAATACAGTCGTCTCCAGAGATGCACAGAAGTCACTTGCTAAAATCTAATACCCATCCTCGATAAAATTCTTAGTAACATTAGGATACTTCCTTAACATGACAAAATATATCTACTTTTCCCAAAAGCCAGCCTCAGCCTTGATAGGAAATGAGATACACTGCCTTTAAATCAAGAATAAAACAAAGATCAGGGCACCTGGGCGGCTCAGTCGGTTAAGCGACCAACTTCGGCTCAGGTCATGATCTCATGGGTTCGTGAGTTCGAGCCCCACGTCGGGCTCTGTGCAGACAGCTCGGAGCCTGGAGCCTGCTTCAGATTCTGTGTCTCCCTCGCTCTCTGACCCTCCCCCGCTCATACTCTGTCTCTCTCTCTAAAATATTTTAAAAAAGAATAAAACAAAGATGAACACTGTCACCACTATTATTGTACTACAAGTACTAGTTAACATAATGAAACTAGACAAATAGTATGAAAATTGAAAAGTAGAAAGCAAAATGGTCATTATCTGCAGATAATATGATTGCATGCCTAAAAGAACCCAAGAGAATTCACTGAAAATTATCAACATGAAGAAAATTTCAGGAAGACAGTTGGGTAGAAAATTAATGCAGAGAAATGAATAAGGCATCCTGTATAAAACCACCACCAATGAGAAGACATGGCTGGAAGTAAAGACTTTATTTCCAAAAGCAACAAAAAGTTAAAATATTATATGGGAAACTTTTTTTTTTTTTAATGTTTATTCATTTTTGAGAGAGTCAGAGACACAGCGTGAGTGGGAGAAGGGCAAAGAGGGCGAGACACAGAACTCGAACTCATGAACTGCGAGATAATGACCTGGACCGAAGTCAGATGCTTAATTGAGCCGTCCAGCTGGGCCACCCAGGTGCCCCCAAAAGTTAAAATGGTATAAATTAACTTAACAAAATGTCCAAAACACAGATAAGACAAAAACTTAAAACAGCTGAGGGCACAAAATAAATGAAAAGCCATACCATACTTATGAACACGAAGTTTTAACACCCTAAGTGTGCCTACTTTCCCAAAGTTAAGTCTATAAAGGCAACAGAATCCTAAAGAAAATAATTCTCTTTTGGGGGGGTTTGGTGGGGTGAGACAGACCAGACAAGCTGATTCAAAAATTCTTTTTTTTTAATTTATTTTGAGAGAGAGAGAGGGAGAGAGAGAATGTGCATGCAAGTGGGAGTGAGGCAGAGAGAGGGAGAGAGAATCCCAAGCAGGTTACATGCCAACAGCACAGAGCCTGACACAGGACTCCATCCCATGAACCAGGATCATGACCTGAGCCAAAACCAAGAGTCAGAAGCCCAACCAACTGAGCCACCCAGGTGCTGCTGATTTGAAGATTCTTATGGAATAGTCAGTAAATGTTGAAAAGAAGGAGACTAGCCCCATGAGATGTCACATCGCCACAATTATTCACAACGTGAGGTGCAGGGCATGTACAGGCTGAAAGGTCAACAGAAGGAAATAGACGAGTCCAGAAATAGACCCAGATAGTAGGGGAATTTAACAGATAATAAAGGTAAGCGTTTTAAATCCAGAGGAAAAGATGGAAAAGTCACTAAATGATACTGGAAAACTGGCCTCAGAACTGGAAAAAAAATTAAGCTGGAGCCATACTGTAAACCTTTGTTCACAGAAAAGTTCACAACGCATCAAAGACTTAAATGTAAAAACAGAAACAACCAAAATATTGGAAGAAACCATACAGGATGATTTTTATCATGTCAAAGTGGGGAAGGCCTTTCTAAGAATGACTCAAAATTCTGAATAAACATGACTACAGATACAACCTAAAGTTTGTTTCATAAAAGTGATTATGAGCAAATCATTTACATAAATGATAAACCTGGGAAATAATGCAACTCCATGTAAAAGGCAAAGGGCTGATGATTTCTCTAATACTTTAAGAACTCCTAGGGGCGCCTGGGTGGCGCAGTCGGTTAAGCGTCCGACTTCAGCCAGGTCACGATCTCGCGGTCCGTGAGTTCGAGCCCCACGTCAGGCTCTGGGCTGATGGCTCGGAGCCTGGAGCCTGTTTCCGATTCTGTGTCTCCCTCGCTCTCTGCCCCTCCCCAGTTCATGCTCGGTCTCTCTCTGTCCCAAAAATAAATAAAAAATGTTGGGAAAAAAAAAAAAAAAAAACTCCTAAAAAATAAATGGAAAAGATAAACAACTTAACAGAAAAATTAAAATATGGGCAAACGAAGGGACATCCAGGTAGCCCAGTCGGTTAAGTGTCTGACTTTGGGTCAGATCAGGATCTCACAGTTCGTGGGTTCAAACCCTGCATCGGGCTCTGGAGCCTGCTTCAGATTCTATGTCTCCCTCTCTCTCTGCCCCTCCCCACTCGCACTCTGTCTCTCATTCTCTCTCTCAAAAATAAACAAACATCAAAAAATATTTTAAATATGGGCAAATGATAGGAACAAAGAGTTCACAGAAAAAGAAGGCAATCTATTCCACACCCATGAAAATACGCTCAATCTCAACAGCAATAGGAGAAATAATAAAACTATCCCAAGTGCCATTTTCCACCATTTTCCATCAGATTACTAAAGATCAAAATATTTTATCGTGTTGTGTTAAGGGAGGCAGCAATGGGTACTCTCAGATGTTGGGGTGGGTGCAGTCTGGAGTACCATGACCTCATAAGGAACATCTGGCAATACCAAAGGCATTTCACTAACACGCGGGCTGGCAATTCCTAGCTAGGAATTTTCCTGAGATATACCAGCACAGGTGAAATGACTTAGGAACACGGTTACTCACTACAACACTGTTTGTAATAACAAGAGGCTGTAAACAACCTAAATTCCAACAACAGGAAAATGGTGGTTTTCCCCTTAACAATACCTTGGAAATCATTCACATTAGTATATACGTGGTTATTATTTTTTTTTAAGGATGCATACTGCACCATTGTGAAAAAAAAAGGGGGGAGAGAAAGGCCATATGTATGATTTACTTATATATGCATAAAATCTCTTTGGCAGGAAACACAAGAAATAGATAGCTTTTGGTTGCCCCATGGAGAGGACCTTGATGGATGGTGAGGGGTAGATGCGTCCATCCTGGAACTCATGAATTTTAAACCATGTGAATTGATTAACTATTAACATAATAAATCAATTTTAAAGTAAGATCAATCCCAGAATGGGTGGCCTCTGGACCTAAAAGTACAAAGACTCTAAGTTCTTTAAATTCTGATAACCTGCTCGCCTTGGGAAAAGATCTGAAGACTGTATGCTAGAAAGCCACAGCTGGATTATCTCTTGCTTTGGACTTGAACACAACTGCCAGAGAGGCAAAGGCCTCTTACTTGATGCCTCAGCCATTCTCTCTCCAGTATCTTTCCGTTCTGATGGTCCCAGAGGAGCCGGCACTGTTCCCAAGAGTCCTCTGTGTATCCAAACAAGTCCCTCCTTCCTAATGCTGCAGCACTACTCAGAACCACCCTGGGATTCTCACACCACATTTGGTCTAGAGATCTTGTACATCGATAATGGGCTGTCCTTTCATTTACCAACGAGAGAATCAAATGCACAGCAAAATCGTAAGGTAAATCGGCGAGCCAGGTGGGAAAACGCAAGTTAGACAATTAATCGCGAAGACAATTGCTGAAACACTCGTCTTTCTTAGTAGCACTCAGAGACCCATTCTGTTTGGAAAACAGAAATCAGAAACATTAGGGAGATTTCAATTTGTGAGGTACCCCCATTTCCACTATTCTGTATCACAACTGTTTCCCATCTTGTCTGAAAAGCAGAAGCATCACCAGATAGGTCACCACATAGTCAGTAACGGCCAGTATCATGTGGTGTTTACTGAAGTTCTAGAAAGGAGAATTTAAGAGACTGTATCGCCTCCGATCTGTCATTAAAACCTATAATGCTACTTAACCCCATTTATAGGTGAAATGAAAGATTACGTCCACACAAAAATCTGTACGCAAATGTTTCTAGTAGCTTTATTCCAATCACCCAAATGTCCTTCAACAGGTGGATGGCTGGACAAACAGTGGTACATCTATACCTGGGAAGACACCTCAGCAATAAAAAGGAACAAACCATTGATACGCACAACAATTTGAATGAATCTCAAAGGCATTATGCTACACGGTAAGGCCAGATTCAAAAGGCTACATATCGTGTAATCAAAATTAGGCCACTTACAAGATATTCTGGAACAGGGCAACCATAGGGGACTGAAAACAGACCAGAGTTTGCCAGTGGCTGGGGTGGGGGTGGGGGGTAGAGGGGGGAGAAGAGGTTGACTACAGAGGACACAGGGGGTTTCAGGGAGTGACAGAACTGTTCCAGGTCTTTTTTTTTTTTTTTTTTTTGAGAGAGAGAAAGAGAGCACATGCATGCAACCCGGGAGAGAGGCAGAGAGAGAGAGGGAGAGAGAATCCCAAGCAGGCTTCACATGGTCAGCACGGAGCCTGATGTGGGCTTGATCCCACGAACCATGAGATCATGACCTGAGCTGAAATCAAGAGTTGGACACTCGACCAACTGAGCCACCCAGGTGTCCTTGCTCCAGATCTTGACTGTGGTGGTGGTTACCGTCTCAAAAGAACTCTTCGCTGAAGAGTGATCTATTGTATGGGATAACCTCAATTAAGAAACCCACAGAGATCATTAAGTAGAGACGGAAATACAGCCATACTACTCTCTTTTTTTTAATATATGAAATTTATCGTCAAATTGGTTTCCATACAACACCCAGTGGTCATCCCAAAAGATGCCCTCTTCAATACGTACTACTTTCTCGACAACAGAGTCACAGTCTGCAAGTGATTAATATTTAAAGATTTTTAAAATATTTATTTATTGAGGAGAACATGAGCAGGGGAGGGGCAGAGAGAGAAGGAGAGAGAGAATCCCAAGCAGACCCTGCAGTGTCAGCACAGAGCCCAATGCAGGGCTCGAACTCACAAACCACGAGACCATGACCTGAGCCAAAATCAAGAGTCAGACGCTTAACCGGCTGAGCCACCAAGGCACCCCTGAAAGTGATTAATATTTAAGTAAAAATCGATGAAAATCAATCGGTTCACTGACAACAGAACGGTAACAAAATACTGAGATACTAACTTGTTTGGCTTACATTCACATACGTATTGCCAAAACAGCAGAAATAACGTCATTATGTATTGAACAAACATTTTGGGTATGCCTTCTAGGAGTCAGACACTGTTCCAGGTACCAGGGACAGGGCAGGGGACAAAAGAGACAAAGTCCCTCTCTCAAGGGCTTGCATTTTAGTAGCGCATTCTGATGCTGTACTACTACGCTGAAAGACAGCAGGTTTCTTCTGTACTTCTAGGTATAGAAGTACAGGTGTAGATACTAAGTAAAATGGGCTGACAAACTCATGGCAGTTGTCCGAGGGAGACACCTCTGCAATTTCCAGTTCCCAAACTTTCTGGAGTCTGGAAAAGAAATCTGAGCCACTGAGTAAAAGTTCCGGAAGGGGCAAAATAAGATTGCCGACGCCAGTCACAAAAAGTGATACCTTTTCGAGTCTTCAGGACGGGAGGGTCACATTAGAATCCTGGTGAGCTGTGTGGTTTCAGGGGTTGGATACTGCGTATCGGCAAAGTGATGACTTAATAGAGATGACTGGGTTCAGACTTCGAGAACAGTAAAACTCACGGAAACTTGGGAACACTGACATTTGTCTGCCACTGCTGGCATAAGGGAGCATAAAGGCTCCAGACTACAAACCAAGAGCTTCAGGGAGCTCCCGTCACAGAAGGCTGGGAGCTGGCCTGATTATATGCCAGAGTAATGACCGAGGAATACAGCGAGCTGGCCAAAGAAAACGCTTTGAACGGCCAGCCCTCTTACATAATGAACTCCAACAAGCCACCAAACTGAATCCCAGGCAGAGGGAACTCTCATATGAATGAGAACAGTACATCAACAACGTACACATCAACAGTGTATCATCAACAGTGTAGCATCAGTCCAA
Organism: Panthera uncia; assembly: GCF_023721935.1. Lineage (NCBI taxonomy): Eukaryota > Metazoa > Chordata > Mammalia > Carnivora > Felidae > Panthera > Panthera uncia. Next base: position 7,878,236 of record NC_064810.1, on the reverse strand, counting down.
GGCAGAGCCCGGGCCCGGGAGCAGAGGGCGAGAGGTGAGGGGAGCAGGGCCCACAGGCGGGAGCGGGGCCAGAGAGCCCAGGGCCGACCGATTGCGCTTCCCAACGCAGCAGCAGCCTCTGCTCCAGGCGGCCCAGTGGCTCCCGGGCACCCTGCCCAAAGAGACTGTAGGACCCTGCCACAGCGGGAGGCTGCGAGTGTCACGTGCTAATTCTTGGGCGCTTACGGGGCAGTGAAGGAGGGGGACAGGGAATGTTACTTCTCATCTGATACTCCTTCCTCTTCCTTAAATTTTCTTAGCAAGGGAAAACATAGATTTTTTTAAATTTACAAAATAGAACTTTTTTTGAAAGATCTGAAACGCATGGCCAAATTAACACTAGATCTTTTTTCAATAAAAAAAAAAAAAGTGGCTTTTTTTTTCCCTGATTATTATTGAAGGGAGGAATTTCTGTCCTTCTATCCCTTACTTTTCCATTGATGGGACTTCTGTTCCTTTCCTAAAGATGATGACTCGGGTTTTAGAGTAATGGTCTTAAATGATCTTTTCTGAGAAGCAGAGGAAGGGCCGATTTTTGGCTGACATCATGCCAGGTGTGTGACAGAAAACCATAAGCATAGAGAAGCACGTCAGCATAGAGGGCGGGGTGCTGGGGATGAACGGAGCCCAGCCATCATTAGAAAGCCCGTGTGCCAATGTCACACACCGTGAGAACCTGCCCGACAGCCAGGAGGACAGCTGGTGGGAGCCCACAGTTTCTCAGAGGCAAGCCCTTTCTTAGCATCAGCATCCGGGGTCAGGAGAGCATGACCAGGTTCAGGTTCCCAGCAAGAATCAAAGGCTCTACTGACAATCTGACACCGCTCTTCCCACGGCAAGCTTAATCACCCACCGGTAAGGAGAACAACGGTGAAGGCGGCCAGACCCACCGGCTTCTGCTGGGACTACTGGCCCAAGAACCCCAGGTGAGCGGGTTGTCAAGGAGGAAACTGGCAGAAGACTCACCAGCAAGGGTGGGTCTGGAATCTCGTGTAGAGTAGGAGGCTACCTCTTTTAATTATTATTATTCTTTAAATACTCCAGTGAATGAAAGCAAAATGCTTTAAGCCTGGTTGCACCCACTGCATTATATGTGAAAGTTAATAGAGCTTTCAAGTTCTGGCATAAGACAAAATAAAACGGGATGATACAAAACTTCAACTTTGTTGGCTGTGGCCAGTCATTACATCATACAACCAGTACTTTTCAAGCTGCGAAACGCTGAGCCCCAGGCCTATGCAGACGCCTCAGCAGCCACTTTGGGATCTGAGGATGAGTCAGGGAAGCCAGGGGAAACCTCCTCAAAGGGAAAAGCTCTGATTTTATATGCTTATAAAACATACACTTACAAAAATTGGTTATGTTAGAGTTCTATATAAGATTTCATTTAACATAAGAGGTTCAAGGCTTAAATTTGGGTGTGTGGGGGGGAATCTTCATTCTAAACGATGTTGTTCATTTTCTTGAGCTGTTTATAAGGAAACACTCCCTTTAGTTTTGGGGATGAAAGGGGATATATATCTTCCATCACCTCAAGAAAGGCACTGTTGCTCTGAGCCTGAATTTTCTTCTACCTACGAGTAAGAAAGTAGACTTTGTTCTCTTCAATAAGGACAATAGAAGACCAACGCAGTCTTTTTAAGAGCTGCTCACCATAAAACTGTGTCCGGAAAGTGTTGTGTGCAGGTAGGGGACACTAATTGAAACTGAAAGGAATTCTTCACTTCACAAAAGTCTTTTACAAAAATTGGATCTTTACCTGTCTGTGGAAAGCATCTGGAAGGACCCAGTACCCCACAGCCGGAGAGGAACAATGCCCAACACACCAGAGCCCAGCACCCTGCATCTCCAGCCACACATGGCAATCACAGTGGCTCACAAACACGCACCGCGTGACCTACGTCTCCTTCAACCATCCATCCAGACAGGGTCAAGTTCATTTCTGAGCTTCAGAACACTGTCCTTTTCTTGCTGGCACGAGACCCTCAGTTGCTAATTTGTTAATAATGCTCTTCGGAAACTTCCAAGGCTTTGTGCGCTCATGGGGAGGGGAAACAGGTCAGCCCACCCACCCAGTGGCTCACAAGGGACTGTTTTCTGAATGAAACAGCTGAAGCCCAGAAAACTAACAGGGGGTGGGGGTGAGGCCATTGATTTGTCTACTAAAAGAATTGCATTTTTGTGTAACAACTACTTGATTTAGGGGGGAAAAAAAACCCAAATGAGATGAAGAGATATTCAGAGCTGGGGGGATAAAAACTCCCGCGGTGTAGCTGAAATGAAAGTGGGAAGCAAACGGAAAACAGACTTCAACTTACAGCTTTTCTAGAACATGCCTGTGCTCAGAGGGCAGAGGACAAGCAGTGTGGGCAGAGATGCAGGAAGAGTGATGGAAGTAGGAGGAGAGCCAGGGCCAGGGAGTCGGTCCAGCTCAAAGCTGAGGGGGTGAGCAGCCCATGGTTCACAGGTGCAAGAGGACCGAGAACGGGGAGGTAAGGGAGACATAGCAGGGACCGTCCATCCGTAGCGTTAGCTGAACCTGAAGTCTGGAGAACAGCCCAGCAGGGCTCTGCTGACTTGGGTTGGGGCAGTAGTGGGGACGGAGTCAAGAGGGGGGATGAGACGGGGAGAGAGGTGGCATCTCCCCCAACCTGCCCATGCTACTGGCTCTCCAGCTGGGGGACCATCACCGCAGGAAGCAGGCAAGGCAAAGATGCGGGTCTGAGCCCACGGGGAGGGTGCGGCTGGTTCCACCAGCAAATCCAAGATGATGCAAGGCCAGGAGGTCCGAACTGGGGACCGGCATCCACAGGAAGGCAGAGGAAACCCAACCACCCTGCTGGAGTCAGGGCGGCCTGGCCCTGCGTGCTGACACTCGTCCAGCTGCTGCCGAGTCTAGAAACCGGCACACCCAGAGCGGTCAAGCAGGCTTTCCTAATGCTCAGGTCAGTACAAAACCCGCTGTCACAAACACCAACTAGAGAACTATATGAATCATTTTACTGCACCCAGTTTTCAAACAGGCTTGGATAATTCTGAAAATGCCTCTCATGCATTACATAAGGGTTAGGTTACGATTCAGGAGACAGGCCTTTGGAGGAGCATTCGATTATTCTAGAGGCCTATTCTAGATTCTATTCTAGAGACCCACTAGAATCTCTAGATTCTATTCTAGAGACCCACTCAACGTTTCGACGACAGAGATTCCTAAAAGGTTCAGACCTCCCCCACATGTCTTAGGATTACTCACCCCTCCTGGCTCAAAGATCTACATCTTTGTACCCTAAGTACCTGCATCAGCATTCACCAGAACTGATCATTCGTGCATCAAGAATCCTGCAGTACAAAGTACAGTAAGGGGCTCTTTTTCCATTCCAGTCCAGTCCTGCAATTTTTCCTCAGAATAACAGTTACATATAGGATTTTCCCTCTTTAATTTTGTAACAAGAAAGTACATGCAAGCCAAGTAAGACAAGATGGAAATCTAGCGGTTCTCACGCTACAGTAATCAGCGTACTGGGCACAAATCCCTTATCACTGTGACCTGGCTATGCTGGAGAGCAAAGCTCTTATTTACGTTTGGCACAAGCACATTATTTAACAGCATCACTTTCGTGAGTACATGTGCCGGGATTTTAGAACATAAAACATTCTGAATTTATAAAAACAAATGAACCGGGGCGCCTGGGTGGCGCAGTCGGTTAGGCGTCCGACTTCAGCCAGGTCACGATCTCGCGGTCCGTGAGTTCGAGCCCCGCGTCAGGCTCTGGGCTGATGGCTCGGAGCCTGGAGCCTGTTTCCGATTCTGTGTCTCCCTCTCTCTCTGCCCCTCCCCCGTTCATGCTCTGTCTCTCTCTGTCCCAAAAATAAATAAAAAATGTTGAAAAAAAAAATTAAAAAAAAAAAAAATGTTGAAAAAAAAAAAAAACAAACAAATGAACCGTATTTACATTACCAAAAGATTTACTGCAAGTTTCTTTCAACCAATAAACTTCCCCGGTGCACTGAAAACAATAATTTACGGTGCAATGGAGTCAAACTTTTTGATCAAAAACACATCTACTGCACCGTGTGAGGAGTGTATACAGGGAGACCAACACTCCACTCAGCTTTCAGTGCCCAAAACTGCCGGGCTCCCTATCGGGGCTGCTAGGTCACTGGCCCTCCTTCCTCCAAGTCCACGGTGGAGAGACATCTGACGACGTGAGAAGCATCTGATACAACACTTACTTGTACGCCACTTGGAAAGTGCACTAACACAGCGATTCTGTGTGAACAGACACTATCGGAAAACCTCGCGATACCAACACTTACCATTTGAGCCCCTACTAAGGGTCAGAGCCTACAGTAAATGTCTTAAAACATTATGTCATTTAATTTTACAATAACACTTCTGAGTAGGTATCAGCTTCCTCCTCCAGCTGAGAAAAATTAAGGCCTTAAAAATTAAGACAAGGCATACAGAAGCCCGATTTCAAATATTTCCTCTCATCAGTGTATGTCACTGAACTCTCTGAGCCTCAGTCTTCTCAGGCATAAAATGCGGGCATTCTTCAGTGTTGGTGGGGATTAAAGTTGGAATGGGCCATATTAGTATATGTTATTATAAAGCAATTTTAGTTAAGTGCTCTCATGGGATATCAGAATGTTCACTGGAAATATGGAATTAGGGAATTCTTTTTAAATCATATTACTGATTATCTTGTATCAGACATACATGGGGCTTGGGAAACACTAGTCAAATTTCTGAACTCAATGAGGATTCTCAGAGTGGAACAGCAATGCTGCTTTAAGCTCTGAGGAAGGTCTACTCACTCTGCGCTATGTAAATTGTGATGAAGGCACAGATCAAATTTTGGACCACTTTCTACTATTTTCTGTTTCTGAATTGCAGAGAAGAGAATCACGTTGATAGGAATTTGGAAGTCTCCATTCCCATATTTATTTGAATCATTCTTTTAAGAATGATCGTCATAGGGGTGCCTGGGTGGCTCAGTTGGTTGATCGTCTGACTCGTAAACTCGGCTCAGGTCATGATCTCACGGTTCGTGAGATTGAGCCCTGCATCGGGCTCTGTACTGACAGTGTGGCGCCTACTTGGGATTCTCTCTCTCCTTCTCTCTCTGCCCTCTCCCCCGGCCCACGCTCACATGCATGCTCTCTCTCAAAATAAATAAACATTAAAAAAAAACCATAAGAACGATAGTCCTAAAGCAGATACAAATAATGGAGAGGGTTCGCACATAGCTCTGGGGCTATGCCAAAATAAGAATCTTACCAACATCTGTCTAGAATTTATGCCTAGAGTATTATTTGTAATTACAAAGGAAAATCTATAGTATACCTATGAAACCATAGCTTTCCCTTTCTGATTGATGCGTTTAGAAAACTATTAGCTTTATGAATTTAGTTTAAAGGCTTCAACTATCGTTTAATAAAGTGTTAGAGTGCCTACTGAGTAGGCAGGTACTGACGGCCCTAGGTATATAAATGTAAACAAAACAGTATTGTAGTTAGGAAGATTCAAAGAACAAGTTAATTGCAACAAGTTTAACTGGTGCAATGATACAGGTACCTATAAACGGTGTTGCTGATGCATTACAGGTTACTACTGAGTTACAGAAAACATGGCATGATACTAAGTCTTTTCCTGACCACCGGACCAACACCTCTGCTCCACCATGATCACACATTCCAGTTCAAGGTACTCATAAGGAATTTTCTAAAATTCAAATTTGCAATTTAAGAACTATTCTAAGTTGGGGCGCCTGGGTGGCTCAGTCGGTTGAGCGTCCGACTTCAGCTCAGGTCATGATCTCGCAGTTCGTGAGTTCAAGTCCCGTGTCAGGCTCTGTGCTGACAGCTTTGAGCCTGGAGCCTGTTTCCAATTCTGTGTCTCCCTCTCTCTCTGCCCCTCCCCTGCTCGTGCTCTGTCCCTCTCTGTCTCTTAAAAAATAAAAAATACAATGTTAAAAAAAAAAAGAATTATTCTAAGTCTATGAGTGAGAATTGTTTTTACAACAGAAATGAAAACACACACTTCTAAACAATTCATGTGTCAAAGGAAAAACCATAGTGGAAATTGGAAGATATTGCAGTAATATCTCATTATAAAGTATGAAATGCCACAAATCACACCTCACGCGACACGGTGGTAGAGTGATTTGGGGGTCTTCCCATGTCTGCAGTGTGAGGTTGCTGTGCCATGCAGTCTCGGTGGGGTCCTCTGGAGCCGTGTCTTCAGGCAGCGCGTAGGCAGAGCAGATTTGCGGTTGTAACTAAAGCAGTCCTTAGAGGGAAATGTCTGCATTTTTAAAAGGAGGCTCTAATTTGATATGCTGAACAGTCAAGTTAGGAACATAAAAGACAACAACAGGAAAAAGGCAGAATAAATTCAAGAAAAAGAGGGGAAATATTTGGAAAGATGATAAAATGAAATCCCTTTTAAAAACTGCTGCGGGGGCACCTGGGTGGCTCAGTCGGTGGACCGTCCAACTCTTAGTTTTGGTTCAGGTCATGGTACCAGGGTGGTGGGATTGAGCCCTGTGTGGGGCTCTGTGCTGAGTGTGGAGCTTGCTTAAGATTCTCTCCCTCTCTCTCTCTTTTCTCACTCTCTCCCTCTCCCCTGCTCGTGCACTCTCTCAAAAAAAAAATTAGTTTTGGTTAAGGTCAGGCTCCCAGCCAAATGGGATTATAGAAGTCACTGGAAAAGCCTACAAAAAAAGGTCCGAAACCTTTTTACTGGACTCGGACTGCTTTGCAAATGTCTGCGGGTTCTTGTTCACTTTGCCGCCCTGTCTATTCCTCCTGGTGGGAATGAACAGGCCCGGTGGGGAGGGAGACCCCAGACCAGTGCTTAAATTTCAAAGCTAGGTGCAAACATCACCGCCAGTGAGCTCCAGAGGGCCCTACTACTGCCCGCCCGAAATGCGGATGCCCAACTTTGTGCTCATCTGCCACAGACGCTCCTATCTGAGCTCCTTCTCACCTTTCATTTATATAGTTACCCATCTCTCTCTCTGACCGCCAAGCCTCATGAGACCAAAGACACGGGGTGAATAAATTTGTTTAGATTAAGTAACAACTAAAAAAGGAGGAGACTGATGGGGATGTGGTGATATGAACAGGTATCCAAGACAAAGAGACACTGTTAAGCAGAAAGAACAAGGTGTGTGTGTGTGTGTGTGTGTGTGTGTGTGTGTGTGTGTGAGTGCATGCACATGTACACCTATTACTCATAGGCAATGCCTGGACCAGTACGTGAACTGCTAGGGGATACCTCCAGGGTACAGAAAAGGGGGGGGAGAGGAGGAAGAACTTGCTTTTCACTTAGCAGCCTTCTATAAAATGTTAAGTGGTCAACAAGGCATGAATTACATTTTTATTTTTTAAATGATTCAACTGTGACTTTTTAAAGTCTATCATTTTGTCAATAATAGGAAAAAACTTTTTTTTTTCTAGGAAAAAACCCAACTGCCAATTTTAAACCCAAGGTAACTCAGGTTCTCTGGCATCTGCAGAATCAAAGCCATTTTCAAATGCTTTTATGATAAGTAAAATACTGAAAAGCACAGTAACAGAATCAGTACATTCTTCTGAGTAGAAGTCATAGTTTTTGTTTCGTTTTTAATTTTTTTAAGAAACCAGTGGTTTCCATGGTTTAAGGGTAGGGGAGAGGTTCTGATTTATTTTTTTATGTTTTATTTTAAGTTTATTTATTTATTTTGAGAAAGAGAGAGAGTGCACGTGCACATGGGGGAGGGGCAGAGAGGGAGAGAGATCCCAAGTAGGCTCCACACGATCAGCACAGAGGCCGAAGCAGGGCTCAAACCCACCAACTGTGAGATCACGACCTGAGCCAAAATCAAGAGTCAGATGCTTAACAGACTGAGCCACCAAGGCACCCCTATTTTTTTATTTTAAAGTTTATTTACTTATTTTAAAAGAGAGAGAAGGAGGAAAAGAGCTAGAAGGGGGGCGGGCAGAGAGGGAGAGAGAATCCCAAACTCGATCTAACAAAGAGCTGAAATCAAGAGTCAGATGCTTAACCGACTGAGCTACCCAGGCGCCCCAGAAGTCATAGTTTTTTAAATGAAAATATTATAATACTATTTATAACACTCTTAGGAAATTAATAACAACTATTTCTACATTATAAATTCTACCATGTTGCACAATTATAGTCACTCTTAGGGAGGCAGGATGGCAAGACGGTTGGATGGACGAAGCTAGCTGGCCTGAGCTGGAATCCAGGCTGTCACGAGTTGGGTAACCTTGGGCAAGTTTCTCAACCTGCTTATGCCTCAGTTTCCTCATCAGTAAAACGGACTGATACGGCCTGACTAACAAACCCATACCAGTGCTTACCAAGTACGTCTGAGTGGAACAGACGACCGCTTTATGTGGTTACACAGGCAAACATGTTTTGCATGAATGGCAATCACTTATGACCTAAGGATCGGGCTAACGTAGGTGGTAGCCACGTCAAACGATGACAGTTACAGGTACTGTGCTCTGGTGACCCACTGAGGAGTCAAATCTTGAGTAACGGAATCTTTACCAGCGCTGTTGAGATGTGCAGGGAAAATCGAAAACTTGTATGTGATTAGTTCCCCTTGCGGCCAGTAAGAGTGGGAAAAAGAGGCCACCCCTCACACGACCATGGCCCAAACTATGCTTGAAACACGCACTGTCCACAGGCCCTGAGAGCATCAAGCAACTGGCCAGCAAGGGTCCTGCCGGCTGGAGCCTAGGAAGCCACCATAGCAGTCCTGGCCTACTCCACCTATCCTGAATCACAGACCACGGAGTCTGACATCTGAGTCACAGGCACATATGTCCAGATACATACTTTTGTTGGTTGATTAGACTGCCCAGTGTAGTAACATTTCTTCTTCCTTTGGCTTCTAAAAACATAGACAGCAACCATCTGTTTAGGAGACGTTACCTCGATTTTTCTCTTCTACTCACCATGTACGGTCTCCCAACGCGAGATTAAGAAACACTGCCGTAGGGGGGCACCCGAGTGGCTCAGTCGGTTAAGTGTCCGACTTCGGCTCGGGGCATCATCCCACGGTTCGTGGGTTTGCGCCCTGTGTCATCTGTGCTGATCGTGTGGAGCCTGCTTGGGATTCTCTCTCCCTGACCCTCCCCCATTCATGCTCTGTCTCTCTCTGTCTCAAAAATAAATAAATGTTAAAAAAAAAATTTAAAAATAAATAAATAAATAAATAAAATGTTAATTAAATTAAAACCGCCATAAGCCAGCAACTACAGGTTCTATTCCCCGTTAATGGCACTAAGGGACGTGCACTAGTAGCTGTGCAAAGCTGACACCACCTTCGACTCCGCCACCCACGAGGCCTGGTCCTACAAGTGGAAGACTTCCAGCAGGGGCAACTTCACCGCTTCATTTCTTGCAGCTTTTCTAGATGCACCTTCGATTACTTGTGCCATTATTTAAAAGCCACAGAAAACATCTCAGCTGGCCCAACATCTCTGAATAGAATGTACTGACTTTTTAATGAAATGAAAATAATTAAGGCAAAATGTATACAGTCTCCTACCACTGCCTGCCCCCAATTCTTATTCTGAATTTCCAAGCCACAGAAAAGTTCCTAGAACACAAAATAGTAGGGAAACTGGAACACTCACACACAGTAGAGCAGTCCCAGTGCTTTGGAAAACAGTTTGGTGGGTCTTCAAAACGTTAAACATAAAATTACTGTATCACCCAGCAATTCCACACCTCTGTGTATATGCAAGAGAAATGAAAACCTATGTTCACACAAAAACTGGTACAGGAATGTTCATAGTAGCATTCTTCATAAAAGCCAAAGTGAAGGGGCACCTGGGTGGCGCAGTCGGTTGGGCGTCCGACTTCAGCCAGGTCACGATCTCGCGGTCTGTGAGTTCGAGCCCCGCGTCGGGCTCTGGGCTGATGGCTCGGAGCCTGGAGCCTGTTTCCGATTCTGTGTCTCCCTCTCTCTCTGCCCCTCCCCCGTTCGTGTTCTGTCTCTCTCTGTCCCAAAAATAAATAAAAAACGTTGAAAAAAAAAAAAAAAAAAGCCAAAGTGAAAACAACCTAAATGTCCATCCACAGATGAATGGGTAAATAAAACACGGTCTATCCATGCAATGGAATATTAGTCCGCCATAAAAAGGACAAGGAACTGATTGACATACGCTACATGTATGAACGCTGAAAACATGCTAAGGGAATTAAGCCAGTCATGAAAGGCTACATGTTGCATGATTCATTTATATGAAGTTTCCAGAATAGGCAAATCCATGGAGACACAAAGTAGATCTGTGATTGCCAGGGGCTGAGATGTAGAGGGGATGAGGAGTATCGGCTAACGGGTGGAGGGTTTCTTTTTGGGTGGATCAAAATGTTGTAAAATTACATGGCGGTGATTATTCACCCAACCCCGTGAATATGTTACAGCCACTGAATTCTACACCTTAAATGGATAAGTTTTACGGTATTTGAATTACATCTCAATAAAATTCTTATTAAAAAAAGAATACAAGGGGCGCCTGGGTGGCTCAGTCGGTTAAGTGTCTGACTTCAGCTCAGGTCATGATCTCGCGGTCTGTGAGTTCGAGCCCCGCATCGGGCTCTGGGCTGACTGCTCAGAGCCTGGAGCCTGTTTCTGATTCTGTGTCTCCCTCTCTCTCTGCCCCTCCCCTGTTCATGCTCTGTCTCTCTCTGTCTCAAAAATAAATAAACGTTAAAAAAAAAAAAAAAAAAAGAATACAAGGTAGACTCGAGCAGAGTCCTCAATTATTAACACTTTGCCCCACTTGCTCTCTCTCTTCTCCTCACATCCACGCACACACAATATGTGGGTGGACTATTTAAAATCTAGTTATTTCCACACTTTACTCCTAAAGACTTCAGTATGTGGAGCATTCTCCTACATAGCCAAAATACAAATATCCCACTCGGGAAATTTAACACCCATACAAAATTATTTTTCGTACAGTCTATATCCAAATTTATTTATCAGGAATTACACACTGTATTTAGTTGTCGTATCTTTGTAGGCTCTTTTAATCTAGAAAAATTGCTTTTCATGACATTCACATTTTTGAAGAATCCAGGCCAATTATTTCAGAGTGTTCCTCAATTTGGAAATGCCTGATTGTTTCCTTACGAACTGATCTAAGTCAAACCCTTTTGGTAGGAATATCACATCGAAGGGCTTTTGCTTTTCAGTGCCATCAGGCCAGACCCTTTATTATCATGCCAGAACTAAACCTCAGTGTCACTAGTGGTGGCAGTGAGGTGATGCTCACTGTTGGTTGTCGTTGGAGTCCTGATAACCTGATTCCTCCATTATAAAGGTAGCTTTTCCCCTTTGACATTAACAATCTGGGAGGTGACCATTTGAGTCTGTGTAAATATCAGGTTTCCCCAGCTGTGTTGCACTCAAAAGGTTTAGCATCTGTTCATGATCTTTGCTTGGTCTTCGATCCTTTTTGAGACTGCTCTGCATTAATGTGACCAACTGCTACTCGCAAGTTTGTTCCACAGTGCAAGCCAGCTGGGATTTTAACACCGGCTGCACATTACAATCAATGCTATCTCTGGGAGTGGGGCCCTGGCTACCATACTTTAAAATCCCCAAGGTGATTGATTCTACTGCAGAGTAGGGTTGAGCTACAAGAACCTTGCATCACCCTCGTTTTGCAAATAAGGCAACTGAGGACTGAGGAGATTAAGTGATTGGCGAATGGCAGGCACAAAACTTGTTAGTGCCATAATTAAGATTTTTATTTTTTTGTACTTGCATTTTAATATGCTACTCCTTCTGTAGATCATTCAAACAATAAAACCGGAGAAATAAGTCACTTCTGTACGGTGTTAGAGCTGACCGGGGCCCGAAGTGCGTATTTCTGCTTTCAAAGCGAATTCTGCTTTTCTTTCAGTAAGACCCCTGCAGTCACAGCAGGGGGAGCGAAGGAACGGGGCAGGTGGTCACCGAGCTCCTCGGCCCTCACTGGACAGCTCAAGCTCCGGAACCAAGGCCGAGCCGGATGTTCACGAGGCCAGACGGTAAACGCTGCAGCCCAGGCGCCGGCCCCTCCGGCCCCCAAGCCCCGCCGACGCGGTGGCGACTCCGCCCGGGGTGCCCTCCTTAGGGCTGCGGGCCGCGCGCGGAACACACCTGGCGGGGACGCACCTGGAGGGGCGCTCTGCCCCGCCCAGGCACACCCAGAAGTGCGCGGGGCCCCGCAGACGACGGGACCTGCAGGCCCGCCCACCCTACTTACCCCGGCGTGATAAACCTTGTTCGCTCTCTTAATCTTAATATCCAGGCAGGTCCCCATTTCGAGTACTCCGCGGCCGGCAGCACTTCCTGCCGCGCGTGACCCGAGCGGAAGGCGAGTCGCCCCGCCTCTCCGACCCGGGCCCGCCCCTTTTCCCTTGCCGCTAGCTGTCTTTCCTGGAGACCTCGCGCCTTTCTCGGGATCGACTCCCCCGCCTTCCTTTTTCCGGTGCAGGGGCGGGCCTTAGCGCGGGCCGAGGGGCTGTCACTCTTCACCCCGCCCCTGCTGGGCGTGAGGGGCGGGACCGGGCCGGCCCCACCCTTTCCGTAAGGACTGTCCTAACACCGGAAATACCCTCCAAAACGGCTCGCTCCCGGCGTGCCCCGCGGTGGGGGGTGGTGCCGAGGTCGCGTAGCGCGGGCCCTGCCTTTGCGGGGTAAGTGAAGCTCCCGTCAGGCTGTGCGGCCCAGGGGCGCTGCGCTATGTTGGCCTTAAGGTGGTGATAACTGAGGACTGAGTTCCCTCCCTAGTCTCCTGCCTCTCGCCGTCTCTAGTCCTCCCCCACTCTCTCCCGAGGGTTCTGAAGACTGGCGTCTTCGCCTTTGCGGCACTGCCTCCCCTGCCCGCGGCCCCGCGCTCCCGGCCCGCAAGGCGCCGATTGGCGGGCGGCCCACCCGGCCAGCCCCTGCCGCTGGGCCGCGGGCCAAGGTCTCGGGGAGCACCAGGTGACCTCGCCCCGCTCTGAGTCCCCGGAGGCCGGCTGGGCGGGGCCGCGGGGGCTTGTGGGTACTCCCCCGGCGCGCGCCCTGGAACCGGGGGCTGAATATTCATGTCGGTGCGCAGGATGCGGGGAGGCGCGGCCCGCAGGCCGTGGGTGCCGGCAGCGCGCGCGGATGGGAACCTCGGCGCCGAAGCGGACCTGCCCAGTCTGTTTTTCATTCCCGGACGGAGCCGACTGAAGCAGGCACAAGACATATTGGTTTTGGGGGGAGTGGCCTCCAGGCAGGGCAGCAATAAAGTGGTAGGAAACGTTTTGCCGTGACGAATAAAATTCCTCTTAGATGTTTTAAACGAGGGCTTTGCCAATAAGCAGGCAGGTAACATTTCGTTATTTTGGCGATGCGGTGAAGAAGTGCTTTTTGTTCTTAAATTCTTTAGTTCTGATGTTTGTTTTTCAATGTGCATTGGTTACAGGATGACGTTAGAAATCTTCCGTAAAACGATTTCGTGAAATTAGTGTGACCGGTGCCTCCCTCTTGAGAATTTAAGGCATTTTATAGGACGACACTGATGGTGCTATAGCTACAATTGCTTTTGAAGGGTGATGCAAGGTGGTATTTCCCAATATTCAGGTCTCCGGTTTCAGCTCCTCTCTGCCCTCAAGGCTTCAGTCTCTGTCTTGGATGTCTTCCTGCAACTCAGACTCAGCAATTCTAAAACAATTCATTAGGGAGTTGATAATCACAGACTAGTCTATTTGCAATTCAAGAAATGAATCCCTCTCCTCTAGACTCACCTAGCATTTCCAACTGGTAAATCTCAATCTCAGTAGACAATGCAGGGAAACAGGAAAAGAAACCTCTTACAGGGATCCACATCCTAGACTTGTCTGCCTCTGCAAACCTGCTTTCTACTTAACTTTACAACCAAACATTTCTTATTCCCTGAGGTCAGCTAGGCCATGTTTTTATTCCTCTTTGTAAGTTGTACACAATTTGTGTGGAATGCTGGTGCGGAGCAAAGAGCTCTGGTTCCAGCAATTGTCAGTGTAATCAGTTTGGGGGCCCTCTCTGTGTGATGGCTTTCAAACATGAAACGGTCCATTTTTCTCCAGTCACTGTTGTTTTGAATCTTTTCTCCATCCCTCAGCTACACCTTAGGGCATACTCCTGTCTGGTCAGTTTCAGTTACTAAAAATCAGACCACATCAAAGTGCCAGTCTCAGGACATGAGTGGGATCCCAGATCCTTAGTTGGGAGTGGGAAGGTACGAGTCATGCTTCTGGCTCAGACACTTCTTCAGCGTCCTCTTCAAGGCCTGGATGCTTCTGTGTTGAGGCAAGCATCTTTTAACTGGCCACTGCCAAAGTTCTCTCTTAATTGATTCCTGCTTGTCTTGATAACTGGTCCTTGTTCAAAACTCCTTTCGTGGGGCACGTATGAGAAGGTCTGGTGGGCCTTCTCCCTCCCATGCATTTCCATGGAAGATCTATCTCCAGCTCAATATTTTCTTATCATCCCCCTACCAGCACCCAGTAGTACACCCAGCCTCTTTGTGACGGTTCAGCAAGGCGGCTCAAGACCATTTATCTCCCACGGAGTCCGCGTGACCCATGAGAAATACACATCCTTGCCACACAAAAGGGCTGGACTGGAACCTGCCCCAAGGCCTCTCCTCTCCACCCTGCTGTCTTTCTTCAATCTTCTTGCTCCCTCCGAAAATGCAGGCAGGAATAAATCAAGAATGTAGGCCAGACAGGTTTGCAAGGAGTCAATGAAAGACCAGCCTCTCCTTGCAGTAGTCCCCACCAATACCAAGGAGAGATTACCTTGCAGCCTCCCCCTCTACGTCACCTCCCACCAGAAACGCTGAACTCTCTGCAAGGCCAACTGCCTCCTTTTATTCCTTCCTCTCCCTCCCCATGTCGACTGAGATGGAGAGGATTGGGGAAGTATTTGGTGGAAGCAGGACTTGACTGCAGCTCTTTATTAAGCTCTGGGGAAAATACCTGCCTCCAAGTGTAGGCATCTTTTGTTGGAAGATGGGGCACTATGCTTGTTTCAGCTGTGCTGAATGAGCGTATTGCCCATTCTGGGACTGTAGGACACGGACCACTAAACATCTTTTAGTGGAGGCTGTGCTGCTCTGTTCAGACCTTTTAGGACTGAGGAACGTGTTTCTGAGCTGCTGGGAGTATTGCTCTCAAAAGTTGTCGGCTAAACTCACTCTTTAAAGCTTGCCCTTAGCTGAGGAAAACTGCATTGCCCAAAGTCATGGTCATTTGGGTGGGGGAGGGAATTTGGGGGAGACAGCCCACCTGTAATGACTAGTCAATTTAGAACATAAAGACTTCTTCCCTTCACCCCAGTTTGGAACGACTCTGAAGGACAAGTCAGCTCCCAAGATCCCTCTATTAGTTATCTATTGCTGTGTGATAAATTACCTCCAACAATTAGCAGTTTAACACAACAAACATTTTTGAACTCGTAGTGTCCGTGAGTCAGGAACTCAGGAGCTGGGTAGGAACTTCACTGGGTAGTTTTGGCTCAAGGTGTCAGGGGGTTGCAGCCAAGTCAACAGTTCTCTGAAGGCTGGACTGGACTGGAGGATACACTTCCAAGATGGCGCCCTTACATGGCTATGGGCTGAAGGCCTCAGTTCCTCACCACGTGGCACTCTCCACAGGCTGCTTGAGAGCCCTCACAGCATGGCGGCCAGCTTCTCCCATACCAGGCAGTCCCACAGGGAGAGCAGACCGAGCTCTGCAGTGCCTTCTATGGCCTAGGCTCTGAACTCTCACGTTTACATTTCCTTTATTGGTTAGAAGAAAGTCTGATTCCAGCCCACACCCAAGGGAAGGGGAATTTGGCTCCTTTGGAAGGGAATATCAAAGAATCTGTGGACATATTTTAAAGCACTCTGCACCCATTGGCTGGGGAGCCTTCCTGTGATTGCATCACAATTAAACTTTTCCCTCTGCCCAACCCAACCCTGCTTGCTTCACCCCCACCCCACCCCCAACACCTGTTGATCTGGGGAACACTCCTTAATTTATTTCCTGCACATTCATCTCCATCTAAGGGCCTGCCCCTTGGCAACCAGCCTGCAACAATCCTGTCACGCCAGCTTCCTGACTTAACTTCTATGAGCCTCTGTAAAATGATCTCAGTGCTTCTTTCCTTATAAAGTGATTCATAACAACTCACATATATATAAAGTACTTGCTGTGGATCAGGCACTGTTCTAAGCACTTGAAATATTTTAATTTGTTCCATCCTTATAAGTACAGTTATGACTCCCTCACCTTACAAAAGGGAAAAACAGGCACAGAAGGGTTAGTGGACTCGCCCGAAGCCATGTAGCAGCTAAGTGGCAGCCACCCATTTTGATCCAGAGCTCACATGTGCAGTCACCAATCACCATGCTACGTATGTGCACGCGGCAAACATTGGGCTTAGTGCCAGGGGACAGAGGGTCTTGATGAAAAGACCGGGCAAAGAACTGCCAATGAAATGTGAAAGTCAGGCAAGAGTTCGACTTACAGTCAAAGGTGATTTGAGAGAACTTGATGGTGAAGGCACACGCTGTAAAAGCCATAGGAGAATTGTATGGCACATGAGCTTACTGGGGCCACCATCAGAAAGTACTGCCAATGGGCAGCTGGGAACCACAAACATTATTCTCTCTTGTTTGGTTCTGGAGACTGAGGTCTGAAAACAAGATGTCAGCAGGGTGAGGTCCTTCCAGCAGGAAGGTTAGTTCCTTCCAAGGGCTGTGAGGGAAGGTTCTGCGCCAGGTGCATCTCCCTGGCTTGCAGATGGTGGTCTTCCTCCGCGACCCCTCACACTGCGTTACTTTGTGTGTCTTCATCCTCACCTGGCATTCTCCCCACGTGTGCGTCTGTCTCCAAATGCCCCCCCCCCCACTTTTTAAAAAAATATTTGTATTTATTTTTGAGAGACAGAGACAGTGCATGAGCCAGAGAGGGACAGAGAGATGGAGACACAGAATCCAAAGCAGGCTCCAGACTCTGAGCCATCAGCACTGAGCCCGACATGGGGCGCGAACTCACGAACCGTGAGATCGTGACCTGAGCTGAAGTCAGCTGCGTAACCAACTGAGCCACCCAGGCACCCTTAAGTGTTCACTTTTTGTGGGGCACCTGGGTGGCTCAGTCGGTTGAGCATCCAACTCCGGCTCAGGTCACGATCTTGTGGTCCGCGAGTTCGAGCCCCGCGTCAGGCTCTGGGCTGATGGCTCAGAGCCTGGAGCCTGCTTCCGATTCTGTGTCTCCCTCTCTCTCTGCCCTTCCCCCGTTCATGCTCTGTCTCTCTCTCTCTCAAAAATAAATAAATTTTAAAAAAAAAAAAATTAAAAAAAAAAAGTGTTCCCTTTTTGTAAGAACACAGTCATGTTGGAGTGGAGCCCACACTAATGACCTCATTTTGATTTGATTACCTCTGTAAAGACCCTATTTCCAAATACAATCATGTTCTGAGGTTCTGGGGGTTAAGACTTCACCATATGAATTTGGTGGGGGCACAATTCAACTTGTAACATATGGCAACAATATATAGACAAAAATATTTTTAAAAAAATTTTTTAATGTTTATTTCTAAGAGGGAGAGAGACAGAGCATGGGTGGGGGAGGGTCAGAGAGAGAGGGAGACACAGAATCCAAAACAGGTTCCAGGCTCTGAGCTGTCCACAGAGCCCGACACGGGGCTTGAACTCACCAACCATGAGATCGTGACCTGAGCCGAAGTCGGACACTTAACCGACTGAGCTACCCAGGTGTCCCAAAAACATTTAGACATATAAAGATAAATGTACAGTTAGTAGATACAGTTAGTAGAAGATTTTAACAAAACACAACCTGTTAGAGACTGAGTGCATAAACAATAAAGGTATAGAGGATTTTAAATAATTAAGTACAATGAAATGTAATGGACTCACAGGGGATTCACCTTTTCAAGTTATCTGGAAGCATTGATTGCATACTATACCACAAAGGAAATCTCATATTCAAATAACTAAGTATGGTCCAGATACTTAAACCAGCCAAATTTTAACTATTTAGAAATTCAAGTAAACTCTCCCAAATGCATTAGGTCAAGGAGCAAATAAAAATACAGTAATCGACTAAAAATAAGGAAGTGTGAATGCTTCATACCAAAGCCTTTGGATACACTGAAGAAAGATTCCTCTGAAAAATTATTAGAAAAGGCTTTAAATATTTGGCCACATGAAATGATATGATATGTGGAATTTGCTTTAAATTAACTCCACAAGGGGCGCCTGGGTGGCTCAGTCGGTTGAGCACCAGCTTCAGCTCTGGTCTAGATCTCACGGTCCGTGAGTTCGAGCCCCGAGTCAGGCTCTGGGCTGACAGCTCAGAGCCTGGAGCCTGTTTCAGATTCTGTGTCTCCCTCTCTCTCTGACCCTCCCCCATTCATTCTCTGTCTCTCTCTGTCTCAAAAATAAATAAACGTTAAAAAAAAAATTAAAAAAAAAATAACTCCACGAAGGAGGGAAGAAAAAA
Source organism: Panthera uncia (assembly GCF_023721935.1). Classification (NCBI taxonomy): domain Eukaryota; kingdom Metazoa; phylum Chordata; class Mammalia; order Carnivora; family Felidae; genus Panthera; species Panthera uncia. The sequence goes on along the minus strand of NC_064810.1, from coordinate 7,859,659 downwards.
GAGAGCAGGTATGGTTGGGACAGGGCCATGGGTGAGAGATGTTGATAATTATTGAAGCTGAATACTGAGGGCATGGAGCTTTATTATACTATTCTCTGTGCTTTTCTGTATGTTCGAATCCCATAGTAGAAGGAGACACTATTTTTGAAATACTAGCCAACGTATTTTTTTTTATCCCTTGTAATTCCTAGTAGGTACGCCACCACCAACCCTCCCTCCACCAGATTTATGCCCCGGATCACGAATTTGTGATAAAGAGCATTTTGCCAAAGACATGAAATAAATGTGTCTGATCTACAGGAAAAGGCACAGAAAGAGCAAAACCGATCTGGGGGCGAGGGCTGGCTGCCTGTCCTCTGGAGTCACCATCCTGGTTGAGGATGGGGCTGGGCTGGGCTATGAAAAGAAAGGAAAAAGCAGAGAGCCTGAGTGAAAGAGGAGAGGATCAGAAGACCCTGCAAGAGTGAGCTTCGAATTGAGTTGGCAGTGGGGAGAGCTCAGGCTTATTCTAGCAAAACGCTCTAGCATAGTGTTGGCTGGACCGGGAGGAGCCTACAAACTGCACCAGCAGGGATACTGGCTGAGATATATGACATTTTTGAACCATCCACCTCTCCCCATCCCAGACAGAATTATTTCAGAGAGAAGGCAAGAAAGAGAATGGGGATGTGAAAATGGAATGTAATATAGTATCAACTGAGTTCCAACTACATAGTAAGATTGATTTTTTTTCCCCCACCCTCAGCAGAAACGGTTGCTGGAGAGCTAAATCAGGTTAATTTACAGAGAAATGAAGACTGTTACTTTTTTGACCGTTTATGTGTTGTGCCTGTAGATTTTAAAACAGCTACATATACAAAAATCAATAGGCATTTCTATTTAACAGCAGTAACCAGTCAGAAAATAAAATGAAAATAAGGATTGTATGTTCAATAGCAATAAAAATATAAAATACTCAGACTAATTTGAATGTAATAAATGTTTGAGTTACATGAAGAAAGCTACAAAGCTGAATTAAGAAATATAAGATAGGGGCGCCTGGGTGGCTCAGTTGGTTGAGTGCCCAACTTCAGCTCAGGTCATGGTATCTTGGTTCATGAGTTCGAGCCCCGCATTGGGCTCTGTGCTAACGGCTCGGAGCCTGGAGCCTGCTTCAGATTCTGTGTCTCCCTCTCTCTCTGCCTGTCCCCTGCTTGTACTCTGTCTCTCTCTTTCTCTCTCTCTCAAAAATAAATAAGCATAAAAAATATATGTGTATAAAATATGAAAAATGGAGATATGCACAGTACTTCTGACCAGAAAATCTAAATTTTTAAAAAATGTACAGTCTTATAAAATTAATTTTTAGGCTTAATTAATTCCTCTCAATATAATTTTTAATGAGGATATTTAATGGCAATTTTTCTTAAAAATAATGGAATTTATATATCTTTAAGAAAAGTTAATTGTAGAGAAAAGAGCTCTAGTAGGCATAAAACATAGTAAAGCAATAAGAGTTAAAACAGCATCATTTTGGCATAAGATCAATTGGACAGAGTAGCTCAGAACAAATTCCAATTTGTTAGTATATATGAAATTTTATGGTAAAAGATGGTAAAAGATTGCATAAATCTGCACAGAACAAAGGATTATTCAGCAAATGATATTAGGCTGAATGGCTTTATACTTAGGTGAAAAGATAATTTAGATTTTGCTATCCTGCCATAACCCTCTTCCCCCCACCCCCGAAAACCTACTGAAATTAAAAAGTTTAGGACATAATAGAACAAGTTAGACATAGGTTTAACGGGAAATGTGGAAAAATTATTTGAGAAACACTAGTGAAGTCTTGTAGAAGACATGACAGCAGCTTTGAAGGGAAGGAAAGGCATACCATGTTCTTGGATAAGAAGGTTCAATAGCATCAAAATGTTCATTGTCCTCTGCTTAATTGATCAATTTAAAGCAATGCCAATAAAAATATCGTCTACTCTTTATTCTTGCAACCAGTCATGTTGATTATAAAGTTTATTTGGAATGATAAATAAGCAAGAATAACCAGCAAAAGAATTCCAACAAGAAATGAGCAACTGGGGAGGTGAGGGTCCTGGGCCATGTCATACAGATATTAGCACATATGACCTCCACAAATAGCATGTGGAGAGAGTTCTGGGCCTGAGCCTTCAAAAGGCCTAGCAACTTATGCTTTTGTGCTTTGGGAGCTCTGAGAACCACGTAAGGAGCCCCAAGACACTGGTGGAGAGACCATGTTGATGAGCTACAGGGAGAAACAGAGGCCTTGGACAATATGGAGGGAAAAAGAGCACCAGTCCCCCACCACTAAGACCAGCCTTCCTCTTGTCCCCTCCAAGTACCTAACACATATGAATGCAGCCATCTTGAACATTCCACCCTTCTTACTATCTGACCACAGCCACATGAATGACACAAAGCAAGACCAGCAAAAGTACCACTTAGCTGAGCCTCAATCAACCATCAGAACTGTGAGAGATAACAAAAGGGCCATTGCTTCAAGCCACTGAGTTTTGACATGGTTTGTGATGTAGCAATAGATGACCAAAGTAAATGCTTACCTAAGGAGAAAAGACAGAATGGGGTGGGTGTGGGGATGGAAGCTACTAGACTTCTTTGAATGTTCCATGCCACACAATTTGACTTTAGAATTATATACATGTTTCATTTAATATTAAAAAAGGCATTTTAATTTAAAAATTTAAACCACATAAAGAGCTAGAAAATATAATTGAACTTTAAAAACTGTGGGGGAAAAAAACTGTGGAGCTGGAGTAGATTTGGGAAGACTTTGTGACTGGAAATTGACTGATAGAATAGTATCATAAAGGAAAACAAAAGAATCAATTCAATGTATATACATTTTTACTATACACAAAGGGAGAAAACCCATAATAAAAAGAATGGGAAAGATGTGCAACAAATATGACAAGCAAAGATCGTGTCTTGTTTAAAGAGGATGCATTAGTTTTCTATGGCTGTGTGACAAATTACCACAAGCTTAGGGATTTGAAATAACACTTGTTTACCAGTTCACAGTTCTATCAGATATAAGTCTGGGTGGGCTCAACTGGGTTTTCTGCTTAGGATCACACACGCTTGAAATCAAGGTGTCTGTTAGCTGAGCTATTTATCTGGAGGCTCTGGAAGCCTCACTTCCAAGTTCATTCAGGTTATTTGCAGAAGTCATTTCTTGTGGTTGCTGGACTAAGATCCTGCTCACTTGCTGGTTGTCAGCAGGGACCACTCTCAGCTCGTAGAGATCTGTCTTTCATCCTTCCACTGGACCCCTCCATCTTCAAAGCTAGCAATGGCATGTTGAATCCTTCCTGTGGTTTGAATCTCTTTGAATTTCCTTTCGATCTTACCTTCCTTCCTTCCCAGGGACAACTTTCTGCTTTTAAAAGGCTTATGAGGGGCGCCTGGGTGGCTCAGTCGGTTGAGCTTCCGACTTTGGCTCAGGTCCAGATCTCACGGTCTGTGAGTTCGAGCCCCGCGTCGGGCTCTGTGCTGACAGCTCAGAGCCGGGAGCCTGCTTCCGATTCTGTGTCTCCCTCTCTCTCTGACCCTCCCCCGTTCATGCTCTGTCTCTCTCTGTCTCAAAAATAAATAAACATTAAAAAATTTTAAAAAAATAAATAAATAAAAGGCTTATGATAAGTTTAGGCTGATCTGGAAAATCTCCCAATTTTAAAGTTAATGGTGTCATATAACATAACATAATCTTGGGAATGATATTTCATCATACACCCCGCGTCCACCCACCCTCTAAATGGAGGGATCATACAAGGGTAAGGTCAGTGGGGGTCATTCTTGGAATTTTGACTACCAGCAGAGATAACATTTGAATCTGTAAGAACTCTAAAATGGGGTGCCAGGGTGGTTCAGTCAGTTGAGCATCTGACTCTTGATTTTGGCTCAGGTCGTGATACAAGGGTCATGGGATCAAGCCCCACATTGGGCTTCTCGCTGAGCATGAAGGCTGCTTAAGATTCTCTCTCTTTCTCTCCCTCTGTCCCTCTCCCCTGCTCATTCTCTCTCTATAAAATAAAATAGTAATTTTTTAAAAAAACAAGAAGAACTCTAAGAAATAGGACATGAGTAACATTTGCAAAAGATGAAATTATGGAGTAAGCAGACATACGGAAAACTGTTTACCATCAATAAAAGAAATTCCAGAAAGAATCTTCCACTTCACAGGTTAAATTAGCAAAATACTCAATATTGACAGAGTATTCATTCATTGTGGTAGCAATGTGATTGGTACAACACAGATAGGAAGAAAATTGGTAATATATACCGAAGCCTTTAAAATGTTTATATTCCTTGACCTAGTAATTTCACTGCTGTAAACCTATCTCAAGAAAATAATGCTAGGGGCACCTGGGTGGCTCAGTTGGTTAAGCAACCAACTCTTGCTCTTGGCTCAGGTCTTGAGCTCATGGTCATGAGTTTGAGCCCTATGTTGGTCTCCACACTGGGCGTGAAGTCTGCTTTCAAAAAAAGAAAAGAAAAGAACCCTAGGTTTGAAAAAAAAAAACCTTAAAAACATTTTTTTTGCATTTATTTATTTTTTGAGAGACAGAGCACAAGTTGGTGAGGGGCAGAGAGAGAAGGAGACACAGAATCCAAAGCAGGCTCCAGGCTCTGAGCTGTCAGCACAGAGCCCGCCATGGGGTTCAAACTCACAAACCATGAGATCATGACCTGAGCCAAAGTCGGACACTTAACCAACTGAGCCACCCAGGTGCCTCAAAAAAAAAAAAAAAAAAACTTTAAATGCCATGATGTTCACAGCAAATTATTAATAATAAAAATTGGAAACAACCTAAATGACAAAATGGGCAGATTTGATAAACTATACCTCCAATTTGGTGAGATATTATCTCTCACTAAAAACATGACTATGCTGGAAAGAGAAGTTGTAAATTGATAGAGAAATATTCCATGTTTATGAAGTATAAGATTCAGTGTTATTAAGATGTCCATTCTTCCACTCAATGCAATCCCACTCAACAGTCCAGCAGCCTTTTCTGAAAAATGGACAAACTAATTAAAAAATTGATATGATGGACGCCTGGATGGCTCAGTTGGTTAAGCGTCCAACTTTGGCTCAGGTCATGATCTTGCAGTCCATGAGTTTGAGGCCTGTGTCGGGCTCTGTGCTGACAGCTCAGAGCCTGGAGCCTGCTTCAGATTCTGTGTCTCCCTCTCTCTGCCCATCCTCCAACATGCTCTCTCTCTCTCTCTCTCTCTCTCTCTCTCTCAAAAAATGGATAAACATTTCAAAAATGTAATATGATAATGCAAAGGACCTAGAATAGCAAATATAATTTTGAAAAAGAAGAACAAAGTTGAAGGATTTATACTGCCTGACTTTAAGACCTAGGATAAAGCAATGGTCAAGGCATAAAGACAGACAAATACAGCAATGGAATAGAATGGGGAGTCCAGAAATAAACCCATACATATATAGTAAACAAAATCATATGAATTTCAATAAAGATGCCAAGATAATCTTGATTGGGAAAGAGAAACTTTTTCAGCATAGGGTTTTGAACTAGATATTTGCAAAATCATGAAAAATTTGTTTGGAAAAAAAAAAAAGGACCTCAACCCCTACCTCACACCATGCATAAAAATTAGCTTGGAATAAATCATAGTCCTGAATGTTATAAGGATAAACTTTTTGAAAGAACACATAGGAGACAATCTTCCTGACATTAGGGTAGACAAAAAAAGTCTTAGACTGAACATAAAAATCATGGATTACAAAAGGAAAAATGCTAAATTATACTTCTGCTATTCAAAATATACCACTAAGAAAATGAAAAGGCAAGCAACACATTGGGAGAAAATATTCACAGTACACATATCTGACTAAGTACACATATCAGAGTGTGTAAAAAACTCTTAAAACCCAATAATAAGACAAAGAGCCTAATTAATAAGTGGCTCAGCATGTTCACTCCTAGTGTTTATGCAAGAAAATGAGAACATATGTCCACACAAAGACTTCTACTTGCATGTTCATAGCAGCATTATTCATAATAGAGAAAAACTGGAAACAACCCAAACGTTCACCAAGTGGTGAATGGATAAACAAATTGTTGTATATCCATACGATAAAACACTATCAATACAAAGGGATAAGCTACTGACACACACAACAGCATGGATGGATCCCAAAGATACACTGAGCAAAAGAAGTCAGCCATAAAAATCTATATACTTAATGTAAGTTCCAAGTAGGTAAAACTAATCAATATGACATAAAACAGATAAGGGGATGTTTGAGAGGTGGCCAGGGAGGGTGGGGCTGTGACATAGCGGTGCTGCCCTCAGAGGGTCAGGAGGTTACATTTAAGGCAATGGAAAAATCCATATCTTGATTGGGGAGGTAGTTACACAGGTTATCTATGTTGTTAAAACTCATAAATCTGTATATATACACACACAGCAGATATGTTTTGTATAAATTATACTTCTATAAGTTGACTTCAAAAGTATAGTTACGAAGATCACATGCTAACATTGGAAAATGGTTGTGTTAAAATCAAAGTTTAAAAAAATTCAGAATTTTATCTATATGATCACAGTTGTGAAAAACAGGCAAACAAATAAAACACATGCGACCTAAGTCTCTAGGTTAAACAAACAAAAAGCACAGAAAACCTAGCAGAGAAAGAGATGCCCCTGAACTGTCAACAATGTCTGTGCTGGGGTATTTAGGGCATGGTTCTTCTCACAAATATGCATGATTTCAAAAGTATTTACCATCAAATTTAAAGTATTTACTATTAAAGCTAAGGGGTGCCTGGCTGGCTCAGTTAGTGGAGTGTGCGACCCTTGATCTTGGGGTTATGAGTTTGAGCCCCACGTTGGGCGTAAAGATTATTATTCTTTTTAAAATTTATTTTATTCATTTTGAGAGAGACTGAGACAGTGAAAGTGGGAAAGGGGCAAACAGAGAGGGGAACAGAGAATCTCAAGCTGCCAGCACCAGCCTGACATGGAGCTCAATCTCACAAAACCTCGAGATCATGACCTGAGCTGAAACCAAGAGTCGGGCGCTTAACCCACTGAACCACCCAGGCACCCTGGGCATAGAGATTACTTAAAAAAAATAAACCAGAATCTTTAAAATATTTACTATGAAAGTTAAAAAATATATTTGCCATTAAACTTTTTTTTTTAATATAATTTATTGTCAAATCGGCTAATGTACAGTGTGTAAAGTGTGCTCTTGGTTTTTGGGGGAGATTCCCATGGATCATCACTTACGTACAACACTCAGTGCTCATTCCAACAAGTGCCCTCCTCAATGCCCATCACCCACTTTCCCCTCTCCCCCACACCCCCCATCCACCCTCAGTTTGTTTTCTGTGTTTAAGTCTCTTAGGTTTGCCTCCCTCCCTCTCTGTAACTATTTTTTTTTCCCCTTCCTTTCCCTTCCCCCGTGGTCTTCTGTTAAGTTTCTCAAGATCCACATATGAGTGAAAACATATGATATCTGTCCTTCTCTGACTTATTTCATTCAGCATAATACCCTCCAGTTCCATCCACGTTGCTGCAAATGGGATGATTTCATTCTTTCTCATTGCCAAGTAGTATTCCATTGTGTATATAAACCACATCGTCTTTATCCATTCATCAGTTGATGGGCATTTAGGCTCTTTCTGTAATTTGGCTATTGCCGAAAGCACTGGTATGAACATTGGGGTACATGTGCCCCTATGAATCAGCACTCCTGTGTCCCTTGGGTAAATTCCTAGCAGTGCTATTGCTGGGTCGTAGGGCAGTTCCATTTTTAATTTTTTGAAGAACTTCCACACTGTTTTCCAGAGCAGCTGCAGCCATTAAACTTTAAAAGAGGGAAGAGGAATTAATTGATAAGGGCAGTCAGGATTTTTCCAACTGCAAGAGTCAGGAGCTGATTTAAATGATCTAAAGCAAACCATGACTATATTGGCTTTCCTAACTCAAGCCAAAGACGGGCTTCTTTTAAGTGATAGACAAGATTAATTTACTCATTTCTGGGTATTCTTCCTGACGGGAGATCTTTACCATTTATAGGGGAGACATTTGAAATGTCTCTCAAATAGGCAAATCGGTGAATACTAAATCATGAGCACTTTTGTCATCAAAAAGGCAATGCAGGAAGGACAACTTGTTAAAGTCACATGTTTCATCTCTTACATTAATTTCATTTTCACAGCCTTCCGATAATTCAACTTGTGTAGAGTGAGCATTTGGTGCCACACAGGTCTTTTCCTCGTTTGTGTTGTTTGCTTTCTGTCTACCTGCCATGAGGTGGGGTGTCGTCTACCACAGAGACACTGCCAATGGGTCACCTGCAAACTCCCTACAGCACATCAGTGGGCCATCATGTCCCAACACTTTGTAAATCCGTTAAAAGTAAAGTGTAAATCCACTAAAAAAGTTGTTATAATCGATGTAGCTAGAACTTATGTAAAACAAGCCCCTCCCCGCCAAATGCGAACTGTGGAGTAAAGTGAGTAACTCTGAAAAGAATAGAACAAGGTGATGTCAGGAGCGGAGCAGTGGGGGGGGAAGGGGGAGGTGGAAATCACGGAAATTAACTTGATTCCCTGCCATTCCTCATGAACATCTAAGAGCACATCAGGAATGGGACTCATTGAGGTTTCTTTTTTTTTTTAATGTTTATTTATTATTGAGAGACAGAGAGAGGCAGAGCATGAGCATGGGAGGGGCAGAGAGAGGAGGAGAGACACAGAATCTGAAGCAGGCTCCAGGGTCCGAGCTGTCAGCCCAGAGCCCAACGCGGGGCTCGAACTCACAAACCATGAGATCTTGGCCTGAGCCAAAGTCGGACACCCAACTGACTGAGCCACCCAGGCGCCCCGGGACTCACTGAGGTTTAAACATGACAGCAGCCTGGTCCCCAGGCTAGGCTCCTGTGTCAGCTACAGGATTGTGCTCTGGTGTCCTTGAGAGACTACTGGGTTTTCCTGGAATTTCAGGGGGGCTGGGTGACAAGGAGGTATCTGGTACCACCACAGCCCTGTAGGGAAGTTCCACATCTTGGTTCACCCTCTCTGACCCTGACTGAGCAGGACAACGGCTGCACCCGGGGATTCATCCTCCAGATGAAGTGTCCTTTGTTCGATTTCAGTTATAGCCCCATTGATTTAGCTTCTCTGGCATCACCGAGCTCTTCCTGCTTTACCTGGGCAGTTTCTATATTCATGCAAAACAGTTTTGATGTTAATCCTAGGTATACACCTAATCTGGAAATACGTAAACATCTAGGATAAGGAAAATGCTAGAAAATTCTAAGAGCTCCACTTTTAAAATTCCAGTCAAAAACCCACATGATCAGGGTCCCTGGGTGGCTCAGTTGGTTGAGCGTCTGACTTAGGCTCAGGTTGTGATCTCATGGCTTGTGAGTTCAAGCCTCGCATTGGGCTCTGTGCTAACAGCTCGGAGCCTGGATCCTGCTTCGGATTCTGTGTCCCTCTCTCACTCTGTCCCTTCCTTGTTCACGCTCTGTCTCTGTCTCTCTCTCTCAAGGATAAATAAAACATTAAATATATATTTTTTTAAACTCACATGATCATAGCTTTAGCACAAAGGACTAGGATATAGCTTTCAGGAATTTTCTGCTGTCCTAGGGATATCTACCAAATTGAGCAGACATTTTGCCAAGGACCTTGGGGGCATCTATACTTTCAAACTCAGGGGCACCTGGGTGGCTCAGTAGGTAGGGCATCCGACTTCGGCTCAGGTCATGGTCTCACAGTTCGTGAGTTCGAGCCCCGGGCCAAGCTCTGTGCTGACATCATGAAGCCTGGAGCCTGCTTTGAATTCTGTGTCCCCCTCTCTCTCTGCCCTTCCCCCACTCACATTCTGTCTGTCTGTCTCTCTCTCTCAAAAAAAACATTAAAACATTTGGTCAATGGTCTCACATTTATTTATTACGCTAAATCCTGAGGACTCACTGGGGACCCAACAGATAAGGTCTTGCCTTCATGTAGCGTCCAGCCTAGAAGGGAAAAGAAGGTGGAGCACACAATTCCAGCAGCACGAAGAGTTATTATCGTAGGACCTCTAATGACACCATCTTACTTTGATCACCTCTGCAAAGGCCCGCTCTCCAAATAAGGTCCCGTTCTGAGGTCCTGGGGGTTAGGACTCTAACATATCGTCGTTGCAGGGACACAATTCAACCTATAACATGAACCGATCAGCTTTGCATTCTAGAAAGATACTTCTGGCGGCAATGTGAAGAATACACTGGAGAGCAGTTAGGAGATGTTTGTAGAAATCTTCGCAAGAGATAACGGTGACTGGACAACAGTTGTGGCAATAATGTAAGAGAGAAGAAGAGAAGTGGGCCAAGAGGGGACCTCTCAGGGCCTAGCCCCGACGTGATTTGATTATTGAAGGGGTGTGAGCTGGGAGAGCAGGAGGGCTTCTACCTATAGATGAGGAGGCAGGGTCCCAGTTTCACCCAAACCCCATCCCACTTCCTGGTTCTCCACGTCCTGGAGCCTCACTTCGGCCCTGAGATGCACCTCCTCCAGTCACCACACCTCTGTCCAGTAAGAACTCAAATTACCCATTCACTGCTACCTGATAGATCATTTGGTTCACTCTAGGTTCTGGAGGAAAGTCTCCTGTGTTTATTTCCGGAATCATCAAACTTCCGTTTCATGTTCTTATTCCCTGGAAGGTATTTACATGTATGTTTCTCTTTCTTTCTTTCTTTCTTTCTTTCTTTCTTTCTTTCTCTTTTTTTAAGGGAACATTGGTCTCAGTGCTATGCAGAGGATGCTTGTTACTCCAAAGATCTGCACGAGACTAGTCACAGGTAAAAATTGTCTGCCTTCTGGAACTCAGCACAGTTGCATGTGAATTAAGTTCATTTTCAACCCCAATATGTACATATCATCTTAGAAATTTAGTCAGGAACAGTGGAGACTACTAGGTGTCCCCCAACAGATACCCTCCTCTTCCTTTATAGCAGTAGAAACCCCAATTATTTTAGCTGGGCAGGTATCTGTCCGGAATAATGTCTACATTTCTCAGTCACCCTTATCACTAGGTGCGGGAGGGGCAGAGAGAGAGGGAGAGAAAGAATCCCAAGCAGGCTCCACGCTGTCAGCACAGAGCCTGACGCAGGGCGCGATCCCATAAACCGTGAGACCATGACCTGAGCCGAAATCGAGAGTTGGTCGCTACCCAGGTGCCCCCAACGTGTGGTGTTTTAAGCCACTAAGTGTGTAGCAATTGGTTACAGTAACAGTAGGAAACTAATATCCCCACCTCGGTGACTATTATTTCGTGACCTCTGACATCTGCAGCTGGCTCCAGTCCTAACAGGACTTAAAAGATGGTGAACTGATTAAGCAGTTGAGTGACGAAGATTCACAGGCAGGCGCACGGCCGTGAGACATCTGGTGCTATGTTCCCATTGCTACATTAGAAGGCACACTGCCTGCTGACCAAGGCAGAACGTTAGGAAAAAATGGTTGGAAAATTTCAGAATCTGGGGCACATTCGGCTGCCTCCTGCCACTTCCCAAAAAGTCCAAAAGAGAGGGGAACTCGGGAAAAAGCCAGGCAGCCTAGAAACAGAATGGGGAATTTGTTCTGCTTGGGAAATCTCCTCTGTCTGGAGTCTACAATTCATTTGACTCATAAACTGATAATTTGGAGTCTTGCTGAATTAAAAAACCCAAGCTTCTATAACCCAGGCAAAGGCAGCCTGGGTAGGCGGCTTTACTGAGGCCTCCTAATTTCACAAAGACCTTTATATCTCGGTTTTCCTGCCAAGCAGTGAGAGCCAGTCCAGAGGCAGACATCACTATATGGGTGTTATCTTTGTCACCAAGCCCACCATTTCATCGGATCCAAAGGGACTATAATTTGATGGAAGAGAAGGGGGTAGGAGAGCACAGCAAATGATTTTTTAGGGTAAAGGTGTCTCCAATATTTTACTTCTCTTTTAATTAATTAATTAATTAATTTCAAGTATTCTACTTCTAAGTATCATTCATTGTTTATCTGAAATTCAGGCTTACCTGGAAATCCTGTGTTTTCTGAGGATTTGCTAAATCTGGCAGTCCTAAAGTAGAACATACCAGAAACAAGCATATCAGAAACCCAGGAGATTTGTGAAGGTATTAGTTATATTAATAAAGAGACTTGGGTGCCTGGGTGGCTCAGTCGGTTAAGTGTCCAACTGTTGATCTCGGCTCAGGTTATGATCTCACGTTCGTCTGTTCGAGCTCTGTGTTGGGCTCTACGCTGACATCGAATAGCCTGCTTGGGGTTCTCTCTCTCCTTCTCTCTCTTTCTCTCTGCCCCTCCCTTGCTCATACACACACACACACACACACACACACTCTCTCTCTCTCTCTCTCTCTCTCTCTCAAAATAAATAAATAAACTTAAAAAAAAAAAAAAAGAAACTGCAAAGTAGTCCACCAATCCCTAAAGCAATTCTTAGGACCCCGTATCTGTTCCGCTCTCAGGCAGCAAATAATTTCACTTCTGATGGGGCTTTTGAAAATGAGGGACAAGGAGGTCCCCCTGCAGGCTGGAGCCAGGAGGATATTAGGCAAGAAATCTTGTTCCAGAGCCAAAGGTATTCAGATGCACTGTCCAAATACTTTACTGTACTGCCAGAGAAGGGGGCCCCCACCAATCCCGTTCCCCCAGGATTTGATCCCTGCTGTGGGTCAAGGACTGCTGGGTGTCCTCGGTGACTCCCCTTTCCAGTGGGAGTTTTCACTGGAGCTACTTTTCCTACTGCATCATTGTATATTGCTTATTTTGAAGCAGATCACTTTTCTATAGGTTCAGGCGTTCCAGACCACAAGGAGCCCTCTGCACTAATGGAGAGTTCTGGACGCCACCCAAGACGCAGGCTTTTGAACTGAAGGATATGCCTAAATGGGACTCTGAGGTTGTTGCTTTTGCAAAAAGTATAAATCTGTACTCCGTGTGGGAGGAGGGGTATATAAATACGTGGGTGGCCGAAGGCAAGTGGGTTTTGTGATGGTTTCCTTTTCTCTTCCAATGTTCTCCCCCTCTTCTATAGCAGAATATCTTTCATCGCAGTGTGCTGGGATGTCCCGACTGAATTACAAGTTTATTCAGATGTTAGTACCTTCATTTTCAGGCCAGACAAGTAAGGCCCAGAGCACGCAGAGCCTCTGGCCACACACAGCCTTGCCCTCTGCACCGTTGTGCCATCCCCAGGACAGGGTTGGGATGCTCTGAAGGTAGAGTGAGCACAGTCCGTACAAAACCACTCTCGCTTCTGAGACTAATTACAAGTTAGGGGGATTCCTCCAACCGTCCTCGGTTTCAATAGTTCACTGGAGAGTCTCACAGAGCCCGCTCGAAGCTGCTGTACCCATACTTACAGTTAAGAAGAAGAACAACAACAAAAATACAGATTAAAATCAGCCAAGGGAAGGCGTACAGAGGGCAGAGTCCAGGAAAGTACCCAGGGTGGATCTTCCATTGTCCTCTCCCTGTGGGGTCGGGCAGCATACTTTCCCGGCATCGATGCGTGAAGACACATGTGGGGCACTGCCACCTGGGGAAGCCCGTCCACCCTCTGAGACGTGTTCTGTTGGGGCTCCACCCTGTAATCGTGCTGGTTTCCCATATATCTGATGTGAGTCCCAAGCCCCTCTTTTTTAAAAAAAAATTTTTTTATTTAGTTTTGAGAGAGAGACACACACAGAGTGCGAGCAGAGGGGCAGAGGGAGAGAGGATCCCAAGCAGGCTCTGAGCTGTCAGTACAGAGCCTAACGTGGGGCTCAAACTCATGGAACTGTGAGATCATGATCTGAGCCAAGGTCGGAGGTTTAACCAACTGAGCCACCCAGTCCCAAGCCCCTCTTTAAAAAAAAAAAAAAAAAAAAAAAAAATTTAATGATTTACTTATTTTTGAGAGAGAGAGGGGAGGGAGAGAGAGAGAGATGGAGTGTGAGCAGGGGAGGGGCAGAGAGAGAAAGAGACACAGAATCTGAAGCAGGTTCCAGGCTCTGAGCTGTCAGCACAGAGTCCAACACGGGGCTTGAACTCACAAACTGTGAGATCATGACCTGAGCCAAAGTTGGATGCTCAACTGACTGAGCCACCCAGGCATCCCCCAAGCTCCTCTTGAAGTTGAACTAATACCTCACGACCCAAACACCTCATCCTAAATGACCTTGAATGACATGGACTTCCAGCGTGGCGGCCCCCAATCTACACAGTCCAGTGGAGTTTAACAACCTATTGGAAGGAGAGGACAAGGGCCAGGCTGCTTTCCGGGCAAGGTTAATGTCTTTACTACACAGATGCACTCTTCTGCACAATAGAACCCCAATTTTTTTAAATGCTTATTTATTTATTTTGAGAGGGGAGCAGAGAGAGAGAGAGAGGGAGAGAGAGCGAGAATCCCAAGCAGGCTCCACACTCAGCATGGAGCCCGAAGCAGGACTGGATCTCATGACAGTGAGATCATGACCTGAGCCAAAATCAAGAGTCAGATGCTTAACCAACTGAGCCACCCAGGCACCCCTAGAACCCCATTTTTTTTTAAATTTTTTTTTAATGTTTATTTTTGAGACAGAGAGAGACAGAGCATGAACAGGGGAGGGGCAGAGAGAGAGGGAGACACAGAATCAGAAGCAGGCTCCAGGCTCTGAGCCGTCAGCCCAGAGCCCGACGCGGGGCTCGAACTCACGGACCACAAGAACGTGACCTGAGCTGAAGTTAGACGCCCAACCGACTGAGCCATCCAGGCGCCCCTAGAACCCCAATTTTTAACTGAGCACAAAGTACCCAGAATCAAGAAACCCAGGGGTGCCTGGCTGGCTCAGTTTTTAGAGCATGCAACTCTTGATCTTAGGGTGGTGAGTTGGAGCCCCATGGTGGGTGGTAGATTGTACTTAAATTTTTTTTTTTTAATCTTTAAAAAGAACTCAACCTCCACCAGATTCCCAATTTCCCCAGTTGTGACCATGTAACTAAATTCTAGGCAATGGGATATAAGTGGAGTTGGTATTTGCCACTTCTGGGAAGTATCTTTGAATAGAGGCACTTATTTTGCTGCCTAGATGGGGCTTGAAGGGCTGTCTGGGCCCATGAGGTGAAGCTCTATGTTGAGGATGTGAGCAACCAGAGGAAGGAACCTGGATTCCTGTTGATGGAGGCGCTCTTCACGCGACTGTTTAGAGAAAACGTCGGAATCATGTTTAAGCCACTGTTACATTGGGCTTTCTGTCGTTTGCAGCAGGACCTAATTTCAGCATTTGCTTGAAACTCACTCTTCTTTTTTTCTTTGACACTTCCTTTTGTATTGCTTACATCCAGATTGCAAAACTCTATGCCTACCTGTTACTAGATTCACCGTTAATCCAAGTCCCCCCATGCTGTCAGATCCTCCCTGGCCATTGCCTCTCTGTGCTCGCTCCTGCCTCGCTGTGACCCCGGCCTTTCTTCCCGAGCCCGTATCACACACAGGCCCTTCGTTTTCCATTTTCAGCTGAGGATAGGAAGGGACTGTTTTCTGATTATCTGATCATCACGTTTTCCATGACTAACGAATTGGAGATTGGACTTAACTCCTAAACTTCGAGGTCGATTTTCTTGATACGCCTTTTTAAAATTGAAGAACAGAAATTTGTTTGGTGAGAATGAAGACTTACGGATTTAAAACCCGATATCTGAATTTTATCAACATGTACCAGGGTGCCCTATGCCCAGTTGCATCGCGTCACGTACACGCAGGCAGGGTGAGCACTGAATCTTTCATTTCTATGTTTTTGATGTTCTGTTATCCTTTGCTCTTCTTAAAGCTTCATCACAGCTTTTGCAGATGGCTGAGAAATTAATCGTCAAGACGTAAAAGATGAACAAAGACTACTTTTTTACATTACGAAGACAGGGAATTTATCCTTCCTTTATTTAAGAACGGCGGGACATTGGGACATGGCATCAGGTGACTCCCACCACCATCCTCACGGTTTATCAGTCTCGTATCGGAGGTTGGAGGAGGGTGGGAGGAATCACACTCAAACCCCAAAGTCTCACTTCTCATTTGTTTATGTTAATGACTCGATTTTCTCATTTTCATGGTAGAAGGGGTATGTGTGTGTGTATATGTGTATATATATGTTAAAGAAACACAAACGTTCATTTTCTCATTGCTACTCAGGCAAAGGTCAATGTTTAAAACCTCAATATGTATCAATGACATGTTTCTTAACTTTGCTCCATTACAAACCCAAGGAAAGAAAAAAATGCATAACGCCGGAAGATTAGAAAAGTCATAAAGCCTTAGGAGGGTTACCGAACAGTAATTATTAGACAAGAGCTTGCCAGGGATTTGTTTTCCCAGTGAAAAAGGCCTTGTGGAATTTTCTTGCTGACAGGAACCTAAAAACTTATAGCCACACGTGTCCTCCTTTTCTAGACGAGAAACAACCAAGACCCTGGGGAAACCCACATAGATGCCAAGATCACCCTGGTAATTAACAGCAAAGCCGGGGCAGGGAGGGGGGTTCCTGGGTGGCTCAGTCAATTAAGCATCCGGCTTCAGCTCAGGTCATGATCTCGAGGTTCATGAGTTCAAGCCCGCGTCGGGCTCTGTGCTGACAGCTTGGAGCCTGGAGCCTGCTTGGGATTCTGTGTCTCCCTCTCTCTCTGCCCCTCCCCTGCTCGCACTCTCTGTCTCTCTCTCAAAAATAAGTAAACATTAACAAACAAACAAACAAACAAAAAGCCAGCAAAGCCGGAATCAGCACCCAGGTTTTTTTGGCTCCTGGGACACAAAAGACAAACGATCTCCTAAGCTGCAGACCTGTTTAAATGCACCTTCCCAAAACGATTGGATCCACTTAACTCCTGCTCTTCTGATTGTATTCTGGTGAAGCAAAAGACTTCTGTCTCCAGAATAATTCAGAAACCATTTTTCTGTCACACCAAACCAAACCAAAGGAAAGAACATGTAGGTTTCTAAAGTCCATCGACAAACACAGATCACCTGAGGAATAACGCCAAAGTCCCATTTCCTCCTCAGATGGTACATGCTTGAAGCTGAGAATTACTCCCGTTTGTACCTCCCACCGCACCTAGCAAAATTCTTCTTTAAAAATTTGCTAAAATTTTTTTTTTATTTTGCTAAAATGTCTTTTTAATGAATGAAGTCTATAAATCCTTGCTTTCTAGCCTGGCATCGTGCCCTTTTCAAAAGAAGCACTTCATAAGCATGTGTCTAATTTCCTGTGCTGTCAGAAATATTGTTTAATCACACTGTTAAAAATAAAGACCTCTAGGGCCCACTGAACTACATTCTCCAAACTACTAGATACTCTTTCCTCTTTGGGCCACTCAGCTGTGCAGCCGGAAATGGATCGTGGGGGGAGAGCGACAGCCCTTCTGCAAACACCCTGGAATGTGGGCTATGTCAGAAAGTGTTTGGAGAATGCCTCCGAAGCTGAGAAAGTATTTCCAAAGCAATATATGCACAAAGATATTCGAACCAGAGACCATGCACTCCAAAATAGATGCATGGAGCACATTCACAGAATATCACAGTTTTAGCTCATTTAGGACCTGTAGCCCATTCCTGGGAATCCAAGAATTAAGGTAACTATAAAACACGTGTGCCACAGACCGGTATGCTTGCGATAGATCACGTAGTTGGCTTTTTTTTTTAATTAAAACAAAATTTTTTTTTAAGTGGCTCCAATATGGAGCCCAAGGTGGGGCTTGAATTCACAACGCTGAGATCAAGACCTGAGCTGTGATCAAGAGTGGGATGCTTGGGGGCGCCGTGGCTCAGTCGGTTCAGCATCCGACTTCAGCTCAGGTCATGATCTCGCGGTCCGTGAGTTCGAGCCCCACGTCGGGCTCTGTGCTGACAGCTCAGAGCCTGGAGCCTGTTTCAGATTCTGTGTCTCCCTCTCTCTCTGACCCTCCCCCGTTCATGCTCTGTCTCTCCCTGTCTCAAAAATAAATAAACGTTAAAAAAAAAAAAAAAAAAAGAGTGGAATGCTTAACAGACTGAGCCACCCAGGTGCCCCTAGATCATGTAGTCTTACATGGATCTTCTTATGTAGTAAAATACATATAAAAGGGTGATTAAGCTCACAGGCGTATTATAAATCTTCCCTGATCAATGATATTAGCATGTTTCAGAAACACCTTGCATTCAACAGTTACATCTTGGAAAAGACATGCCCTGCTTTTCTACTGAAAAATAGGTTGCAGTCTGAGCATACAAGCTGAATGTTGAAGCAACACTCAGAAAACGATCCTCTCATCTTCTCTGCCACCTGGTACAGTTGAAATGACGGGCAGGCCTCCTCTCCACTCATGGCACAGAGACGGCAAGAAATTGTCTAGGTTTGGAGTTTCTAGTCATAGAGAAGTTCCAATCATACCGACGTGAAGACATTTTAAATGAAGGCCTTAAAATGATCCTTTGCATGGACTACTACCTGGCAATGAAAAAGTATGAACTCTTGGTCTACACAACAGCCTGAGCTAGACCTCAGAAGCATTTTGCTGAGTGAAAGTAGTCAGACACAAAGACTACAATTCTATTTATAATTCTATTATAGATTCTATTTATAATTCTATTTCTAGAAAAGGCAAAACTGTGGAGGAAGTAGATCAGTGGTTGCCCCGGGGCTGTGGGTGGGAGCAGGGGGTGACTGCCAACAGGCAAAGGAAGGCTTTCGGACGGATGGAAGTGTTGGAAAACTGGATTCAAAAAGAAATAAAACTCAAAAAAAAACAAAACAAAACAAAACAGGAGCTCCTAGGTGGCTCAGTTGGCTAAGCATCCGTCTTTGGCTTGCGTCGTGGTCTCACGGTTCCTGGGTTCGAGCCCCACATCAGGCTCCTCGCTGACAATGCGGAGCCTGCTTAGGATTCTTTCTCTTCCCCTCTCTCTACCTCTCCCCTGCTCGCTTGCTCACTCTCTCACTCTCAAAATAAATAAATAAACTTTAAAAAGAAAAAAACCTCAAAAAAAAAAAAAAGAAGACTGAATTCATTCATAATGTGTGTGTAAATGTAGAGATTCACTAAAACACATCTACTGTATCCTTGCAATGGGTGAGTTTATGGTATATAAATTTTTTTTTAAGCAACCTCTTTGCCCAACATGGGACTTGAACTCACAGTCCCAAAACCAAGATCCCATGCTTGGGGCATCTGGGTTGGGGCTCAGTTGGTTAAGCAGCCGACTGCGACTCACGTCATGATCTCCCAGTTCGTGGGTTTGAGTCCTGCGTCGGGCTCTGTACAGACAGCTCAGAGCCTGGATCCTGCTTGGGATTCTGCGTCTCCCTCTTTCTCTGCCCCTCCCCCGCTGGTGCTCTGTCTCTCAAAAATGAATAAACGTTAAAAAAAAAATATAAAGAGTCATATGCTGTACCAACTGAGCCAGCCAGATGCCCCAAAGCCACCCCAAGTTTGTTTGTTTTTTTTAGAGTTTTATGTCTTTTTCTTTTTTCTTTTTTTTTTTTAAATCTTATTTTTTAAATTTATATACAAATTAGCATATAGTGAGGGCAACAATGATTTCAGGAGGAGATTCCTTAGTGCCCCTTACCCATTTAGCCCATCCCTCCTCCCACAACCCCTCCAGTAACCCTCAGTTTGTTTTCGCTGTTTATGAGTCTCTTCTGTTTTGTCCCCCTCCCTGTTTTTATATTATTTTTGTTTCCCTTCCCTTATGTTCATCTGTTTTGTCTCTTAAAGTCCTCATATGAGTGAAGTCATATGATGTTTGTCTTTCTCTGACTAGTTTCACTCAGCATAATACCCTCCAATTCCATCCACATAGTTGCAAATGGCAAGATTTCATTCTTTTTGATTGCCGAGTAATACTCCATTGTATATATATACCACATCTTCTTTATCCGTTCATCCATTGATGGACCTTTGGGCTCTTTCCACACTTTGGCTATTGTTGATAGTGCTGCTATAAACATGGGGGTGCATGTGCCCCTTCGAAACAGCACACCTGTATCCCTTGGATAAATGCCTAGTAGTGCAGTTGCTGGGTCGTAGGGTAGTTCTATTTTTAGTTTTTTGAGGAACCTCCATACTTTTTTCCAGAGTGGCTGCACCAGCTTGCATTCCCAGCCATCCCAAGTTTGAAGCTCTGGACTGGGGCGGGGGGGGGGGGGGGGGAACTGTACCTGGAGGAATGGGCGGAGCAAGCTCCTTTTCTAACTACCTGTTCCTAAAATCCATTTAATGCATTGTCCTTGGATAGAGGACGTATCAGGTATGAAACTGATAAGAACAGATCCTCCACTTGATCTTAGCCAAAAGGCTGAAAATAAAGCTAAAGCTTTTTTTTTTTTTAAAGAAATGAAAAGAAACGGTTCTTTCAGGACCAGCCCAAGACTACTTTATACAACCAGCTTGCCTTGCCTATAATTTCATGGTAGCCATCATACCTTCGCATGGGGAGACTCTCTCCCGAGGAGGGCGCTTTGACGTATAAATCTAGACGATGTTATATCAAATCGGGCTTGGTGACATTTCAAAAATTAGAATTGACAATTTCTATATAAACATGCTTGTTATTATATTAGCCAACCAATGCCATGTTCAAGAGTGTTAATACATTAGATTGAGAGAGGCAAAGAAACCACTTCCCTCATCTGGGGAGATGTGACATGACTCGGAGAACAGGAGAGTTTGGGGAGCTTTTCTTGAATGAGGCAGCTGTTTAGGGCAGCTCCTGGGGCAGGAGGAGAAGTATTTAGGGTGTAGACTTGAATGCCTCGACTGACAACTGCGGTATGCTGGCTCCACACATCTCCATCACCACAGAAATGTAGGGAAATTATATTAGGAAAATTCATCTTGCTTAAAGGCATGGGAATGAATGGAAAATTCTGGGACCAACTTGACTAATGTTTCTGTCCACAGCAAGTGGTGCTCAAACTTGGGTGTGCATTAAAATCTCCTGACTTGTTACGAAGGCAGATTCCCAGGCCAGGCCCATTCAAGACCAAATTGAATGTCTGGGAACAATGGCCAGAGTCTGAATCTTGCAGGAGCCTCCGAGGTGATTTCTGCTGCTGATCCTCAAAACACAGATGAAGGAACACTGAATAAAGAAGAGAGAAAGGAGGGAGAGGGAAGGAAAGCAAGTAAGAAAGAAATAGAAAAAAGGAAAGAAAGGAGGGAGGGAGGGAGGGAGGGAGGGAGAGAGGGAGGAAGGAAGGAAGGAAGGAAGGAAAGAGAAAGCAAGAAAGCAACCAAACAAGAAAGAGTAAGGAATAAGTAGGACCCAATGAAAGTGATGAAGATGCCTAGCCAGGCCTTTTGTTAAGCACCTCAGCTGAGTTTAGTCTTTGGTTCTTTCCAAACCTCTTTGTCTCATATCCACATCTCATTGTGTGCCTTCC